>NC_041388.1:294517015-294589177 GCF_002162155.2 Triticum dicoccoides
GGCGTAGGTATTTATAGGACATCAACTTGGTGCAGGGGGCGTCTCGGGATCGTGATCCCGTGGAATTTGGACGCGGCGGCGGCGTCAAACGCGCTCTGGCGCGGCATAGCATGGGCAAGGGGAAAGAGATGAGGGCGGGCCTCACGGTCAGTGAGAGAGAGGGGGGAGGAGGTGAGCGGGCGACCGAAGCGGAGGCGACTGATACATCTCCATCGTATCTACTTTTCGAAACACTTTTGCCCTTGTTTTGGACTCTAACTTGCATGATTTGAATGGAACTAACCCGGACTGATGCTTGTTTCAGCAGAATTGCCATGGTGTTATTTATGTGCAGGAACAAAAGTTTTCGGAATGACCTGAAACTTCACGGAGCATCTTTTCGGAAATAATAAAAAATCCTTGCAAAAGATGAAGATCAGGGGGCCCGCACCCTAGCCATGAGGGTGGGGGGCGCGCCTGCCCTCCTAGGGCGCGCCCCTACCTCGTGGGCCCCCTGGAGCTCCTCCGACCTTGACTCCAACTCTATATATTTTCTTTCGTGGAGAAAAAAATAAAGGGGAAGGATTCATCACGTTTTATGATATGGAGCCGCCGCCAAGCCCTAAAACCTCTCGGGAGGGCTGATTTGGAGTCCGTTCGGGGCTCCGGAGAGGGGAATCCGTCGCCATTGTCATCATCAACCTTCCTCCATCACCAATTTCATGATGCTCACCGCCGTGCATGAGTAATTCCATCGTAGGCTTGCTGGACGGTGATGGGTTGGATGAGATTTATCATGTAATCGAGTTAGTTTTGTTAGGGTTTGAACCCCAGTATCCACTATGTTCTGAGATTGATGTTGCTATGACTTTGCTATGCTTAATGCTTGTCACTAGGGACCGAGTGCCATGATTTCAGATCTGAACCTATTATGTTATCATCAATATATGAGAGTTCTTGATCCTATCTTGCAAGTCTATTGTCACCTATTATGTGTTATGATACGTTAACCCCGAAGTGACAATAATCGGGATACTTACCGGTGATGACCGTAGTTTGAGGAGTTCATGTATTCTCTATGTGTTAATGCTTTGGTCCGGTACTCTATTAAAAGGAGGCCTTAATATCCCTTAGTTTCCGCTAGGACCCCGTGATACGTCCATTTTGCATCATGCTTTTATATCGTTATTTATTGCATTATGGGCTGTTATTACACATTATGTCACAATACTTATGCCTATTCTCTCTTATTTTACAAGGTTTACATAAAGAGGGAGAATGCCGATAGCCAGGATTCTGGGCTGGAAAAGGAGCAAATATTAGAGACCTATTCTGCACAGCTCCAAAAGTCCTGAAACTTCACGAAAGACGTTTTCCAAATATATAAAAAATACTGAGAGCAAGAACTTCACGAGGGGGCCACACCCTGCCCACGTGGGTGGGGGGCGCGCCCAACCCCCCTGGGAACGCCCCTACCTCGTGGGCCCCCTGGTGGCCCTCCGGTGGCCATCTTCTGCTATATGAAGTCTTTCAATGGGAAAAAATAATAAGCCATCTTCTCAAAAGAAACTCCGCCGCCACGAGGCGGAACCTTGGCGGAACCAATCTAGGGCTCTGGCGGAGCTGTTCTGCCGGGGAAACTTCCCTCCCGGAGGGGGAAATCATCGCCATCGTCATCACCAACGCTCCTCTCATCGGGAGAGGGCAATCTCCATCAACATCTTCATCAGCACCATCTCCTCTCAAAACCCTAGTTCATCTCTTGTATCCAATTTTTGTCTCCAAGTCCGGGATTGGTACTAGTAGGTTGCTAGTAGTGTTAATTACTCCTTGTAGTTGATGCTAGTTGGTTTAATTGGTGGAAGATCATATGTTCAGATCCTATATGCATATTAATACCCCTCTGATTATGAACATGTTTATGCTTTGTGAGTAGTTACTTTTGTTCCTGAGGACATGGGAGAAGTCTTGCTATTAGTAGTCATGTGAATTTGGAATTCGCTCGATATTTTGATGAGATGTATGTTGTCTCTCCTCTAGTGGTGTTATGTGAACATCGACTACATGACACTTCACCATTATTTGGGCCTAGAGGAAGGCACTGGGAAGTAATAATTAGATGATGGGTTGCTAGAGTGACAGAAGCTTAAACCCTAGTTTATGCGTTGCTTCGTAAGGGGCTGATTTGGATCCATATGTTTCATGCTATGGTTAGGTTTACCTTAATACTTTTGTTGTAGTTGCGGATGCTTGCAATAGAGGTTAATCATAAGTGGGATTCTTGTCCAAGTAAGGGCAGTACCCAAGCACCGGTCCACCCACATACCAAATTATCAAAGTACCGAACGTGAATCATATGAGCGTGATGAAAACTAGCTTGACGATATTCCCAAGTGTCCTCTGGAGCGCTTTTCTCTATATAAGAGTTTGTCCAGGCTTGTCCTTTGCTAAAAAAAGGATTGGGCCACCTTGCTGCACTTTATTCACTTTTGTTACTTGTTGCTCGTTACAAACTATCCTATCACAAAACTATTTGTTACAATTTATTTCAGTACTTGCAGAGAATACCTTGCTGGAAACCGCTTATCATTTCCTTCTGCTCCTCGTTGGGTTCAACACTCTTACTTATCGAAAGGACTACGATAGATCCCCTATACTTATGGGTCATCAAGACTCTTTTCTAGCATCGTTGCCGGGGAGTGAAGCGCCTTTGGTAGGTGGAATTTGGTAAGGAACAATTTATATAGTGTGCTGAAATTTACTGTCACTTGTTTCTATGGAAAGTAATCCCCTGAGGGGCTTGTTCGGGGTATCTTCACCCCGACCAGTAGAGCAAAGAGTTGCTCCTCAACCTACTGAACCTACTGAAAATGAAAATGAAAATGCCTGCTTTGAAATTCCTTCGGGTATGATAGAAAAACTGCTAGCTAATCCTTTTTTAGGAGATGGAACAAAACATCCCGATGAGCAACTAATATATGTGGATGAAGTTTGTGGATTATTTTAGCTTGCAGGTGTACCCGGAGATGTTGTTAAGAAGAAGGTCTTCTCTTTATCTTTGAAGGGAGATTCATCGACATGGTATAGGCTATGTGATGATATGGGGTCTTGGAATTACAAATGATTGAAATTGGAATTTCATCAGAAGTTTTATCCTATGCATCTTGTTCATCGTGATCGCAATTACATATATAATTTTTGGCCTCGCGAAGGAGAAAGCATTGCTCAAGCTTGGGGGAGGCTTAAATCAATGTTATATTCATGCCCCAATCATGAGCTCTCAAGGGAAATGATTATTCAAAATTTTTATGCTCGGCTTTCTGATAACAATCGCACCGATACTTCTTGTGCTGGCTCTTTTATGATGAAGACTATTGAATTCAAATGGGATTTATAGGAAAGAATTAAACGCAACTCTGAAGATTGGGACCTCGACAAAGGTACGGAGTCAGGTATGACACCTAGTTTTGATTGTGTTAAATCTTTTATGGATACCGATATTTTTCATAAATTTAGCACTAAATATGGACTTGACTCTGAGATAGTAGCTTCTTTCTGTAAATCTTTTGCTACTTATGTTGATCTCCCCAAGGAGAAGTGGTTTAAATATCATCCCCCATAGAAGTAAAAGTAGCTGCACCTATTAAAGTTGAAGAAAAGATTGTCACTTATAATGATCCTATTGTTCCTAATGCTTATGTTGAGAAACCACCTTTCCCTATTAGGATAAAGGATCATGCTAAAGCTTCAACTGTAGTTCGTAAAAGCAATATTAAAACTTATACACCTCATGAGAATATTAAAGTTGAACCTGATATTGCTATTTTTAAAGATCTCTTGTCTGATAATATTGATGGACATGTTATTTATTTCTGTGATGAAACTGCTAGAATTGCTAAACCTTGTGCTAGAGATAAACCTAGACCTGTGGTAGGCATGCCTGTTATTTCTGTTAAAATAGGAGATCATTGTTATCATGGCTTATGTGATATGGGTGCTAGTGCTAGCGCAATACCTCATTCCTTATACAAAGAAATTATGCATGATATTGCACCTGCTGAGATAGAAGATATTGATGTCACAATTAAACTTGCCAATAGAGATACTATTTCACCAATGAGAATTGTTAGAGATGTTGAAGTCTTGTGTGGGAAAACTAAATACCTTGCTGATTTTCTTGTTCTTGGTTCCCCACAAGATAGCTTTTGTCCCATTATATTTGGTAGACCCTTCTTGAACACTGTTAATGCTACCATAGATTGCAAAAGAGATGTTGTTATTACCGATTTAGATGATATGACTCATTAATTTAATTTCTCTAAATTTAATAGACAACACCGTGAAGAAGAATTACCTAGTAAGGATGAAATTATTGGTCTTGCTTCTATTGCCGTACCTCCTAGTGATCCTTTATAACAATACTTGCTATACCATGAAAATGACATGTTTATGAATGAAAGAAGGGAATTAGATGAAGTATTCTTTAAATAGGAACCTATTTTGAAAAACAATTTACCTGTTGAAATCCTAGGGGATCCTCCTCCACCCAAGGGTGATCCCGTGTTTGAGCTTAAACCGTTACCTGATACTCTTAAATATGCTTATCTTGATGAGAAAAAGATATATCCTATTATTATTAGTGCTAACCTTTCAGAGCATGAGGAAGAGAGATTATTGAAAACTCCGAAGAAGCACTGTGCTGCTATTGGGTATACTCTTGATGATCTTAAGGGCATTAGTCCCACTCCATGTCAACATAAAATTAAGTTGGAAGAAGATGCTAAACCAGTTCGTGATCATCAACACCGGTTGAAGCCTAAAATGAAAGAAGTGGTAAGAAAGGAAATACTAAAGCTCCTTGAGGAAGGTATAATCTATCCCGTTGCTGATAGTCAGTGGGTAAGCCTTGTCCATTGTGTCCCTAAGAAGGGAGGTATTACTGTTGTTCCTAATGATAAAGATGAATTGATCCCTCAAAGGATTATTACAGGTTATAGGATGGTAATTGATTTCCGCAAATTAAACAAAGCTACTAAAAAGGATCATTACCCGTTACCTTTTATCGATCAAATGCTAGAAAGATTATCCAAACATACACATTTTTGCTTTCTAGATGGTTATTCTGGTTTCTCTCAAATACCCGTGTGAGCCAAAGATCAATCAAAGACTACTTTTACATGCCCTTTTGGTACTTTTGCTTATAGACGTATGCCTTTTGGTTTTTGTAATGCACTTGCTACCTTTAAATGATGCATGATGGCTATATTCTCTCTGACTTTTGTGAAAAGATTTGTGAGGTTTTCATGGACGACTTTTCCGTCTATGGATCTTCTTTTGATGATTGCTTGAGCAACCTTGATCGAGTTTTGCAAAGATGTGAAGAAACTAATCTTGTCTTGAATTGGGAAAAGTGCCACTTTATGGTTAATGAAGGTATTGTATTGGGGCATAAAGTTTCTGAAAGAGGTATTGAAGTTGTTAAAGCCAAAGTTGATGCTATTGAGAAGATGCCATGTCCCAAGGACATCAAAGGTATAAGAAGTTTCCTTGGCCATGCCAGATTTTATAGGAGGTTTATTAAGGACTTCTCAAAAATTTCTCGGCCTCTGACTAATTTATTACAAAAAGATATACCATTTGTTCTTGATGATGATTGTGTAGAAGCATTTTAAATACTTAAAAAAGCATTGATCTCTACACCCATTGTTCAGCCACCTGATTGGAATTTACCCTTTGAAATTATGTGTGATGCTAGTGATTATGCTGTAGGTGCTGTTCTAGGACAAAGAGTTGATAAGAAATTAAATTTTATTCAATATGCTAGCAAAACCTAGACAATGCTCAAAGAAATTATGCTACTACTGAAAAAGAATTCTTAGCGGTTGTATTTGCTTGTGATAAGTTCAGACCTTATATTGTTGATTCTAAGGTAACTATTCACACTGATCATGCTGCTATTAAATATATTATGAAAAATAAAGATGCCAAACCTAGACTTATTAGATGGGTTCTTTTGCTACAAGAATTTGATTTGCATATTATCGATAGAAAGGGAGCTGAGAATCCCGTTGCAGACAACTTGTCTAGGTTCGAAAATGTGCTTGATGACCCACTTCCTATTGATGATAGCTTTCCTGATGAACAATTAAATGTCATAAATGCTTCTCGTACTGCTCCACGGTATGCTGATTATGCTAGTTACATTGTTGCTAAGTTTATACCACCTAGTTTCACATACCAGCAAAAGAAAAAGTTCTTCTATGATTTGAGGCATTACTTTTGGCATGACCCACATCTTTATAAAGAAGGAGTAAATGGTGTTATTATACGTTGTGTACCTGAGCATGAACATGAACATATACCACGCAACTGTCACTCCAAAGCTTATGGAGGACACCACGCTGGAGATAGAATTGCACATAAGGTATTGCAATATGGTTTTTATTGGCCTACTCTCTTCAAGGATGCCTGTAAGTTTGTCTTATCTTGTGATGAATGTCAAAGAATTGGTAATATTAGTAGATGTCAAGAAATGCCTATGAATTATTCACTCGTTATTGAACCATTTGATGTTTGGGGCTTTGACTATATGGGACCCTTTCCTTCCTCTAATGGATATACACATATTTTAGTTGCTGTTGATTACGTTACTAAGTGGGTAGAAGCTATTCCAACTAGTAGTGCTGATCATAACACTTCTATTAAAATGCTTATAGAAGTTATTTTTCCAATATTTGGAGTCCCTAGATATTTAATGACTGATGGTGGTTCACATTTTATTCATGGTGCTTTCCGTAAAATGCTTGCTAAATATGATGTTAACCATAGAATTGCATCACCTTATCATCCTCAGTCTAGTGGTCAAGTAGAATTGAGTAATAGAGAGCTCAAATTAATTTTGCAAAAGACTGTTAATAGATCTAGAAAAAAATTGGTCCAAGAAACTTGATGATGCATTATGGGCCTATAGAACTGCATATAAAAATCCTATGGGTATGTCTCCGTATAAAATGGTCTATGGAAAAGCATGTCACTTACCTCTCTAACTAGAACACAGGGCTTATTGGGCTATTAAAGAACTCAATTATGATTTTAAACTTGCCAGTGAGATGAGGCTATTTGATATTAGCTCACTTGATGAATGGAGAACCCAAGCCTATGAAAATGCCAAGTTGTTTAAAGAGAAAGTTAAAAGATGGCATGACAAAAGAATACAAAAGCGTGAGTTTAATGTAGGTGATTATGTATTGCTATACAACTCTCGTTTAAGATTTTTTGCAGGAAAACTTCTCTCTAAATGGGAAGGTCCTTACTATCGAGGAGGTCTATTGTTCCGGTGCCATAAAAATCAACAACTTCGAAGGCACAAATCCGAAGGTGGTGAACGGTCAAAGAATCAAACATTATATCTCAGGTAACCCCATAAATCTTGAAACCAATGTTATTGAAACCGTAACCCCGGAGGAATACATAAGGGAAACTTTCCGGAACGTTTCAGACTCCGAAAAGGAATAGGTATGTGGTACGGTAAGTAAATCGACTCCAAAATAGTTTTTAAGGCAATATTTCTCCGTTTTGGAATATTTAGAAAAACAGAAAAATAAGTAGCAATCCAGGAAGGACACGAGGGCTCCACGAGGGTGGAGGGCGCGCCCTACCCTACTGGGCGCGCCTCCTACCTCATGGGCACCTCGTGTGCTCTCCGGACTCCGTTTTCATACACGACATGTAGTTTGGTCGGTAAAAATTCATTATATAATCTCCGAGAGATTTTGACTCCCGTATTATGCAAATATCTCTTGTCTTTGTTTCGAACCGTCCTGCTGCAGACAGAGCAACATGTCGTCTCAGGATTCGGAAGGAGAAAGCTATGTGGCTGATTACCTCGCAGATCCTAAGGTCTATGGGGATGTGGAGCGTTTCGGTTGGACTACGGAAGAAGAAGAGGACTATGAACCCAAGGGAAAGGAGGAGACGAGCTCAGATGAAGATGAAGTCCCACTACCTCAACCTGGGGACATGCATGTGGAGTTCAAAAAGTCAAGCCTCCCGGATAGGGTAAAGAAACCTAAGACCGAGTTTATCCCTTTTCGCCTCTTGCAGGAGAACAAGCAGGAACTCGAGGACCTAAGGGACCAAAATTCTGTCCTCAAGCGCAAATTAAGGAAGAAGCCTACGCCATCAACAAAATCACCACCGTCTCCACCAACAAAGAAGAATTGAGTATCTGGTGTGGGCACTCTACTTGGCAACTGCCAAGCTTGGGGGAGTGCCCTGGTATCGTATCACCATCACTTTTATCTTTACCGTTTTCCTTAGTTCGATCCTTTTGGTAATATCTTGATCTAGTAGAATAAAAGTTCTTAGTATGATCTAGTTGTGAGTTTTGCTTTATAATTCTTCTATGTACTCGAGTCCGTAATCTATATAATAAAGATTAGTGTTGAGTCAAGGGCTTGATTATTTTTCCATGATCCTAAAGAAATAAAAGAAAAGAGAAAGAAATAAAAAGAAACAAAGAGATCATGTGAGTCTTATGGAGAGTAATGAGCTCACATAGAAAAAGTATGATGAATAAAAGTTGTTGAGAGTTGACAAACATAATTTTGGTCATCGTTGCAATTAATAGGAAGTAATAAAGAAAGAGAGGTCTTCACATATAAATATACTATCTTGGACACCTTTTATGATTGTGAGCACTCATTAAAATATGACATGTTAAAGAGTTGACGTTGGACAAGGAAGACAACGTAATGGGTTATGTTTTCTTACATCTGAGATAAATTATATTGTCATGGATCCTCCAACATGTTGAGCTTGCCTTTCCCCCTTGTACTAGCCAAATTCATCGCGCCAAGTAGAGATACTACTTGTGCTTCCAAATACCCTTAAACCAGTTTTGCCATCAGAGTCCACCATACCTACATATGGATTGAGTAAGATCCTCTAAGTAAGTTGTCATTGGTGCAAGCAATAAAAATTGCTCTCTAAATATGTATGACTTATTAGTGTGGGAGAAAATAAGCTTTATACGATTGTGTGATATGGAAGAAATAAAAGCGACAGACTGCATAATAAAGGTCCATATCACAAGTGGCAATATAAAGTGACGTTCTTTCGCATTAAGATTTTGTGCATCCAACCATAAAAGTGCATGACAACATCTGCTTCCCTCTGCGAAGGGCTTATCTTTTACTTTTATCTTCTACATTGCATAAGAGTCATGGTGATCTTCACCCTTCCTTTTTACATTTTATCCTTTGGCAAGCACATTATGTTGGAAAGATCCTGGTATATATGGCTAATTGGATGTGAGTTTTCATGAACTATTACTGTTGACATTACCCTTGAGGTAAAATGTTGGGAGGCAAAACTATAAGCCCCTATCTTTCTCTGTGTCCGATTAAAACTCCATACCCATAAGTATTGCATGAGTGTCAGCAATTGTGAAAGACTATATGATAGTTGAGTATGTGGACTTGCTAAAAAGCTCTTATACACTGACTCTTTCCTATGTTATGATAAATTGCAATTGCTCCAATGACTGAGATTATAGTTTGTTAGTTTTCAATGAAGTTTACTATTCATACTTGAGATTGTGATTGAATTATTACTCTAGCATAAGAAATCATATGACAAGAATTATATAAGTTGCTGTTCTAAGAATGATCATGATGCCCTCATGTCCGTATTTTATTTTTATCGACACCTCTATCTCTAAACATGTGGACATATTTTTCGATTTCGGCTTTTCGCTTGAGGACAAGCGAGGTCTAAGCTTGGGGGAGTTGATACGTCCATTTTGCATCATGCTTTTATATCGATATTTATTGCATTATGGGCTGTTATTACACATTATGTCACAATACTTATGCCTATTCTCTCTTATTTTACAAGGTTTACATAAAGAGGGAGAATGCCGGCAACTGGGATTCTGGGCTGGAAAAGGAGCAAATATTAGAGACCTATTCTGCACAGCTCCAAAAGTCCTGAAACTTCACGGAAGACGTTTTCCAAATATATAAAAAATACTGAGAGCAAGAACTTCACCAGGGGGCCACACCCTGCCCATGAGGGTGGGGGGCGCGCCCTACCCCCTGGGCGCGCCCCTACCTCGTGGGCCCCCTAGTGGCCCTCCGGTGGCCATCTTCTGCTATATGAAGTCTCTCGATGGGAAAAAATAATAAGCCATCTTCTCGGACGAAACTCCGCCGCCACGAGGTGGAACCTTGGCGGAACCAATCTAGGGCTCTGGCGGAGCTATTCTGCCAGGGAAACTTCCCTCCCGAAGGGGGAAATCATCGCCATCGTCATGACCAATGCTCCTCTCATCGGGAGAGGGCAATCTCCATCAACATCTTCATCAACACCATCTCCTCTTAAAACCCTAGTTCATCTCTTGTATCCAATTCTTGTCTCCAAGTCCGGGATTGGTACTAGTAGGTTGCTAGTAGTGTTAATTACTCCTTGTAGTTGATGCTAGTTGGTTTAATTGGTGGAAGATCATAGGTTCAGATACTATATGCATATTAATACCCCTCTGATTATGAACATGTTTATGCTTTGTGAGTAGTTACTTTTGTTCCTGAGGACATGGGAGAAGTCTTGCTATTAGTAGTCATGTGAATTTGGTATTCGTTCAATATTTTGATGAGATGTATGTTGTCTCTCCTCTAGTGGTGTTATGTGAGCGTCGACTACATGACACTTCACCATTATTTGGGCCTAGAGGAAGGCATTGGGAAGTAATAAGTAGATGATGGGTTGCTAGAGTGACAGAAGCTTAAACCCTAGTTTATGCGTTGCTTCGTAAGGGGCTGATTTGGATCCATATGTTTCATGCTATGTTTAGGTTTACCTTAATACTTTTGTTGTAGTTGCGGATGCTTGCAATAGAGGTTAATCATAAGTGGGATGCTTGTCCAAGTAAGGGCAGTACCCAAGCACCGGTCCACCCACATACCAAATTATCAAAGTACTGAACATGAATCATATGAGAGTGATGAAAACTAGCTTGACGATATTCCCAAGTGTCCTCGGGAGCGCTTCTCTCTATATAAGAGTTTGCCCAGGCTTGTCCTTTGCTACAAAAAGGATTGGGCCACCTTGCTGCACTTTATTTACTTTTGTTACTTGTTGCTCATTACAAACTATCCTATCACAAAACTATCTGTTACCACTTATTTCAGTACTTGCAGAGAATACCTTGCTGGAAACCGCTTATCATTTCCTTCTGCTCCTCGTTGGGTTCGACACTCTTACTTATCGAAAGGACTAGATAGATCCCCTATACTTGTGGGTCATCACCCCGCTGCCATGGGAGGGTAGGACAAAAGATGTCATGCAAGTTCTTTTCCATAAGCACATATGACTATATTCGGAATACATGCCTACATTACATTGATGAATTGGAGCTAGTTCTGTGTCACCTTAGGTTATGACTATTACATGATGAACCACATCCGGCATAATTCTCCATCACTGATCCATTGCTTATGAGCTTTCCATATATTGTTCTTCGCTTATTTACTTTTCCGTTGCTATTGCTATCATCACTACAAAATACCAAAAACATTACTTTTGCTACTGGTACCACTACTATCATATTACTTTGCTACTAAATGCTTTGCTGCAGATATTAAGTTTCCAGGTGTGGTTGAATTGACAACTCAGCTGCTAATACTTGAGAATATTCTTTGGCTCCCCTTGTGTCGAATCAATAAATTTGGGTTGAATACTCTACCCTCGAAAGCTGTTGCGATCCCCTATACTTGTGTGTTATCAAGACTATTTTCTGGCGCCGTTGCCGGGGAGCATAGCTCTATTCTTTGAGTCACTTGGGATTTATATCTGCTTATCATTATGAAGAACTTGAGAGATTCCAAAACCAAGATTTATCCCTCAACTACGAGGGGAGGTAAGGAACTGCCATCTAGCTCTGCACTTGATTCACCTTTTGTTTTGAGTAAGATTGCGACACCTAAACCTGCTTCTGCTATTCGTTCTGATATGTCGCATGTTATTGATGATCCCACTTCTGCTATGCATGATACTTATGATGAAACTACTTATATGCTTGATACTACTGTGCCACCTGGTGAATTTCTTGATGAACAACTTGCTAGGGTTAGAGAGAGTGAAAATATTGAATCTAATAATATTGATCAAAGTGATGATGAAGACTCTCCCTCTAATGAATATGAATCACCTATTATTCCTGAGGGTTATGTTTTTGAAAAAGAAGCTGCCTTAGCTATTTTAGCTTGCAAAGATAGATACGAACTCAAGAGGTTATTAGCTAAATGGAAGCAACAATCTCTTAATGCTAGAATGAAACCTGACCCTGCTTTTGCTACTTCACCTATCTGTGTTACCGATAAGGATTATGAATTCTCGGTTGATCCTGATATAATTACTTTGGTTGAATATGATCCTTTTCATGGCTATGAATCTGAAAGTGTTGTGGCACATCTTACTAAATTAAATGATATAGCCACCCTATTCACTAATGATGAGAGAACTTGCTACCTTTATATCCTTAAAATATTTCCGTTCTCATTAAAGGGTGATGCTAAGATATGGTTTAATTATCTTGATCCTAGTTGTATGCGTAGTCCCCAGGATATGATTTACTACTTCTCTGGTAAATATTTCCCTGCTCATAAGAAACAAGCTGCTTTGAGGGATATATATAATTTTGTGCAAATTGAAGAAGAGAGTCTCCCACAAGCTTGGGGGAGGCTTCTCCAATTACTTAATGCTTTGCCTGATCATCCTCTTAAGAAAAATGAAATACTTGATATCTTTTATAATGGACTAACCGATGCTTCCAGAGATTACCTGGATAGTTGTGCTGGTTCTGTTTTCAGGGAAAGAACACCGGATGAAGCTGAAATTCTATTGAATAATATGTTGACAAATGAAAATAACTGGACACTTCCTGAGCCAGGTCCTGAGCCTATTCCTAAACCAACTCCGAAGAAAAGAGGTGTTCTATTTCTCAGTCCTGAAGATATGCAAGAGGCAAAAAAATCTATGAAAGAAAAAGGTATTAAAGCTGAAGATGTTAAGAATTTACCTCCTATTGAAGAAATACATGGTCTTAATTTACCGCCTGTTGAAGAAACATATGATCTTGATCCATCACCTATTGAAGAAACTCGTGGTCTTGATAACCCGACACAGGTAGTAAAGGAAAATTCTCTCTATAGATATGATAAAGCTGAAATCCCATTTACTAAGTTTGCTAGCCCAAGCTTAGAAGAGTTTGATAAATTTATGGTTAAGTAAGAAGACTTCAATGCTTATTTTGGTAGACAATTGAAATACAATTCAAATATTCTTGAACACTTGGGTTATTATATGGCTAATGTCAAAGGTGAACTTAAACTTATTAGTAAACATGCTTCTATGGTTACCACTCAAGTAGAACAAGTACTTAAGGCTC
The DNA here is from genome assembly GCF_002162155.2 of Triticum dicoccoides. Taxonomy (NCBI): domain Eukaryota; kingdom Viridiplantae; phylum Streptophyta; class Magnoliopsida; order Poales; family Poaceae; genus Triticum; species Triticum dicoccoides. The sequence goes on from NC_041388.1 coordinate 294,530,442, forward strand.
AAAATGATTTGCTCAATGAACTGAATAGTAAGAATAATGATTATGCTGTTAGAGTGGCTACTAGAACTGGTACAATGACCCAGGAACCTCTGTATCCTGAAGGCCACCCTAAGAGAATTGAGCAAGATTCTCAGAGAAATAATATAGATGCACCTAGTCCTTCTAAAAGGAAGAAAAAGAAAAATGATAGGACTTTGCATGCTTCTACTGAACCTATTGTTGATACACCTGAGAATCCAAATGATATTTCTATTTCTGATGCTGAAACACAATTTGGCAATGAACCTGAAACTAGTGATAATGTTAATGATAATGTTAATGATAATGTTCATGATGATGCTCAACCTAGCAATGATAATGATATAGAAATTGAACCTACTGTTGATCTTGATAACCCACAATCAAAGAATCAACATTATGATAAGAAAGACTTTGTTGCTAGGAAACATGGTAAAGAAAGAGAACCATGGGTTCAGAAACCCATGACTTTTCCTCCCAAACCATCCAAGAAAAAGGATGATGAGGATTTTGAGCGCTTTGCTGAAATGATTAGACCTATCTTTTTGCATATGCGATTAACTGATATGCTTAAAATGAATCCTTACGCTAAGTATATGAAAGAAATTGTTACAAATAAGAGAAAGATACTGGAAGTTCCACCATGCTTGCTAATTATACTTTTAAGGGTGGAATACCAAAGAAACTTGGAGATCCAGGAGTACCCACTATACCATGCTCCATTGAAAGAAATTATGTTAAAACTGCTTTATGTGATCTTGGAGCCGGTGTTAGTGTTATGCCTCTCTCTTTATATCGTAGCCTTGATTTGAATAAGTTGACACCTACTGAAATATCTTTGCAAATGGCTGATAAATCAACTGCTATACCTGTCAGTATTTGTGAGGATGTGCCTGTTGTAGTTGCAAACGTTACTATTTTAACGGACTTTGTTATTCTTGATATTCCCGAGGGCGATAGTATGTCTATTATTCTTGGAAGACCCTTTTTGAATACTTCAGGGGCTGTTATTGATTGCACTAAAGGCAATGTCACTTTTCATGTTAATGGTAATGAGCATACGGTACACTTTCTGAGGAAACAACCTCAAGTTCATAGTATCAACTCTACTGGAAAAATTCCATCAATTATATTTGGAGGTTTTGAATTTCCTCTTCCTATTGTCAAGAAGAAATATGATATTCTTATTATTGGGGACATGCATATCCCCGTTGAGGTAACATAGTGTTATTCGAAATTTCTCCGGTTCCATGTTATGCGAAATGAGTTCGTTAACAAGACTTTATCAACCTTGTTAGTGGATTCCTTTTGATGAGCATGAGATGGATGAAACTAGATGGCACAACTCTCTGTACCCTCCTTTTACTTTATGTTATTCATATTAAATAAACTAAAAATAAGTATTTTCCGTCTGTTATCTGAATTATCCGTGCAATATAAAAATACCTCGAAAATAAAAGTTCTCCAAATGCCCTGAAATTTAAATATGATTTTTTCTGGAATATTTGAGAATATTTGGCACCAAGAACACAACACGGGGGGCATCCACCTGACCACGAGGGTGGAGGGCTTGCCCCCCTGCCTCGTGGGCCCACGGTGGGCCCCCTCCACTTATTCCTGCACCCACACACTCCTCCTTCCTCCCACAAACACGAATATCCAGCTCAAACCCGAGTCCAAGCTCATTTTGCTGCCATTTTCGATCTCCTTGCTCAAAGCACCTCTCACAAAACTGCTTAGGGAGTTTGTTCCTTGGTATGTGACTCCTCCATTGGTCCAATTAGTTTTTGCTCCAGTGCTTTATTCATTGCAAATTTGTGCTGCTTAGGTGACCCTGTTCTTGAGCTTGCATGTCAAATTTATATGGTCAAAAGTAGTTCTAATGCATGATATAGGCTCTAGGCACTTGTAGGAGTTGTTGCTATCAATTTTGTTGAGCTTGGTTCACTTTTGTTTGAAGTTACTAAAAATTTCAGAATTTTTTTAGAGGATAATGAAGAGATTTTTGAGGGGCTCATCGAGCCGAAGCTCGAAGGAAAAGCAAAATGAAGAAGAAAAGAAGCCCAAATATAATCTGCCTCGCACCACGGAGGTTAGGCCGTGTGAATGGCCCTCCGATGATTTCCTGAGAGCAGCCGGGATTTATGATGATTTTTATGAATTGGCCGAGAATGCAGGCCTCACCGCCTTCCTCCACGACCAACGCGACCAGTATCTCTTACCAATATCTTTGTGCAAAACTTTCATTTCCATTCTAGGAGCTCACCACCTACGGTGGAGTTTTATTTATATGATGAGCATAAGGAGATGTCACTTTATGATTTTTGTCGGGTTTGTTTGGTCCCTTTCGAGGGCACGACAGAGGAACCACATCGCGGTGATGTGAATGGGTTTATTGATACCATCACTGTAGGGGAAACGAGGAACGTTTCCGATGCACGAATCACTAGCATACATTTTCCTGTTTTATGCTACTTTGCAATATTTGCTAGTTGTTGCTTAATTTGTCATGGAAACTGTGGAAACCTTAGTGTTCCTGATATTATTATTTTGTTCCATGGTTTATTCAGTGATAACTCTGTTAGTATGGGCGGTATTATTGCTAAACGGTTAAGTCTGAACCATACAAAGGGCCCCATCTTTGGAGGCATCTATGCTTCACGCCTAGCTGCACATTTTAACATACATATTAGGCATTATGAGAAGGAGCAAAAATTGCTGCCTCGTGTTTATTTAGATTATAAGAGTATGGTGGCACACAATTTTATTGTTAGGAATAGGGAAGGGGAGCTTAAATACAAATTGTTCTTTCATAAACATCATCCTGAGACTATTACCTTGCCTGCTCCTTCCTTGTTTGATTTATCTTCAGGCCAGTACCTTGTTCCGTTAGAGGCTATTCACGCCTACCGGAACCCTACATCAGCCATAGAGCCAGAGTTGGAACCACAAGTTGATCCTCCACGACAGTCTAATTACCATTGGGATCCGAAGATGATTGCCAACTAGTGGCAATCGAAGTCTTCTTCTTCGCAGTACGACCCCAACTATTACTATGGATATCCGCCAGGCCAGCCGTGGCCATAGACCAACTTAGGCCAAAAGCCTAAGCTTGGGGGAGTACGTATTTCCCACCGACATTACATTCATGTTCACACACTCATTGCTAGATGTTGGTGCTCATACTTTTTCATTGTATCATCCATGCTAGATTGTTTTCCTTTATATGCTTTCTTCTTGTGTGTTTAATAAACCTTAAGAAAAACAAAAAAAATTAGTTGTATCTTTTAATTAGTTTACTTTCTATACTTGTAGTAGTAATTGAAAAGAAAACCCAAAAAGATTTCATGTTCTTCTTTTGCTTGTTGGGAGCTTTCCCATGTAAATAGTTTTATTTCTTTTCTTTTCTTTGGGGGTCGATAGGAGAAGACCATAATTAAATAGTTGAAGTGGCTCTTATATGCATTATTGTTGATCTGACAAAGAGCCCATATCTCCTTGTCTTCTCTTGTTTATTGAATGCTTGCAGATTCCAGCTTAGTCCAATGCATGTGCACTCTTAATATTATTCACATCATTCGGTCGTGCAAGTGAAAGGCAATTATGACGATATATGATGGACTGACTGAGATGAGAAAAGCTGGTATGAACTTGACCTCTCTTGTTTTTGTAAATATGATTAGTTCATCGTTCCTAATTCAGCCTATTATGAATAAACATGTTTGCAATGACAAGTGCCATGCTTGATTAGCTAGGAGCTTATAATGGTTTACCTTGTGTGCCAACATGCTATTAAAATGGTTGTGATGTGGTATGATAGGGTGGTATCCTCCTCTGAATGATTTAAGTGACTTGACTTGGCGCATGTTCACGCATGTAGTTGAAACAAAATCAACATAGCCTTCACGATATTTATGTTCATGGTGGATTATATCCTACTCATGCTTGCATTCGATGTTGATTAATTTTAATGCATGTTCATGACTGTTGTTGCTCTCTAGCTGGTTGCTTCCCAGTCTTTTGCTAGCCTTCACCTGTACTAAGCGGGAATACTGCTTGTGCATCCAACTCCATAAACCCCAAAGTTGTTCCATATGAGTCCACCATACCTACCAATACGGTATCTACCTGCCGTTCCAAGTAAATTTGTATGTGCCAAACTCTAAACCTTCAAATAAATATCCTGTTTTGTATGCTCAAATAGCTCATGTATCAACTAGGGCTGTCCGTATCTTCCATGTTAGGCGGGTTATTCTCAAGAGGAGTGGACTCTGCTCCTCACTCACGAGAAAATGGCTGGTCACCGGGATGCCCAGTCCCATGCTTTATGCAAACTAAATCAAAATAATTGCAAACAAAACTCCCCCTGGGACTCTTGTTAGTTGGAGGCACTCGTTGTTTCGAGCAAGCCATGGATTGATGCTTGTTGGTGGAGGGGGAGTATAAACTTTACCATTCTGTTTGGGAACCGCCTATAATGTGTGTAGCATGGAAGATATCGCCATCTCTTGGTTGTTATGTTGACAAGGAAAGTATATCGCTCAAAATATTATTCGCCTCTATTTCAAAACCAAGCTCTAGCACCTCTACAAATCCCTGCTTCCCTCTGCGAAGGGCCTATCTATTTACTTTTATGTTGAGTCATCATCCTCTTATTAAAAAGCACCACTTGGAGAGCACCGCTGTCATTTGCATTCATTACTGTTAATTTACATTGAGTATGACTTGACTGGATCTCTTTTACCATGAATTACAATGTCTAGCCAGTCCTTGATCTTTAAAGGTGCTCTGCATTTATGTTTTGCGATCTCAGAAAGGGCTAGCGAGATACCATCTTGTTATATCATATTATGATTGTTTTGAGAAAGTGTTGTCATCCGAGATTTATTATTATTGCTCGCTAGTTGATTATGCCATTGATATGAGTAAACATGAGACCTATGCGCTATTGTGAATATGGTTAGTTCATAATCTTTGCTGAAAACTTGAATGCTGGCTTTACATATTTACAACAACAAGAGCAAACAGAGTTTGTAAAAGTTTTTCTTTATCACTTTCAGTTTGTCAACTGAATTGCTTGAGGACAAGCAAAGGTTTAAGCTTGGGGGAGTTGATACGTCTCTGTCGTATCTACTTTTCCAAACACTTTTGCCCTTGTTTTGGACTCTAACTTGCATGATTTGAATGGAACTAACCCGGACTGACACTATTTTCAGCAGAATTGCCATGATGTTATTTATGTGCAGAAACAAAAGTTCTCGGAATGACCTGAAACTTCACGGATCATATTTTCAGAAATAATAAAAAATCCTTGCAGAAGATGAAGACAAGGGGGCCCACACCCCAGCCACGAGGGTGGGGGGCGTGCCCCCTACCTCGTGGGCCCCCTGGAGCTCCTCCGACCTTGACTCCAACTATATATACTTGCTTTCAGGGAGAAAAAAAATAAAGGAGAAGGATTCATCGCGTTTTACGATACGGAGCCGCCGCCAAGCCCTAAAACCTCTCGGGAGGGCTGATCTGGAGTCCGTTCGGGGCTCCGGAGAGGGGAATCCATCGCCATCATCATCATCAACCTTCCTCCATCACCAATTTCATGATGCTCATCGCCGTGCATGAGTAATTCCATCGTAGGCTTGCTGGACGGTGGTGGGTTGGATGAGATTTATCATGTAATCGAGTTAGTTTTGTTAGGGTTTGATCCCTAGTATCCACTATGTTCTGAGATTGATGTTGCTATGACTTTGCTATGCTTAATGCTTGTCACTAGGGCCCGAGTGCCATGATTTCAGATCTGAACCTATTATGTTTTCATCAATATATGAGAGTTCTTGACCCTATCTTGCAAGTCTATAGTCACCTATTATGTGTTCTGATCCGTTAACCCCGAAGTGACAATAATCGGGATACTTATCGGTGATGACCGTAGTTTGAGGAGTTCATGTATTCACTATGTGTTAATGCTTTGGTCCGGTACTCTATTAAAAGGATGCCTTAATATCCCTTAGTTTCCACTAGGACTCCGCTGCCACGGGAGGGTAGGACAAAAGATGTCATGCAAGTTCTTTTCCATAAGCACGTATGACTATATTCGGAATACATGCCTACATTACATTGATGAATTGGAGCTAGTTCTGTGTCACCCTAGGTTATGACTGTTACATGATGAACCACATCCGGCATAATTCTCCATCACTGATCCATTGCTTACGAGCTTTCCATATACTGTTCTTCGCTTATTTACTTTTCCGTTGCTATTGCTATCATCACTACAAAATGCCAAAAACATTACTTTTGTTATTGTTACCTTTTGCTACTGTTACCACTACTATCATATTACTTTGCTACTAAATACTTTGCTGCAGATATTAAGTTTCCAGGTGTGGTTGAATTGACAACTCAGCTGCTAATACTTGAGAATATTCTTTGGCTCTCCTTGTGTCGAATCAATAAATTTGGGTTGAATACTCTACCCTCGAAAACTATTGCGATCCCCTATACTTGTGGGTTATCAGCGGCTTGGGCATCGGGCGGTGAGGCAGGCCGGCTCGGTCGCTGGTGGGCTGCGGCTCGGGCGTCGGTTGGGCCGGTTGGCCTGGCTCGCGCCAGGGTCTTTTTCCCCCCTTTTTTTGAATTACTAGAGAGAGAGAGAGAAAACTAAATAAAGAGAAACCTATAATATTTTGATATAGGACATATATATATCAACAAAATCATAAAAATAAATCCTACAACATGGACATTTTTCCAGAGGCAAAACAGAAACTAAAAAAACATTTTTTGCAAATTCCAAATAAAATCAAATTTGAATTCAAACCTTTTGGCATTAATTTCTTCTGACACTTTGGAGTGTCATGTTAGCTCCTCTAATACTTTTGATCAAGCATTTGTCAGGTATATTTGAAGTAAACTTTCAAATGCCAAGTTGAATCCAATTCACACAAAACTCAAATGCCTCTGAAAATTCCAAATGCCACACAATTTCAAACAATATGCATAGATGCTTAACTAATAATTGTAAAACATTCCAAATTGAAAATTTGGGATGTTACAAACCTACCCACCTTAAGATGAATCTCGCCCTCGAGATTCGGTTGGATAGCAAATAGGTGCGGGTGGTCTCCCGCGAAGATCTTCTTCTCGCTCCCAGGTGGCTTCCTCCTCGGAGTGGTGGCTCCACAGAACCTTGCAAAACTTGATGATCTTGCTGCGGGTAACTCTGTTCGTAGTCTCTAGAATTCTGACGGGTTTCGCCTCATAAGTCAGATCACTGTCAAGCTGTATGGCCTCTAGGGGCACTGTGTCTCTCAAAGGAATATCAGCCATCTCGACATGGCATTTCTTCAGCTGGGATACGTGAAAGACATCGTGAACTCCTGACAATCCTTCTGGCAATTCCAGCTTATATGCAACTTCTCCTCTACGTTTGAGGATTTTGTAGGGGCCAATGAACCTGGGTGCTAATTTTCTTTTAACACCAAACCTCTTGATTCCTCGAAGTGGGGATACACGGAGATATGCTCGGTCTCCAACTTCATACGTTATCTCCTTGCGTTTACTGTCGGCATAACTCTCCTTTCTCGACTGGGCTATCTTGAGTCTATCTTGAATCACCTTGACTTTATAAGATCGGGACCAAAAAGTTTTCGGTCTCCAACACCATCCCACAACAATGGTGTTCTGCACCTCCTTCCGTGTAGAGCTTCGAAAGGGGCCATCTTCAGACTGGTCTGATAGCTGTTGTTGTACGAGAACTCTGCATATGGCAGGTTGTCATCCTAGCTAGACCCGTAGTCTAGCGCACAGGCTCTCAACATGTCCTCCAGAATCTAGTTGACTCTCTCGGTCTGTCCATCTGTCTGTGGATGAAAAGCTGTGCTGAATTCCAGCCTCGTACCCAAAGTTTCATGCAACTGATTCCAAAACTTTGAGGTAAATTGTGTTCCTCTATCTAACACGATACTTCTCGGAACTCCATGCAGACATACGATCCTCGTCATGAATATCGTGGATAACTTAGCGCTGGTATATGTAGTCTTCAGGGAATGAAATGAGCTACCTTGGTCAAGAGATCAACTACTACCCAGATGGAGTCATAACCTGAACGGGTCCCGGGTAATCCTGTGATAAAGTCAATTCCAAGTTTTTCCCATTTCCACTCGGGAATCGGCAGTGGTTGAAGTAACCCTGCCGGCTTTTGATGTTCCGCCTTTACTCGCTGACAAACATCACATGCTGCTACGTACTCGGCAATATCCTTCTTCATACCTGTCCACCAGAAACTTTCTTTCAAATCCATATACATCTTGGTGTTGCCTGGGTGAATCGAGTACGGTGAATCATGGGCCTCCTGAAGAATTAACTTCCTGACCTTTGGGTCATTGGGCACATAGATACGATCCTCAAACCATAAAGTTCCGTGTTCATCCTCACGAAAACCTTTAGCCTTTCCGTTACTCATCTTTTCCTTTATCTCTACAATTTCCATGTCTGTCTTCTGTGCTTCACGGATTCTTTCGGTCAAAGTGGACTGTATATCCAAGGTGGCGACAAATCCTCTTGGTACTATCTCCAGTCGGAGCTCTCTAAGATCGTCGGCTAATTCCTGAGGTAATCCTCCAACTATGACGGTGTTCACATAGCTTTTACGGCTCAAGGCATCTGCTACAACATTTACCTTCCCTGGGTGATAATGCAGTCTCATGTCATAGTCCTTGATCAATTCAAGCCATCTCCTCTGTCTGAGGTTCAACTCCTTCTGCGTGAAATAGTACTTCAAGTTCTTATGATCCGTGTAAACATCACAACTATTTCCGACAAGGAAATATCTCCTTGTCTCGAGTGCGTGCACTACGGCTGCTAACTCCAAATCATGTGTGGCATAATTCATCTCATTAGGTCATAGCTGTCTGGAGGTATAAGCTACAACTTTTCCTTCCTGCATGAGCACTCCTCCGAGTCCTTGACGAGAAGCATCACAATATACCTGGTAATCCTTGTGTATGTCCAGCAAAATGAGCACCGGGGCTGTAACCAGACGTTTCTTCAACTCCCGAAAACTGGCTTCACAATCCTCGGTCCAAATGTACTTGGTTTCCTTCTTCAATAGCTCGGTCATGGGTTTAGCAATCTTGGAGAAATTCTCAATAAATCTCCGATAATATCCCGCGAGTCCGAGAAAACTGCGGATCTTCTTGACTGAGGTGGGGGACTGCTAGTTGGTGACCGATTCAACCTTAGTGGGGTCGACTGCTATTCCTTCTCCTGAAATAACATGTCCGAGGAATCCGACTTCCTTCAACCAGAATTCACATTTGCTAAACTTGGCATATAACTGATGTTCTCGAAGTTTCTCCAGAACTAGACACAGATGTTCCTTATGCCCTTCCTTGCTCTTGGAGAAAACCAATATGTCATCGATGAACACCACGACAAACTTGTCCAGATATTCCATAAATACCTTGTTCATCATGCTCATGAAATACGCAGGGGCATTAGTCAATCCGAATGACATGACATTATACTCATATAAACCATACCTGGTGGTGAAAGCTGTTTTGGGTATATCCTGTTCACGAATCTTCAGCTGATGATACCCTGATCGAAGATCGATCTTGGAAAATACTTTGGCTCCGACTAGATGATCAAATAGATCATTAATCATCAGCAGAGGGTACTTATTCTTGATGGTCATGTCGTTCAATGAACGATAATCTACAACCATTCTCAGGGTTCCATCCTTCTTCTCTACCAAAAGAACTGGGGCTCCCCAAGGTGACGAACTTGGGCGAATATATCCTTTCTCCAATAATTCCTTGATCTGCTGCTTGATCTCTTCCAAATCATTCGGGGCATCCGATAAGGTCTCTTGGAAATTGGGGCTGTGCCAGGTAATAACTCGATAAAAAATTCTATTTCTCTATTCAGTGGCATTCCTAGTAATTCCTCCGGAAATACATCCGGAAAATATCGTACTACATGCACTTCCTCCTGAACAACTCCTGTGAGGGAATTCACCTGATTCTTCATTGGTGTGCGTCTGGATACATACTTGATCCTCTTCTGCTCCGGGGTGGTGAGAAAAATTGTCTTGCGGGCACAGTCGATGTTCCGTTCAAACTTCGTCAACCAGTCCATGCCTAGGATCACGCCCAATCCCTGGGATTCCAATACTATGAGGTCTACGGGAAAATCATGATTTCCGATGCTGAGGGTTGACTGACAACCTAAGCCTGCCATCATCTCTCCTCCTGGGGAAGTGACCTGAAGCGGGGCTCTAAGGGTCTTAGTGGGCAACTCGTACTTTTCCACAACTACCCTTGATATGAATGAATGCGTTGCACCAGAATCAAAGAGTACCAATACTGGACGTGAATTTAATAAAAACTTACCAACCACAGTGTCTGGCCGATCATAGACGTCCTCCACGTCAATGTGATTCACTTGATCACAAGGAAAAGGGTTGGGCTTCTTTGCTGAGCTTCCATTGCCGTTGCCGTTTCCATTCCTCTGCTTGGCCTCCGGACAGTCGGTGGCATAGTGTCCTGTCTTCTGGCACTTGAAGCAGGTGATATGACTCAGATCCTTCTGATCTGGAGCAGGACGGTGCTGGTTGCCATTGCCTCCATTGCCTGACTTAGAGTTGTTGTCGTGGTTGCGATTGTTCCCATTCCCTCCATGGTTATGTCCTCCATGATTATGTCCTCCATGGGTGTGATGGGTATGTCCTCCCGAGTATGGGGCATAGCGGGGCTTTTGCTGAGCTCCGGAGTTGTACTTTCCCTGGCCATATTTCTGCTTGCGGCTTTCAATCTGCTGCTGCTTGCCTTCAAGTATAGTGGCCTTGTCTACCAGCTCCTGGTAGTTGTTGAAGGTAGCCACCATTAGCTGCATTCCCAGCTCATCATTGAGTCCCTCAAGAAACTTCTCCTGTTTTGCGGCATCTGTGGACACATCATCTGGGGCATAGCGAGATAATTTGCTGAACTCAACCATACTGCCCCACAGTATGGTTCCCCTGGCGTAAGTTGCGGAACTCACGCTTCTTCAGACTCATGGCTCCAGCTGATACATGAGCGGTGCGGAAAGCCTGCTGGAACTGATCCCATGTCATGGTGGCGACCAGATAAGTGGCGATGTAGTTCTTCCACCAAGGGGCTACAGGTCCATTCACTTGATGTGTGGCAAAATGCACCTTCTCAACATCTGTGCATCCAGTAGTTGCTAGATCCCTTCCGATCTTGCGGAGCCAATCATCAGCTACAATCGGCTCGGTGCTACTAGAGAACACCGGCGGATTCAGTCTTAGGAACTGGGTCAGGTTATCGACAGGGGGTGGTGGCGGGGGATTGTTGTTGTTGTTGCCTTGGTTTTGGATGAGCATTTGCATTAAGGCATTCTACTCTTGAATCAGTTGGGTGAGCTCCGGCGGGAAAGTGAAACTGCTGACCATAGGACGTAACTGGTTTCACTTTCCCGCCATCTCGTGTAAGCTTAGATACGTCCGGTCATCCACAAATGCTCATCCAAAACCAAGTTACGTCCCATGGTCAGCGTGTGCTCTGATACCATCTCGGCACTTTGAATCTTTTCATCAATGTATTATGTCTGCCAGCATTCTTGGGATGGTACAGCTACACAAAGACTTGACCGATTTTGGGTCGGGTCATTACAATGACGATATCTAAGGCATCATGAATATAGGCATCACGTCCATGTCAAGTAGACCGAAACAATTCTGTATATACTACTATTACTCCACACATTGACCGACTCCTACCTGCATCTAGAGTATTAAGTTCATAAGAATAGATCATTAAGCGAGATGACATGATGTAGCGGGATTAACTCAAGCAATATGATGAAAACCCCATCTTGTTATCCTCGATGGCAACAATACAATATGTGCCTTGCTTCCCCTACTGTCACTGGGAAAGGACACCGCAAGATTGAACCCAAAGCTAAACACTTCTCCCATTGCTAGAAAAACCAATCTAGGTGGCCAAACCAAATCGATAGTTCGAAGAGACTTACAAATATATCAAATCATCCATATAAGAATTCAGAGGAGATTCAAATAATATTCATAGATAAGCTGATCATAAATCCACAATTCATCAGATCTCGGCAAACACACTGCAAAAGTGTATTACATCAAATAGATCTCCAAGAACATCGATGAGAAATGTATTGAGAATCAAATAGAGAGAAGAAGCCATCTAGCTACTAGCTATGGACCCGTAGGTCTAAAGTAAACTACTCACGCTTCATCGGAGAGGCAATGGTGTTGATGTAGAAGCTCTCAGTGATCAATTCCCCATCTGGCAGGATGCCGGAAAAGGCCCCAAGATGGGATCTCACAGGTATAGAAGGTTTCAGCGGTGGAAAAGTGGTTTCATGGCTCCCCTGGATGTTTTTGGGGTATAAGAGTATATATAGACAAAAGAATTAGGTCAGGGGAGCTACAAGGGGCCCACAAGGTTGGGGGCGCGCCCCACCCCCTGGGCGCGCCCTCCATCCTTGTGGCTGCCTCAAGGCTCCTCTGACTCTCCAAGTCTCCTGGGTGTCTTCTGGTCCAAGAAAAATCATGGCAAAAGTTTAATTCTGTTTGGACTCAGTTTGGTATTCCTTTTCTGTGAAACTCTAAAAGAAGGAAAAAACAGAAACTGGCACTGGGCTCTAGGTTAATAGGCTAGTCCCCAAAATCATATAAAATAGCATATTAATGCATATAAAACATCCAAAACAGATAATATAATAGCATGGAACAATAAAAAATTATAGATACATTGGAGACGTATCAAGCATCCCCAAGCTTAATTCCTGCTCGTCCTCGAGTAGGTAAATGATAAAAACAGAATTTTTGATGTGGAATGCTACCTAACATATTTATCCATGTAATCTTCTTTATTGTGGCATGAATGTTCAGATCTATAAGATTCAAAACAAAAGTTTAATATTGACATAAAAACAATAATACTTCAAGCATACTAACAAAATAATTATGTCTTCTCAAAATAACATGGCCAAAGAAAGCTGATCCCTACAAAATCATATAGTCTGGCTATACTCCATCTTCATCACACAAAATATTTGAATCATGCACAACCCCGATGACAAGCCAAGCAATTGTTTCATACTTTTGACGTTCTCAAACTTTTTCAACTTTCATGCAATACATGAGCGTGAGCCATGGATATAGCGCTATAAGTGGAATAGACGGTGGTTGTGGAGAAGACAAAAAGAGGGAGATAGTCTCACATCAACTAGGCGTATCAACAGGGTATGGAGATTCCATTAATAGATATCAATGTGAGTGAGTAGGGATTGCCAAGCAACAGATGCACTAGAGCTATAAGTTTATGAAAGCTCAAAAAGAAACTAAGTGGGTGTGCATCCAACTCGCTTGCTCACAAGACCTAGGGCAATTTAAGGAAGCCCATCATTGGAATATACAAGCCAAGTTCTATAATGAAAAATTCCCACTAGTATATGAAAGTGATATCATAGGAGACACTCTATCATGAAGATCATGGTGCTACTTTGAAGCACAAGTGTGGCAAAAAGGATACTAACATTGTCCCTTCTCTCTTTTTCTCTCATTTTTTTTATTTGAGCCTTCTCTCATTTTTTTTGCCTCTTTTGTTTCATCCAGAGTCTCGTCCCGACTTGTGGGGGAATCATAGTCTCCATCATCCTTTCCTCACATGGGACAATGATCTAATAATGAAGATCATCACAATTTTATTTACTTACAAGTTACAACTCAACAATTATAACTCGATACAGAACAAGATATGACTCTATGTGAAAGCCTCCGGCAGTGTATCGGGATGTGCAATGAATCAAGAGCGACATGTATAAAAAATGATGAATGGTGGCTTTGCCACAAATATGATGTCAACTACATGATCATGCAAAGCAATATGACAATGATGGAGCGTGTCATAATAAACAAAACGGTGGAAAGTTGCATGGAAATATATCTCGGAATGGCTATGGAAATGCCATAATAGGTAGGTATGGTGGCTGTTTTGAGGAAGGATATGTGGTGGGTTTATGGTACCGGCGAAAGTTGTGCGGTACTAGAGAGGCTAGCAATGGCGGAAAGGTGAGAGTGCGTATAATCCATGCACTAAAAAAAAGACACATCCGTGACATTTTGGGCCGAACGAATTTTTTTTCTGTCATACATATGACACTTCTATGACGATAATTGTGACAAAACCCGGTATCATCATAGATGTGGTGGGCTCCTACTTCTATGACAAAAAAATCATGATAGAAAATGGGCTTTTCGTCCTGGGCGGGCCGGAGACGCAGCTGCATGACATTCTTTGGGCCGTCCATGACGGAAAAAACCGTGGTAGAAGCGAGGGGGAGGAAAATTTCGGGGAGTTCCCGGTTACGGTGGGAGGTCGGGGGCCGGGCGATGCGCCTTTCTCTCATACACGTATGCGTGTGTGTGCGAGGCATTGGCTCTAACTGAACCCGAGCGAGGCGTTGGGCTCTAATTGAACGCAAGCGATTGCACTGCAGGCTACGCGTTACTGAACCCGAGCGATATGGCTATTAACTGAACCCGATCGAGCGATTCCTTCGCTACTGCTGCTAACTGAAGCCGATCGATGCTGCCTCTGGGATGAACAGTGAGTGTTGCGGGGGGTTTGGATGAACAGTGAGCGATGGCGTTGCCTCTGGATGAACAGGACCTCGTGGTGTGGTGGAGGGCTGGATGAACAGTAGACGGTGGAGGGGTGCCCGTGGAGGGGTGGTTGTACAGGACCCCATGGTGTGGAGGGCTGGATGAACAGTAGATGGTGGAGGGGTGCCCATGGAGGGGTGGTTGAACAGTAGCCGGTGGAGTAGCGCGCGGTGGAGGCTGGATGAACAGGAGCCCGTGGAGTCTAGAGGAGGTCGACGGTAGCCCGTGGAGGCTGGAGGAGGTCGACGGTGGAGATGAACAGTATCCCGTGGAGTCCGCCACACCCCTCCTGATGAACAGGACCCCCGTTTCGACCATAGCGCTCCAACACAAGTCCGTTTCGTCCGTTTTGCGGTACGCCACACCCCTCCCGATCAACAGGACCCCCGTTTCGACCGTAGGAGGTCCGTTTCGTCCATTTTGCGATACGCCAGACCCCTCCCGATGAACAGGATCCCGTTTCGAACGTGGCCGGTCAAACACAAGGTCGTTTCCTCCGTTGTGCGGTACGCCAGGCCTAGTTTCCATCGCCTGTTCCGTCCAAGCCCTCCCGATGAATACGGCCACGCATTCCGTTCCAACCCAACCGGTTGGCTCCCACGCGTTCCGTTGCCTCCCGATGAACATGATGCATTCCGTTGCCTCCCCATGAACACGACGCATTCCGTTTCCTCCCCATGAACACGACGACGACGCTGTTTCTCCGTTCTGACCCAGCCATGTACACGAGTCCTGGGCGTACGTATGCGCGAGTAGGCGTTCGAGACCCCTCCCGTATGTACACATACGTGGCCGTATTTTCTTTCTTGCACCCTGGCCGCTGTACGTACGTGTACATGCTACGTGCGCGCCTCTACTACGACACGTACGCGCCTCTACTACGACACGTGCGCGCCTCTACATCCACCATTATATATATACGTACACGTTCGTGATCAGAATGACAATGCTACGTACGCTTCGACCAAGTGGGTCCCGAGTGTCAGGAACTTCCTTGCCTGCGAAGATGTAGCTGGTGGGTCCCGGCAGTCAGGGGGCGAATCATTTTTTTTGCCCGGACGCACTTCCTTGCGTGCGAAGATGTAGCTGGTGGGTCCCAGCAGTCAGGGGGAAACATTTTTTTCGCGAAATACAGTGGCCCGTCCGGTGGGTGCCAGCTATCAGGTGGAGGAATCATTATTTTCCGCATAATAAGGAGGCACTTCCTTGCTACGGCCGTGGACCCAGCTGTCAGCCTCTCCACATACAGTCCACGTCCGATGGAAGTCGTTCCTTGACCATGTTGACCACGCCGCGATGAGAGCACCAGGGCGGTGGACGACGACGAGGCCTAGGAAGGGGACGACGGGGAGCTGGGGAAGACGCGGCAGTGGAAGCCCGCGCAGAGAGGAGTACGAGGGTTCACTGGCTCGGCTGCGGTGTGAGGCTGCCTTCACCGCAGGGCCTGGCCAGCAGTAGGAATAGTAGGGGGCAGTGAGGCCTCCGCGGCAGCACAGCCGTCCATGGGATGCAGGAGCATGCGGCACGACCGGCGCAGCTTTGGGCGGCTGGAGCAAGAAGACCAGAGGTTGAAGAAGCACTACGGCTGTTGGATGGACATCATACGGTCACTGGAGCTAGAATCGTTCATATTGACTATAGTTGACAAAGGCCCCCGTCCTAGTCAACTTAGTAACCCCACAAGTCAGCCTCCCACCATGGTGGGTCCCAGCTAGCAGGGGAGTATTCATTTTTTTGTGCGTAATAAGGAGGCACTTCCGGTGGGTCCGAGCTGACAGCGGGGGGAACGTTTTTTTTCGCGAAATATGCTGGCCCGTCCGGTGTGTCCCAGCAGTCAGGGGAGAAACGTTTTTTTCGCCAAATAAGGTGGCCCGTCCGGTGGGTCCATGCTGTCAGGTGGAGGAATAATTATTTTGCGCGTAATAAGGAGGCACTTCCTTGCGGCCGCGCGGACCCAACTGTCAGCCTCTCCACGTACAATACTCTTCCGATGGAAGTCGGTCGTTGACCACGTTGACCACGCCGCGCTGAGAGCACCAGGGCGGTGGTCTGGATGACGGCGAGGCCTAGGAAGGGGACGACGCGGAGCCGGGGAAGACGCAGCAGTGGAAGCCTGCGCGGAGAGGAGTATGAGGGTTCATTGGTTCGGCTGCGGTGTGAGGCTGCCGTCGCTGCAGAATAACAGGGGGTGTGGGTGAGTCGAGGGATGGCCTGGCCAGCGGTGGGAGTAGTACGGGGCCGTGAGGCCTCTGCGGCATCACAGCCGGCCACGAGAGGCAGGAGCACGCGACACGACCGGCGCTGCTTTGGGTGGCTGGAGCAAGAAGACCAGAGATTGAAGAAGCACTACGGCCGTTGGATGGACATCGTACGATCACTGCACCTAGAATCGTTTATATTGACTAAGTTGACAAAGCCCTTGGTACGCGTCAACTTAGTAGGCCCACAGCTCGGATTTGGCAGAGAACATATAGCCCATTTGCGATTTGTAAGAATGTACATCCCATTTTTTAATTCTAATGGAATTTACTACAACCCATTTACAATTTGTTAAAAGTACAACCCAACTTCTAGCTAGGACAACGATTAATAATTTCAAACAACCGCTCAAAACAAAATTAAAAAAATTCCCACATTTTGATGGGATCCGAAATATTTTTATCCGAAATTTATAGTCAGGTTAAATATAATTTCAAAATAAAGTTGTATTACGTTAAAATCCAACGAAATATTGCACACGCAACAAGTAATGAAATTAAAAATTTTAAATTCCAAAAATAATATATTTTTCAAACTAATTACGTGTTTGGTGCATAGTAACTATCTAGTTATTATAATTACATCCCATTTATTATTTCTTAAAGTCCATTTTCTTGTTAAGCCAATGCATACCTCCTAGGAAAGTTTGCAGCCCAGCGGGGCGGAGAACAAGTTGACCCGGATATTGTGTACAACTGTCGGCCCAGTTGCATTGCTGATGTTGAAAAAAAGGCCTGTGTAGTACAGTACAACCTAACATGGTTACTCAGCCCACATTCAGCGACGCGGGTCTTCTGTACAACTTTTTGAAGTCACTGAGCTCAATTAATAACTTAAGAAAAAAGTTAGATTACAGTGGAACCTAATTAAAAGTTGTCATGAGCAAATAAATAATTCAGCGGGTCCCACTTGTGCGTGTGCGTGTGCGTGTGTGTGTGATAGAGAGAGACCCATCGGTTGATGCTCGTAAATACATCTTTCAGCCATATGCATTGCTGATGCTCAGTAAAAATTTATATAGTTGACACAATCATATAGAACATCATAGCACACTGAACTTGCATACAAAAATTTCACGCAGGCGGCACAATCAGGATGGAAGCAGTGGATTGCTACGGGAAGGGCTATGTTGAAACCAACAAAGTCGTACATAATGGTTCATCGTCTTTATCAATGACGGGGAAATATCTTGAATGTTGTGCAAAGAAAACAGACAGACAACACAATAAGTTCTGCTAGCACATTAAGTTGACGTACAACCCTTTCTAAAAAAAGTTCAGGTGAAAATTAGAACAGGTCACAATCAAATGTACTGGCATATCAGTGCTTCACACCCATAGCTTCGATTTAACTAGTATCTGACAAGATTCAGTTGTTACCTCAAATTAGAGCACATCCAGGCAGCCAGCCCTGCCTCTTCTCCCAAAGAACTAGTGGCCTCCGCCGCGCGATGGAGTAGGCCCTGTGCCATCCATCGTTCCGAGCAACACGGGGAAAGTCTGACGTTGACTCCTGTAATGGACGTCGTCTACGGACCCTGGCACCAGCGGCGGCCGCAGGACTTCGATTTATGGATTGACCACTTCTTCGACATGCACGAACACTCGATACAGGTACATCTCTAACATGGTCCGCGGCGGCCTTGGTGGCGACGAATAGTACAACCCCGGTTCCTGCACCGGTATCTCAACACCAATCACCTTCGGTATGGTGGACAACTTCTTCATCCATGCCATAACCGTCAGAGCCCAGCTGTCTGGAGGAACAAACATACTTACGAGCTCACCTCCAAGGTCGTTGATAAGCTCGTTCATGGACTCGCCTTTCCAAGCACGTCGAGGCATGCCATGGAAGGTAAGCTTTGTTAAAAACTCAAGCTCAGAGGGCACCGAGCCCCATCCTGGGTGCTAGCGATCAAAGCTCACCAGCGCGCCATCGCAGAACAAACGCCGGGAAGATTCGAACACACGACTGGAGTCGAAAGTTGTCTAGAACCTGACGAAGAAATCAGCCGGTGGCGGACAGACTTCGACGAGCAAGTCACTTATTTGGATGCCGTGCGCAATGCCAAGAGCTTTGACAAGGTCGTCCGGTGAGACGGGAGGCCGGTCGCTGTTGATGGTTACCATCAGCACTTTGCCGGCAAACTGGTCGTCAAGCGCCGCCATGCCACTGTTGAGCGATAGCACACAGCGACCGAAGGCGGGACGGACCTCAGGATCTCCGGCTCGGAGATCCGCGTTGACCGGCGACATGATAGTGTGCTTGAGTACATGGAGTACAGAAGGGGGATTTGGGGGAACTTGAGTAGGAATCGAGATTCCAGAGGTGGGGGAGGGGCGGGAGACTAGGGATGAAAAGGTAGCATGAATTTCAAGCACGTGCCAATATGCTCTCGGCGCGCAAGCGCACGAAAACACCGGTGGCGCCCACATGTCGGCCTAAGAGTCCTTATTCTTTCTTTTTTGGAGAGCCCAACCTTTTTTTTCAGGATCTTTTGAGAGCCCATCCTGAGAGTCATAATTGACCTGTTTGGCATTGCGTTACTACTCGGCCCATATTCAACGACACCTCACTGGCCCAAACAAGTGTACATCATAGAGAACACACCAAGCTCAAATTATATAACTTGAAAAAAGGAGATATACTCTGAACACAGGAGAATGGTGATGCCCTCATTTAGCCCACCAGTAGTTCGAGACAATAAACAGTTCGAAACAACGATATATACAACATTCAAACACTGACTAGTGACTACTACTGACATAAACAACAAGACATGATAGTTCATAAGAAGTCTTGCTACACCACCAAAACGCACCCATCTGCAGTGCTCAGACTCTCGTGATCCAGACGAGAATGACATTCTAAACAGAAGCAACTATCACATAGTAAGAGTGACATAGACGAGTGAAGGAGTCCTGAATTAGGGGGTGTCTGGATGGCCGGACTATACCTTCAGCCGGACTCCTGGACTATGAAGATACAAGATTGAAGACTTCATCCCATGTCCGGAAGGGACTTTCCTTGGCGGGGAAGGCAAGCTTGGCGATACGGATATGCAGATCTCCTACCATTGTAACCGACTTTGTGTAACCCTAACCCTCTCCGGTGTCTATATAAACCGGAGGGTTTTAGTTCGTAGGACAAGATACAGAACAACAATCATACCATAGGCAAGCTTCTAGGGTTTAGCCTCTCCGATCTCGTGGTAGATCTACTCTTGTACTACCCATATCATCAATATTAATCAAGCAGGACGTAGGGGTTTACCTCCATCGAGAGGGCCCGAACCCGGGTAAAACTTCGTGTCCCTCGCCTCCTGTTACCATCCGGCCTAGACGCACAGTTCGGGACCCCCTACCCGAGATCCGCCGGTTTTGACACCAACATTGGTGCTTTCATTGAGAGTTCCTCTGTGTCGTCGCCGTCAGGCTTGATGGCTCCTACGATCATCAATGGTGATGCAGTCCAGGGTGAGACCTTCCTCCCCGGACAGATCTTCGTCTTCGGTGGCTTCGCACTGCGGGCCAATTCACTTGGCCATCTGGAGCAGATCGAAAGCTATGCCCCTAGCCATCAGGTCAGATTTGGAAGTTTAAACTACACGGCTGATATCCGGGGGGAGTTGATCTTCGACGGATTCAAGCCACTGCCGAGCGCGCCGCACTGTCACGACGAGCATGATCTAGCTCTGCCGCCGAACAGTGCCTTGGAGGCCGCACCCGCATCGGCTTCGACCCTTAATTCGGAGCCAACTACTCCGATCGAGGATGGGTGGTTGGACGCCGCCTCGGGGGCTGCGATCCCAATGGCGATCGAGCCGAACACCAGCCCCGCACTCTGTGAGACTCGTGACTCCAAGGAGCCGGACTCCTCTCCGGACTCCGAACCCTCCGCGCCCCTGCCGATCGAATCCGATTGGGCGTCGATTATGGAGTTTACTGCCACAGACATCTTTCAGCACTCGCCTTTCGGCGATATTCTGAAGACACTGAAGTCTCTCTCTTTATCAGGAGAGCCCTGGCTGGACTACGGTCAGCAAGGTTGGGATTCAGACGATGAAGAAATTCAAAGCCCACCCACCACCCACTTTGTAGCCACTGTCGACGACTTAACCGACATGCTCGACTTCGACTCCGAAGACGTCGACGGTATGGACACCGATGAAGGAGACGATGAAGAACCAGCGCCTATCAGGCCCTGGAAAGCCACCTCGTCATATGACATATACATGGTGGACACCCCAAAAGAAGGAGATGGCGATGGAACAGCGGAGGATGACCCCTCCAAGAAACAGCCTAAGTGCCGGCGTCAGCGGCGCCGCTCAAAATCCCGCCAAAACAAATACGGTGATTCTAGCACGGGAGATAATAATACTCCGGAAAGTGCCAAAGAAAACCCCCTCCAACAAGATTTAGCACAGGAGGATGGAGAAACCAGCCCTCATGAGAGAGCGGCAGACAGAGAGGTCGAGGACGATAATTATATGCCTCCCTCCGAAGACGAGGCAAGCCTCGACGACGACGAATTCGTCATGCCAGAGGATCCCGTCGAGCAAGAGCGTTTTCAACGTAGGCTTATGGCCATGACAAGAAGCCTCAAGAAAAAACAGCAACAGCTTAGAGCTGATCAAGATTTGCTAGTCGACAGATGGACTGAAGTCCTTGCGGCTGAAGAGCATAAACTCGAACGCCCCTCCAAGAGCTACCCAAAGCGCAGGTTGCTACCCCGATTAGAGGAGGAAGCACTTGATGCGGCCGACCGGCCACCTCGTGGCCGCGACAGAGAGGCCTCTCGGCCCTCCACTCAACCCGCACCCCGTACCAAGGGACGGGAATATGCGCCGGACTTACGAGATATGTTGGAGGACAAGGCAAGGCAAACAAGATCGATGTACGGATCGCGTGGGCGCCCCACGGCTCGGGACGGTAACCGTCACGCCGGCCACAAATTCGGCAGGGCCGAGCACAGTAGACAAAGCTCATTGGAGCTACGTCGTGATATAGCCCAGTACAGAGGCGCCGCACACCCACTATGCTTCACAGACGAAATAATGGATCATCAAATCCCCGAGGGTTTCAAACCCGTAAATATTGAATCATATGATGGCACAACAGATCCTGCGGTATGGATCGAGGATTATCTCCTTCATATCCATATGGCACGCGGCGATGATTTCCACGCCATCAAATACCTCCCACTCAAGCTTAAAGGACCAGCTCGGCATTGGCTTAACAGCTTGCCAACAGGATCAATCAGTTGTTGGGAGGACCTGGAAGCCGCATTCCTCGACAATTTCTAGGGCACTTATGTGCGACCCCAGACGCCGATGACCTAAGTCACGTAATTCAGCAGCCAGAGGAATCGGCCAGGCAATTCTGGACACGGTTCCTAACAAAGAAAAATCAAATAGTCGACTGTCCGGACGCTGAGGCCCTAGCAGCCTTCAAGCACAATATCCGTGACGAGTGGATTGCCCGGCACCTTGGACAGGAAAAGCCGAAGTCTATGGCAGCACTCACGACACTCATGACCCGCTTTTGCGCGGGAGAAGACAGCTGGCTTGCTCGTAGCAACAATATGACCAAGAACCCTGGTAATTCGGATACCAGGGACAGTAGTGGCAGGTCGCGTCGCAACAAGCAGAAGCGCCGCATTAATGGCGACAATGCTGAGGATACGATAGTTAATGCCGGATTCAGAGGCTCTAAATCCGGTCAGCGGAAAAAGCCATTCAAAAGGAATCCTAGGGGCCCATCCAGTTTGGACCGAATACTCGACCGCTTGTGCCAGATACATGGCACCCCTGAAAAGCCGGCCAATCACACCAACAGGGATTGTTGGGTGTTCAAGTAGCCAGGCAAGTTAAACACCAAAAATGAAGACAAGGGGCTGCATAGCGATGACGACGAGGAGCCCCGGCCGCCGAACAACAGTGGACAGAAGGGTTTTCCCCCACAAGTGCGGACGGTGAACATGATATACACAACCCACATCCCCAAAAGGGAGCGGAAGCGCGCGTTAAGGGACGTATACGCGGTAGAGCTAGTCGCCCCAAAGTTCAACCCATGGTCCTCCTGCCCGATCACCTTTGATCGAAGGGACCATCCCACTAGCATCCGTCATGGTGGATTCGCCACATTGGTTCTAGACCCAATTATTGACGGATTTCATCTCACTAGAGTCCTTATGGACGGCGGCAGCAGCCTGAACCTGCTTTTCCAGGATACAGTGCGGAAAATGGGCATAAATCCCTCGAGGATTAAGCCCACCAAAATGACCTTTAAAGGCGTAATACCAGGTGTAGAGGCCAACTGTATAGGCTCAGTCACACTTGAAGTGGTCTTCGGATCTCCGGATAATTTCCGAAGCGAGGATTTAATCTTCAACATAGTCCCATTACGTAGTGGCTATCACGCACTGCTCGGGCGAACTGCATTCGCTAAGTTCAATGCGGTACCGCACTACGCATACCTTAAGCTCAAAATGCCAGGCCCTCGAGGAGTAATTATGGTCAATGGAAACACCGAACGCTCCCTCCGAACGGAGGAGCACATGACGGCCCTTGAAGCAGAAGTACAAAGCAGCCTCTCCAGGCAGTTCTCCAGTCCGGCCATTAAATGACCGGACACCGTCAAGCGCGCCCGGAGTAACCTACAACAAGACCGCCTGGCACGGCCCGTGCAGGCGTAGCAATGCGGCCCCAACCCCAGCCCTCACAAAAATGCGATACCAGTACTTCGCGTACATAACTACGCTCTAGAAATACCATGGGTACAGGGGGAGGGGCACCATCACGGCACGCCCGAAACACGGCTTAAACTGCACCAGGGGATGCCGATTTTTTAATTTTCTCTTACTTTTAGGACTCCACTCTTCAGAAGGCCCGTTTGGCAATTCAATTGCCGAACAAACAATGCAAGAACCAGGGAAGCAGACAAGCCACGCCGCATTACGGAACTCCCAGGTGGTCTCTATCACGAGCAGTATACCTGTTTCGCATACTATTCCACAGCTTGCCCCTGGAACGGACACGTTAAATAGTCCAACCTTTTGCTTATCGCATTATTTGTATCGTTCTGCTTTGATCGCAGCCCTCTTTAATAAACAATGCATAGCTTTTGTCTATTTTTACATTACTCTTTTTTAATATATGTTCCTTAACAACATGTTGCATCCGTACACTTTGGTACGACCAAAATACGCCAGGGGCTTTAGTACCCCTCAATATGGTGTGAGAAGTCCGAACACTTTAACAAGTGCGGTACCCCGAACTTATATCATTATATGCATCGGCTCCGAATCATGTCTTGGGTCAATAGTTGGGTTTGCCCGGCTCCTATGTTTTGGTGCCTTACGTTCCGCTATATCGGCTATGGTAGCACTAGGAGAACCACTGCGATTGTGCCCCAGTTGAGCTGGGTCGAGCACCTCAGTGGAGAAAGCTAAAACTGACTGTCATGATGAAGCGAGAGCTGGTCGCCGTTCGAGAGGTTTTTCGAGTCCCTAAAGACTTATGCCGCTTAGAGCGAGGAGCCGGCTCTGTCCGGCCAAGGCGTGGATAGCACCCCGAACTTGGTATTCCGAATACCAGGGGCTTCGCCGAAATTTAAAATTATAGAATTCTATGGCTAAGTGAGAGTGTTCACGCATTATAGTCCGATTGCCTTGTTCGTTGGGTTGAGCGCCTCCCTCGAAGGACCCAAACATGGGAAAAAGAGCGCTCAGGTTTATCCCCGAACACCCCAGCACTAGCGGCACGGGGGCAGAAGCCGATGACTTGCCATCTCTCAGAATTGATAAACAGCCGCACAGAAGGTAATATTTTAAATTCCAACAGCATTGCTTAGCGCATATGAACAACTTTTCAGCGCACAGGACAAAACGAGCAAGTTTCACTCAATAATTACATCCCTAGAACATTCATCCGCCACAAGGCAGGCACCCTTCAGAACATCCTTATAATAATTCTCGGGCTTGCGATGCTCTTTCCCCGGCGGTGGCCCATCCTTCACAAGCTTCTCAGCATCCAGCTTTCCCCAGTGCACCTTAGCACGGGCAAGGGCCCTACGGGCACCTTCAATGCAGATGGAGTGCTTGATGACTCCGAGCCTTGGACAGGCCTCCACCAGCCGCCGCACCAGCCCGAAATAGCTCCCAGGCAGAGCCCCTCGAGGCCACAGCCGAACTATGAGGCCCTTCATGGCCTGTTCGGCCGCCTTGTGGAGCTCGACCAGTTGCTTCAGCTGGTCGCTCAGGGGCACAGGGTGTCCGGCCTCAGCATACTGAGACCAGAACACCTTCTCTGTCGAGCTGCCCTCCTCGGCTCGATAGAATGCGGCGGCATTGGATACACTCTGGGGAAGATCTGTGAATGCTCCTGCAGAGCTCCAGATTCGGGTAAGTAACAAGTAACTCACGTTTATGTGTTTGCTTTGCATAAAGAATGCCTTACCCGCCGCTATCTTCTTCACCTCATCCAACTCCTAGAGGGTCTTCTGGGATTCGGCCTTGGCAGACTTGGCATTTTCAATAGCCACCGCGAGCTCGGACGCTCGTGTCTTTGAGTCAAGCTCCAAACTCTCATGTTTTTCCATGAGAGCCTGGAGCTCTTGCCGTACCTTGCCAACCTCGGCCTCATACTTCTCCCGCTCGGTGCGCTCCGTGGCCGACCTCTTCCCAGCCTCGACCAGCGCTTGCTTAAGGGTCGCCACCTCAGACGTGGCCCCTACAATAGCCACGATAATCCTGTCATTTTTTGCAATTGCACCTTTTTATATATATTTAAACAAGGTATTTCTCACCTTCATTGTCCTCGAGCTGCTTCTTGGCATGCCCGAGCTCTTGCTCGGACCGCTCGAGGTTCTGCTTTAGCGTGTCCACTTCCGCAGTCAGTGCGGTGGACGCAAGCAGAGAAGCCTGCATACGCATATTGACTCCTTTTTGTTAGACTCCTGCGAATTTTATTTGATCCTCTATTCGGCTTTTCTTCCCGAACGCCAAACAAAGCATCGGGGGCTACTGTCTATGCGGTAATATTATTTACACATTCTTTACTTACCTCAAAGCCTGTTAAAAGGCTAGTACAAGCTTCAGTCAGTCCGCTCTTGGCGGACTGAACCTTCTAGACCACCGCACTCATAATGGTGTGGTGCTCCTCGTTGATGGAGGCGCCTTGGAGCGCCTCCAACAGATTGTCCGGCGCCTCCGGTTGGACGGGGGTCACCGGCACGATGGGCTTGCTCCTCTTGGAAGGAGGTCCCCCGCCGGACTCTGGAACCTTTGAAGGTTCCGGAGCGGTGTCCGGCCTAGAGCCGGACTTGGAGCCTTGGGGGGTTTCATCCCCTTTACTCCTGGAGTCTGGGAGGTCGCCTTGCGGCGCCTCCAGGACCACCTCCTCCCGGCTTGGAACCTGTTGGGACAACACTTCGGTGTCGTCCATAGGGTGGGGGGAGGAAGCCGTCGGAAGTGAGTTCACATCCGACGAGTCTAGTGAGCCGCTCCGGTCTTCGGGTGGGCTGCATAAACATATTCGACATAAGGGAAAGCTATGCAATAAATGAATACCATGAATTACTCTGGTATCCGGATACTTACGATTTTGCCAGGGGCTTGGCCCTGGGCGGCCACTCCTCTCCGCCGTCGTCGGCGTCGGTGGAGTAGTCCGGAGGAAGGGTTTTCCCCTTCTTGGACCCTCTGGCCTCCCCAGAGAGGGCGACCTTCCTTTTCTTCTCTCCTCCCGCTGGAGGGGGAGAGGTCTCTTCTTCTTCCTCCTCGTCTTCACGAGAGGAATGCGCCTCGGAACCGTCGGATGATGGATCCGACACCTCCTGGCGCCGGGCACTCTTTCGAGTCCTCGTGGCCTTTTTCGCGGCCTTCTGCTCCGGCAGCACATAGGGTGCCCGAACCAGCAGCTTCGCCAAGCGAGCGTCCGCTGGGCCTTCGGGCAAAGGAGCCGGACAGTAGATCTGTCCGGACGTCACCTACCAATCCTGTCAAAGGTAAGGGAGCTTAGATCCCGCATGGAGTCAAACTAAGAAAAACTGATACCTTGTAAAAGGAAAAAACAGCTTACCGCATGAGCGTGACGCTGCGTACTGAATCCGCGATCCTCGGTAGCGGATGCGGGGGCCTCGACGCCCTTGAAAAGCACCTTCTAGGCATCTTCGTACGTCGTGTCGAAGAGCCTGCTCAGAGTTTGGTGCCGTGCCGGGTCGAACTCCCACAGGTTGAAAGCCCGTTGTTGACACGGGAGGATCAGGCGGATGAGCATAACCTGGACTACGTTGACAAGTTTGAGCTTCTTGTCCACCAGGGTTTGGACGCATGTTTGGAGTCCGGCCAGCTCTCCTTTTTTACCCCACGACAGGCCCATCTCCTTCCAGGAGGTGAGCCGCGTAGGGGGTCCAGATCGAAACTCGGGGGTTGCGACCCATTCGGGGTCACGCGGCTCGGTGATGTAAACCCACCCTGATTGCCACCCCTTTAGGGTCTCCACAAAGGAGCCCTCGAGCCATAAGACGTTGGCCATCTTGCCCACCATGGAGCCTCCGCACTCCGCCTGGTTGCCGCGCACCACCTTCGGCTTGACATTGAAAGTCTTGAGCCATAGGCCGAAATGGGGGCGGATGCGGAGGAAAGCTTCGCACACGACGATAAACGCCGAGATGTTGAGGACAAAGTTCGGGGCCAGATCGTGGAAATCCAGGCCATAGTAGAACATGAGCCCCCGGACAAATGGGTGAAGAGGGAAGCCCAGTCCGCGGAGGAAATGGGGGAGGAACACCACCCTCTCATGGGGCCTAGGGGTGGGGATGAGCTGCCCCTTTTCGGGAAGCCGGTACGCAATGTCGTTAGACAAGTATCCGGCCTTCCTCAGTTTTTTGATGTGTCCCTCCGTGATGGACGAGACCATCCACTTGCCCCCCGCTCCAGACATGGCTGGAGAAGGTTGAGGTGGGGAGTGCGGACTTGGGCGCTGGAGCTCGAGTGCGCGAGAATGGATAATCAAGGGAGGAAGAAGGCGTAGGTGAAAAGGTGGATCCTTATCCCTTTATATGGGTGGATGCAACTACGTGTCCCCACCAGCCTGGTAAAAGTCGCTTATCTCCAAGCGCCGTAATCAATGGCGCGGTTGGGTTACCCACGCCCGTATTGATGAGAATCCCGGAATAAGGGGACACGATCTCTGCTTTAACAAGACGTGCCAAGGAATCCGCCTCGCATGATTCGCTGAGGTGGGATAATGAAACGACTCGGATAAAGGCTTGGTCGTGGTGTGTCACACTACGGAATACGTCAGCAGATTACATTTGTGTAAATATTATTCTCTCTATGGCAATATGTGGAAACTTATTTTGCAGAGCCGGACACTATCTTTGTGTTCAAAATATTCTATGAAGTACTTGGAGGAGGAACCCGCCTTGCAATGCCGAAGACAATCTGCACACCGGACTCGTCGTCATTGAAGCCTGGTTCAGGGGCTACCGAGGGAGTCCTGGATTAGGGGGTGTCCGGATGGCCGGACTATACCTTCAGCCGGACTCCTGGACTATGAAGATACAAGATTGAAGACTTCGTCCCGTGTCCGGAAGGGACTTTCCTTGGCGTGGAAGCCAAGCTTGGCGATACGGATATGCAGATCTCCTACCATTGTAACCGACTTTGTGTAACCCTAACCCTCTCCGATGTCTATATAAACCGGAGGGTTTTAGTCCGTAGGACAAGATACAGAACAACAATCATACCATAGGCTAGCTTCTAGGGTTTAGCCTCTCCGATCTCGTGGTAGACCTACTCTTGTACTACCCATATCATCAATATTAATCAAGAAGGACGTAGGGTTTTACCTCCATCGAGAGGGCTCGAACCTGGGTAAAACTTCGTGTCCCTTGCCTCCTGTTACCATCCGGCCTAGACGCACAGTTCAGGACCCCCTACCCGAGATCCGCCGGTTTTGACACCGACAACGAGGATGACCAAATGACAAGGAATATGCATAACAAAAGAAAGAACTACCCATACAGAACCAGCAGCAAAGACAAAAAAGTCATTCGAAGAGATGATCCAACACCATCATAATTTGCAGCCCCGCTTCAGCGACCAGTGATCCGGAGACACCAGTACTCCACCCTTTCGATGCAACAGCCCAATTACCTATCAACCTAAAGGCTTGAACCACATCACTGCCTATCGTAATTGAGACATCCAAGGTGTTCGCACATGAGCATGTCACCGTGTACCCTCGATGCCGGGGGTGATGCACCGCAACTCGCGTCGAAGGAGATCTGACCGGCAGCGCGATACGCAGGACAACCGGCAGATGCTTTTGTAGACCCGAAGCCCCGTTTGCCCGGGAGGGACCCCGTCAGGGCTCGCGGTGACTATGGGCTGCTCCAGGTCGATTCGCTCGCCCCTAGAGCCTCGTGGATCCGCAGCCTTCCAGCATGAAGAACTAGCGAAGAACGAGAAGAAAGATACAAAGGAGAGATAAAAAGTAGATGAACATGAAAAAGTAGTAGATGTGTTTGTTCGATTGTGTGTTGTTTAATCGGCCGTCACCCCTTAGGTATATAAGAGGAGGCTGGACTTCCCGTGCAAGGAAAAGGCTTGGATTCACATCCAAAACCCTAGTCAAATTCGGATTGGTTTTGTCCGAACTTTCCAAAACTGTTTGGTTTAAATTGGCTGCACCTTGCGGGTCCTTTTTGTGGTGGTAAACGATCTTAGATGGAAACGAGCCGAAAAGCAATCTTGACAGTTTCGACGAGATGAAAAACTTTCATGTTGATCGTTTTTTGATTTGAGGCCATCTTCTAGGCCAAAACAGTGACGCAGAACACCTGTTCGCTCGCGCTACCCATCAGACCTATGTCTGGTGGGGCGCGCCACATGTCGCCTCGTGACAGGGCTGCACTCCGATAGCTCTAACTTTTGCATACAAACTTGGATTGTGACGATTTTTATATCAAAATCGACCATTTCGACGAGACACACAACTTCCCTGTAGAACGTTTTTCCATCCGAGATCATCTGAATAACCTTTTGAGCCCATCTTCAACTTCTCGTCTGATTGACTATCACAGCCTCCAACCCGGCAAGTTTTCCATCCGAGTAAGCTTTCCACACCGGCAATGTTTCTACCCGGCAAGCTTTCACACCGACAAGCTTTCACTCCGGCAAGGTTTGTACTCCGGCAAAGGTTCCTCCCTGACAAGGTTTCTCCCCCGGCAAGATTTCACACTGGTAAGCTTCCACACCGGGGATCTTTCTGTGCCGGCAAGCTTTCCACGCCGGCAAGCCTTCACACCGGCAAGCTTTCACACCGGCAAGATTTTATCCCGGCAAGGTTTTTGCCCCGGCATGGTGCTTTATGATCGTGCCACTTTTGAGCGTCAACACATGCCCCCCTGTTTTTCGGTAAAGCTAGCGTGCTGAAAAATACTTGTACCAAGTTTGTTCTAAGGATGATGTGAACACTCCATCGGCCATTTATATGTTCTTAGGACGATAAGTATATATCGGCCATGTCTTGTGTGAACTTTCTGATGCAAACTTGGGTGAAACCTTCTCAGCTTCATTAACAATCCGGTGATAAAGTTCCATAGATATGTATGTCAATGTCATCCTCCGAACCATATTGTTCACCCTTTTGCTAGGATTTTGTAGACAATCAACAATAAACTTTCTCCAATCCTTACTTTCGCCTGCATAAAAATTTCATTAGTGGCCGAAGCTGTGGATTCCAATTCGGCCTTACCTATGTTGGCAAGAATAAGCATCGACTATTGATAGATGTGCAATAGACCATGACCAACATGGTAGCCAAATGCTTGCTATGCCAACTCTCTCCAATTATCATGTCTAGATATATGAAGAATCTTAAAACAACCCATGGTAAATTTTACATCTAGACATACCTCAAGATAAACTAAAAGTGATTCGTCAAAACATTGATAACCATTGGATATTTGTTGCACTACTAGTAACGAATCACCGGAAGCCTCAATATGTATAGCACCTATAGCAAGGCAAAGCTCCAATCCGAATGACAATGCATATTCGGCTTTGATCATTGTGCAAAAATATTTTAAGCGGCATGAGGCTTCACAAAATAGCACCATAAGGATATATATAAACAACGCCAACACCTTGGCCATTGCTACAAATTTAACCATCAATATATAATCTCCATGGTTCTAGAGAGATCAAGCTGAAAACAATATTATGCATGATGTCAATATGATGCTCAATAATAAAATCAACCATGATTTGGCCTTACATAAATTCTGAATACTAATAAGCCAAAGCACACCCAATCAAAACATAAGTTCACTTTGCAATTTTGGTGAATTGGTCTATGCATAATATCTTCAAGGGCATCAATTTGACAAATTCCTTTGCAAGCACTTATCTCAAACTAAGGACGATGTTAGAATACCACACCGACCATTCTTAGATATATTCTTAGGGCGATAGATAAATATCGGCCATTACAATGAGGTCCATGTAGTATTCACCCACCAAGGTATGTATAGCCGAAATAAACAAATGAAATAGCAATAAGATATTTCGGCCCCTTTGTATTAGCAACAAAAATGTAACTAACCAAATGTATAGTGATTTGGTAATACTCTGTCATGATATAGAAAATTATGTTGCATCCATGGATCAAAATAAGTCCATGGAGGGTAACTGATCATACCTGTGGATGAATTCCATGGCAAAGGCATCAATGGCATTGTTGAAGAAAATGGATGATGTGCTAACCGAAGATTTTGATGTTGTGATCCACACCTTCGGCTTAATTGTTTGTTGCTTCCATTCTTCTCTTTCTTCACTTTTATTGTACTTGTTGCAATAGAAGCATGCACATCATTTTTGTTATGAATGATCCTCTTGGGAACCCATGCCATGTTCTTCTGTCTCAGCTCTTGTGCACTAAGATTTTGTAATTCCTTCTTTTGCCAATACGTTAAGCCGAGTGGGCATCTCGGCTGTAATTCTATTTTGACCAATGGTGGTTCCTTTTTGGCCTTATGCACTCTCAACTTCTTTTCTTCAGATTTGGCACTTTGACTCTCAATAATTGGTTG
Organism: Triticum dicoccoides; assembly: GCF_002162155.2. Classification (NCBI taxonomy): domain Eukaryota; kingdom Viridiplantae; phylum Streptophyta; class Magnoliopsida; order Poales; family Poaceae; genus Triticum; species Triticum dicoccoides. Next base: position 294,562,521 of record NC_041388.1, read on the forward strand.
CTTTGTCTCATTGCCTTTAGTAGCCAATGTTAACACTTTAATTGGCTCTTTTTTATTTGAGATCAAATCTGAAGTTGCACTCTTACGACCATCTCTTTTAACACGGTAAACTTGCTTGACCACCTCTTTCTTCATCCTTGAGCTCTGGACCGATTCCTTATGATTGAAACGGTCTTTAACATGTGATTGTTCAGATATTGATCTTATCGGAGCTGCATAATATTGGTGAGATGGTCTAAAATAAGATGGAGAATGTGCCCTTGTATCATACCTGTCCCATGATGGATATGGATCTATATGAGCATAGGGAGACATCCACGGCATTGGCATCGGCGGCCCAAAATAAGGATATGAATATGTTGCATTAAAATTGTCACTTTGCCAATACCAATCCTCATATTTGCGCCTTGGGGGTGATCTTGGTTTCTTTGCATGATTGGGCCGATAAGCATTCTTCTCTTCACTCTTCTTTTGATATTTATCCAATAGTTCAGGAAGGTGATTTTTGATCTCTTACACTTGTGCTTATTTCGGCCTTTGTTTCCTTTTGGTTTGCTTTCATCGATCATTGGATTTGCTTGATGCCCCCCAGTCCTTGGCGTCTCCATTGTAGCTTCGATGGAATTCTTGCCCTCAAGATTATGTTCATTATGCTCTTCGACAACTTCTTTACTTGAAAGCTTGATCCCATCACCTGTAGTTTTTACCTTCTCTTTAAATGGATCAGCTTGAAGCAGCCGATGCAAAAACATTCTACCATCGGGACCAATCGGAATAGACTGGTCATCTCTTGGTGTCTCAACAAATTTCAATTTTCCTTTATCAATGGCCGATTTAACTATTTGAGGAAACATGTTACAATCCTCAAAATTATGCTTGGACGAATCATGCAACTTACAATACATTCGTCCCTGGACAGATGGCTCAACATGGTGATCAAGAATTCTAATATAATTATTCCTCAACAACAAATCAAATATTTTATCACACATGTTTGAGTTAAAGGTAAACCTTTTATTTTCTAGCCGATCTTGATGTGAGAACGGCTTTGGAATTAAGCAAACGAATGGTTCAGATTTTGCACCACACCGTTCGGCTATGCATTGTGTTTTGCACTCTATTTCCGATGTCTTTGGGTAAGATATTATACGAGCATCGGTTTTCTCAACAGAATTTAACCTTGGCTTTAAATTTCTAAAACGAAAATAGTTAGAACATACATGTCTCAATTGATACCAAGTGCAAGCCAAGTATGAAATAAGCAAAGCTACCCAAATAGATATGAACTTTAGATAAAGCAATGGGGAAAGCTTTGGCTGTAATAATAAGTCACTATCGGTCTTTATAAATGGCGTAATGGGTAACTTTATTGCGAGCAAGTAAATTACCCTTCTTCATTGGTCTTTCAAAATTACTTATGAGGATTTTTCTAATATATGCATCAACAATAAAGTCCTGACCAAATCTGAAAATAGGTAAATTACTTGCTAAACATACCTCTTCAAATATGTTGGGAGAGCACGATGGTGGTGTGACTTGAACAATATCTTGCTCCGCCTTTGGATGGCTCCCCAACGCCTCTTCATCATCTTTTTCTTGATTCCGTGCATCATTACATTGAAAATTTTTGTCGGCCGAACTTTGTTCGGCTACTTGTTCTTGTCCTTGAAGTTCATCAATTTCTTTGGCACGAAACTCATAGGGCAGGAAGTAGGTTCCATTAACTTTAGAAAAATCAAGTATGGTCGCTTTTCTATTCTTGCCATGCCCTTTCTCAATAATGCTTGCCTCTTTGCATTTGACGGATTCAGAATATATACTTCTTGATTCGGCTCTTTTAACCGCAGCACTTTCATGTTCTGGATCATCTTTCTTTACATTGTTTCTACCAATTGGCAATGCTTCTTTCACTTGAGCCAATTATGTTTCTTTTTGTTTCTGGCAGCGAGCGGCGAAATTGGCTTTAATCTTTTTCTCAAGTTCAGCCCACTTCGGATACGATTGCCCCCAATGCTTTTAGATTCTTTCGGCAATGGCACATGGGTGTTGCCGAAACTTTGCAATTGTGTAGGGGCTGTATAATATGATGTAGTATTAGGTGAAGGCATATGCATTGTTGTAAAACCATATTTTTGCTCGCCAATTTTATCAATTGGCAAAGATTCATCTTCTTGTAAAACTCTAGCTTTTATTGCAACATAATCAGGAAACAACCCCTTTTCATATTGTTCAAGGCAAAGAGCACTAATGCTCTTGTTTTGTGCCAAGCTCTTTTTAAATGCAGCCACAACCGCTTCTAGAAGGGATTGCTCCGCAACGCTTTCAGATTCTTTCGGCAATGATTCGTGAGTGTTGCCGCAATTCTTGAATTGCATAGAGTATGCATTATATGTTACAGTATTTGATGACGGCACATGTGTTCCTGTAAAATTTTCACTTATTCGGCTATGACCATGAAGATGCGGGGCCGAATTATGAACATCTACAATTGCATACGGTGCTGAAAAATTACTAACATGAGGTGTAGCATATGATGGTTGAGAGTAACTGGCCGAATAGCTAGTAGTAGAATGGCCAATTCTCCCATCCATTGGCAAGGTTGGATTCACATATTGCAAATCAGTTGCCGATGAATAAAAAGGTGAAACACTTTCTTGTATGCTATTCGAAATTTTAACATGAGGTGTTTCAAATTGATTAATCAAACCCATCATGTTGTTCATCGGCATATGGATTTGTGGGGTTGCCGATGCATGAGAGTTTGGATACATATGTTGTACATTGCTAAAATCATAAGAATTTGAAGCATGAAAATTGTTTTGCATCGGCCCTTGCGCATAATTAGATGCATGATTGATAAAACTAGGGCTAGCTGATACATTATGCTCATTAGGTGATCCAGCAACAACATATGAATTATTTGCATCTACAAAGGGGAATTTGGTATTCATATTAACTTTGTAGATTTCTGCAACTTGATGACGATCTCTTCGTAGCAAGAACGGGCCAGAGACCGTTCGGAACTTCGTCCCCAGCGGAGTCGCCAAAAAGTGTGTTCGCACACGAACACGTCACCGTGTACCCTCGATGCCGGGGGTGATGCACCGCAGCTCGCGTCGAAGGAGATCTGACTGACAACGCGATACGCAGGACAGCCGGCAGATGCTTTTGTAGACCCGAAGCCCCGTTTTCCCGGGAGGGACCCCGTCAGGGCTCGCGGTGGCTATGGGCTGCTCCAGGTCGATTCGCTCTCCCCTAGAGCCTCGTGGATCCGCAGCCCTCCAGCATGAAGAACGAGCGAAGAACGAGAAGAAAGATACAAAGGAGAGATAAAAAGTAGATGAACACGAAAAAGTAGTAGATGTGTTTGTTCGATTGTGTGTTGTTTAATCGGCCGTCACCCCTTAGGTATATAAGAGGAGGCTGGACTTCCCGTGCAAGGAAAAGGCTTGGATTCACGTCCAAAACCCTAGTCAAATTCGGATTGGTTTTGTCCGAACTTTCCAAAACTGTTCAGTTTAAACTGGCTGCACCTTGTGGGTCCTTTTTGTGGTGGTAAACGATCTCGGATGGAAACGAGCCAAAAAGCAATCTTGACAGTTTCGACAAGATGAAAAACTTTCATGTTGATCGTTTTTTTATTCGAGGCCATCTTCTAGGCCAAAACGGTCACGCAGAACACCTGTTCGCTCGCGCTACCCATCAGACCTATGTCTGGTGGGCGCGCCACATGTCGCCTCATGACAGGGCTGCACTCCGATAGCTCTAACTTTTGCATACGAACTTGGATTGGGACGGTTTTTATATCAAAATCGACTGCTTCGACGAGACGCACAACTTCCGTGTAGAACGTTTTTCCATCCGAGATCATCTGAATAACCTTTTGAGCCCATCTTCAACTTCTCGTCTGATTGACTATCACGGCCTCCAACCCGGCAAGTTTTCCATCCGAGTAAGCTTTTCACACCGGCAATGTTTCTACCCGGCAAGCTTTCACACCGGCAAGCTTTCACTCCGGCAAGGTTTCTACTCCAACAAAGGTTCCTCCCTGACAAGGTTTCTCCCCCGGCAAGATTTCACACCGGTAAGCTTCCACACCGGCGATCTTTCTGTGCCGGCAAGCTTTCCACGCCGGCAAGCCTTCACACCGGCAAGCTTTCACACCGGCAAGGGTTTTGCCCCGGCATGCTGCTTTATGATCGTGCCACTTTTGAGCGTCAACACAAGGATCAAAGTTAATCCGGATGCCTTTGTCATTCTCACCTTCTTTTGGCTGCAGGTTGTATCGTTGATAATCAGGGGAGTTTGCTCCCGAACTCCTAGGGCTCGCCATGTAGACACAGTTTTCCATAGAAAACAGAGCCTCTCTGCCATCAAGGTCCTTGCCAACGGTGATCTCCTGGTTAATCGGATAATTGAGTCCGAGAAACAAAGAGTGTGAACCAAGGCTGTTTACCCGCCTCCATTGTTGAGGAAATCGTTAACTGGTAGTTGCTCGGTCGGCTGGTGAGTAGGGGATTAATAGGCTAATCGGCAAGTTAATCGGCCATTTAATCAATTAATCGGATGATTTATCGGGTTATCGGCTACTCGGGGACCCTATGAGTAGGGATTAATCGGCAAGTTAACTTGTTAATCGGATGAATTCTTGAACAGGGCCCGCCTCCAACTAAAAAATCCTAAAGGACCCAACAAGCTGGTATCCTGCTCATAGACGTAACAACCACTGTCCGGATACTCACGTATTACACGGTGCTTGTATACAGTGGGGTTTTTTGCAATATAACTTTTCCGGCTCATGTGACCGAATGATCATCAGTCTTTTGCCGTCGTCTGATCGAGCGAGGAACCAGTTGTGCTTCCCTGTTTTTGGCAAAGGTGGTGTGATTACAAAGGCAATAACTATAGGGACACTGCATCATATCAAAAAGGACAGGCATTGTTAATGTAAGATCAGCATTGTTCAGGGTATGAGTAGGATAATGCAAGAAACAGCATTGATATGTCCATGTTGGAACTGGGAGGAAAATATAGGGAAATGTATACTGGGTTCGAAAATATAGAAGTGCCATGCATGGTTATACTCATGTTATCTCGCAATCGATTCTTCACAGGAAACTACATTGTCATGCATGTTATGTAATCATGTTCTGTCCTCACAAACAAATTCTTCAAGGTAACTACCATGCATTGTTATATACTCGTGTTCTGTGGGCAAATTTTTTGTGAGGATATTATTCTAGCCATTGATTGCTAAAGGGCGAATATAGGTATGTACACATGGTATGCATTGCAGGATTTCACTACTTCCAAATATAGAGTTCTCCATATGCACATTTACTTCCCTAATGTATGGTTAGATGAAACCAACAGTGTGGTGCATGTTTCTATATCATGAAAATGAGGAAACTAACATGGCCATTGATACACACTCATATTTAGTAGTAGTATATAGATTACTGTAAAATAAGGATAATATCCATATATTCCTAACTGAGGGAGTCCTGGATTAGGGGGTGTCCGGATGGCCGGACTATACCTTCAGCCGGACTCCTGAACTATGAAGATACAAGATTGAAGACTTCGTCCCGTGTCCGCAAGGGACTTTCCTTGGCGTGGAAGGCAAGCTTGGTGATACGGATATGCAAATCTCCTACCATTGTAACCGACTTTGTGTAACCCTAACCCTCTCCGGTGTCTATATAAACCGGAGGGTTTTAGTCCATAGGACAACATGCACAACAACGATCATACCATAGGCTAGCTTCTAGGGTTTAGCCTCTCCGATCTCGTGGTAGATCTACTCTTGTACTACCCATATCATCAATATTAATCAAGCAGGACATAGGGTTTTACCTCCATCGAGAGGGCCCGAACCTGGGTAAAACTTCGTGTCCCTCGCCTCCTGTTACCATCCGGCCTAGACGCACAGTTCGGGACCCCCTACCCGAGATCCGCCAGTTTTGACACCGACATTGGTGCTTTCATTGAGAGTTCCTCTATGTCGTCACCATCAGGCTTGATGGCTCCTACGATCATCGATGGCGATGCAGTCCAGGGTGAGACCTTCCTCCCCAGACAGATCTTCGTCTTTGGTGGCTTCGCACTGTGGGCCAATTCACTTGGCCATCTAGAGCAGATCGAAAGCTATGCCCCTGGCCGCCAGGTCAGATTTGGAAGCTTAAACTACACGGCTAACATCCGCGGGGACTTAATCTTCGACGGATTCGAGCCACTGCCAAGCGCGCCGCACTGTCCCGACGAGCAGGACCTAGCTCTACCGCCGAACAGTGCCCTGGAGGCCGCACGCACATCGGCTTCGACCCTTAATTCGGAGCCAACTGTGTCGATCGAGGATGGGTGGTTGGACGCCGCCTCAGGGGCTACGATCCCAACAGCGATCGAGCCGAACACCAGCCCCGCACTCTGCAAGACTCATGACTCCAAGGAGCCGGACTCCTCTCTGAACTCTGAACCCTCCGCGCCCCTGCCGATCGAATCTGATTGGGCGCCGGTCATGGAGTTTACTGTTGCGGACATCTTTCATCACTCGCCTTTCGGCGATATTCTGAAGACACTAAAGTCTCTCTCTTTATCAGGAGAGCCCTGGCCGGACTATGGTCAGCAAGGTTGGGATACGGACGATGAAGAAATTCAAAGCCCACCCACCACCCACTTTGTAGCCACTATCGATGATTTAACCGACATGCTCGACTTTGACTCCGAAGACATCGCCGGTATGGACGCCGGCGAAGGAGACGATGAAGAACCAGCGCCTATTGGGCCCTGGAACGCCACCTCCTCATATGACATATACATGGTGGACGCACCAAAAGATGACGACAAGGAGCAAAAGGACGCATCGACGGCTTGTTCCCTCGAAAAGCAGTCAAAGCAGCGACGCAAGCGCCGCCCCAAATCCTGCCTCAACAGAAATAGCGATCACACAGACCCATCGCTGGAGCAGGGCGAACCGCTGCCGGACAACGGCAATTCGGATAATCAAACCAAACAAACAAATTCTACCAAGGACAATGGTCCGGACGACATAACGCCGCACAGGCACCCGGAGCAGCAGAATGCTCGTAAAAGGCTTGTTGCCACCGCGAGGAGTCTTAAAAAGCAGAAGCAAAGGCTCAAGGCCGCGCAAGACACACTCCAAATCAGATGGAGTAAAATACTCAACACTGCAGCAAGGTACGGCGACAATCGCCCCTCCAAGAGGTACCCAAAGCGGAAGCTGCTACCCGAATTCGATGAGGAGGCCTCAGACCCCCCACAACCAAATATCAAAGCAGCCACCTGGTCGGATAGACGACCCCTCTACCAACACAGAGCGGCATACAACGCCGCTCACAATACAATACGCGACCCATGCGAGGGCTCGCACCTAAAGGACGGCGCAACAAGATCCATCTACGGACCACGCAAGCGCGCCCTAGCATACAATGCAACACAACAAACATCTGAACAACGCGGTACACCCAGCTACAGGGGTGCCGCACACCCCCTATGTTTCACCGATGAGGTGCTGGACCATGAATTTCCAGAGGGATTCAGGCCCGTAAACATATAGGCATACGACGGAACAACATACCCTGGGGTCCGGATTGAGGACTACATCCTTCATATCCATATGGCTCGAGGAGATGATCTCCACGCCATCAAGTACTTACCCCTCAAGCTCAAAGGGCCAACTCGTCACTGGCTCAAAGGCCTCCCCAAAAGCTCCATTGGAAGTTGGGAAGAGCTCGAAGACGCCTTTTGAGCAAATTTTCAAGGGACTTATGTCCGACCTCCGGATGCGGACGACTTGAGTCATATAACTCAACAGCCCGGAGAGTCAGCCCGAAAGCTTTGGAACAGGTTTCTTACTAAAAAGAACCAGATTGTCGACTGTCCGGACGCTGAAGCCTTGGCAGCTTTCAAGCATAGCGTCCGTGACGAATGGCTCGCCAGACACCTCGGCCAAAATAAGCCGAGAACGGTGGCCGCATTAACAAACCTCATGACCCGCTTTTGCGCGGGTGAGGACAGCTGGCTAGCCAGATGTAGCACCAGCGACCCCAGTACATCTGAAGTTAGAGATGGAAACGGGAAATCACGGCGCAACAGCAATAACAAATGCCGGAATAAAGAAGACAACACGAAGGGCATGGCAGTAAATGCCGGATTCAAAAGCTCACGGCCAGGTCAAAAGCCGCCCCCAAAGGCACCAAGGATGAACTGTCCAGCCTCAACAAAATTTTGGACCAAGTATGTCAGATCCATAGTACCCCTGGTAAACCTGGTAATCATACCCATAGAGAATGTTGGGTCTTCAAGTAGTCCGGCAAGCTCAATGCCGTACATAAGGGGGAGGATACACCAAGTGAAGATGAGGGCGAGCCCCCCAAGCAAGACACGGGGGAACAAAAGAAATTTCCACCAGAAGTCAAAATAGTAAACGTGTTACACGTGATCAAGGGAAAAAACAACGCGGCACTCCCAGGAAAATATACCCAAGTGCCTGTCACCGTGAAGTCCTACCACTGGTCGTCTCAACCGATCACTTTCGACCATTGCGATTACTCAGCAAGTATCCGACATGCAGGATGGTCTGCCCTGGTATTAGACCCAGTAATTGGCGGATATCACTTCACACGAGTCTTGATGGACGGCGGCAGTAGCCTAAACGTAATATATCAGGATACAATCCGCGGGATGGGGTTAGACCCAACACAAATTCACCATAGCAATACTACCTTTAAAGGTGTAACGCCAGGCCCAGGGGCTCGTTGTGCGGGCTCCCTCCTACTACAAGTTATATTCGGCTCCCCCGATAACTTCCGTTGCGAGCATTTAACTTTCCACATCGCTCCGTTTCAAAGTGGCTATCAAGCACTGCTCGGACGCGAAGCTTTCGCTCGCTTTAATGCAATACCACACTACGCCTCCCTCACACTCAAGATGCCCGCTCCACGTGGCATCATTACAGTGCACGGAAATGTCAAGTGATCTCTGCGCGCCGAAGAGAGTGAGGCTGCCTTGGCAGCCGCACACTAAAGGCGCCCGGACCAGCGAAAGCATCCAATAGGTCGTCAAGACCTTAGATACAACTAATCGAGTCCAGCGCTGCTACTTATACCGAATAAATGGTCACACCCCTATTTGTCAATACAAGGGGCTCAACACACGCAGACAAGTGGCAATTTCTTCTCATCTTGAATTATACATGGTTTCTTTAACAAACTATCTTTTTGCACGACAACTTTTACACCTAAATTCCTCTCTTTTACAGACGATCATCATGCTACACCCGTCCAGGATACGGCACAATGGAGACACAGGCGCAGACGTGCAGCAGGGACCCGCTCCAAGGATTGTTTTTAGATTAAGACCCTGCATAAACCCTTTTTACTGTCTTGTTGATACATATCCACCGTTGAGAAGGATGCCGACGTCTTGGCATGTGGCCATGCCAGAACAATGCACGTACCTGGACACAAGGGGCTTCTTACAAAGGCCATTATTTAGTGCCTGGTTTATACCACAAAGACCGAATACCTTAGGGAGTGTTCGGCGTCGCGAGTTTGGCCCTATATGCATCAGCTCCGAATCATTGTCTTTGGTCAAATGTTGGGTTTGCCCGGCTCCTGTGTTTTGGTGCCTTACGTTCCGTTTTACCGGCTAAGGTAGCACCAGGAGAACTACTGCGATTGTGCCCTGGTTCATCCGAACGCGCACCTCAGTTGAGAAAGCCAAAAACTGACTGTCATGATATAGCGTGAGACTGGTCAACCACTCGATGACCTGTGGGAATGTTAGAATTCCTCCGCCTTAACGAAGGGCCGTTTTACAGCCAGGCATGTACGCACCCCGAGATCAGGAGAGTGCGGAGCCACCAGGGGCTATCTAGTAGCCCCACTGTCAATCTCCTATGGCTAAGTGAAAGTGCTGAAGCATTATAGTCCGGTTGCCTCGCTCGCTCCGTTATCACCTCCTTAGTAGGACCAAGACGTTGGGTTAAGTGTGAATGCGTGTTTTTGCGAGCACCTCTGCATTATATGCGTGAGGGTTGAAGCCGACGGCTGCAATCTTTCAGGTTATACATGTGTATACATAAACGGCCGCCCAGGAGGCATCATATTACTTTCAGGCAAAAGTATAAAAATAGCCTTATAAAAATTTATAAAAGCATTTCTCTTACAATGAGATTACATATCACTCAAACATAATATTTTTTGAGCACTGGGTCTCTATCAAACGAGCACCCTCAAGAACTTCTTCAAAGTAGTGCTCAGCAGCCCTTCGACCTATGGCCGAATCCCGCGCTGCAACAGTGGTAGCATCCATCTCCGCCCAGTATGCTTTAACACGAGCAAAGGCCATCCCTGCGCCCTCCATGCACGCCGACCTCTTCATCGCATTAATGCGCGGCACCACGTCAAGGAACCGCTGCACCAAGCTGAAATAGCTGTTCGGTTTTGACCTTTCCGGCCATAGCTGATCCACAACAGACCTCACGGAGAGTCCGAACAACCTATTTAGTTCGGCCCATTCGGCTAATTGGTTAGTCAGTGAAAGCGGATGCTCGGGAGAATGGAATTGTCTCCAAAACAGCTGGTCTACTTCACGATCCGTCTGACCCTGGAAATACTTGGCCGCATCGGCAGCGCTCGCCGCCAAATCCATATATACATCCTCCGAACTCCACAGCCGATCCAGAGGGGCATACCGTGGATCTCCAAACTTCCTCCACAACATAAAGGATTTCCCAGCTACAATATCCCCAGCTTCCCGTGGCTCCTCCTTCTTTGCCCTCATAGCAAAGCGGAGGTCCTTTCTCATCGCAGCAGCCTTCTCAAGGTCCGATGCCTTCGCTTGGTTTTCATTTTCAAGAACCCGGCAACGGTCGGCGGCGGCTTTTAATTCTATGGCCATCTTGGCTATCTTGTCTCGGCTCTCGCCATGCGCGGCCTTCTCGGCTTGCAACTCTTCGGCCACCTTCAAAGCAGCCGCATTACCCAACCTTGCTTGTTCCTTGGCTCGGGCAAGTTCCGCCCGCAAGGCTTCAATAGTGGCAGCTCCATCTACAGTCACAACATATTAAAGATACTGGCATCATGCTGCTCTTCCTATGTGGCGTTTACCAGATAGTGACACTTACCCTATGCCTCGTCAAGCCTTTTGTTAACAAGCTCGATGTCGGCGTCTGCCGCATCCAACTGCCGTTCTAAATGGGCAAACTCGCTAGTCCAGCTAGCCACCGGAGCTTCCATCACCGGCACATAGAGGCAGTATGGTTATTACCTGGGAATATGATCCTCTGTTCGTCGTCATTTCCGACGACAACCAGAGTCTCAGGGGCTACTATCTATACAGGGCACACCTAGCATGTGCAAGACTATCATACATTCTTTTACGTACCTCAAAGCCTGCCAGTAGACTCATAAAAGCTTCATGCAATCCGCTTTCGGCGGACGATATTCTCTCCATCACCGTATTCATCAGCACACGGTGTTCATTTGAGATGGCCGCTCGCCCCACCAACTCCCTCAGAACATCCGATCGCACACTAGACGGCGCCGGACTCTTTTGTCTGCTCTCTTCGTGAGCCGGACACTGGGAGCTTCGGGGGTCAATGGGATTATCTTCTGGCCTCACCAGACTCAGAGAGGCCCTCCGTGATGACACTTCAGGGTCGCCCGCTTTCAGAGCGGAGGAGTCCGGAGGAGGCGTTTCGCTCTCCATCATCTCTAGAAGAAGATCCCCTGAAGATGAGCTCATTTGAGAAGAGATAAGGCCCGAACTGCAAAGATATATGCGGTGGTTATTTTCTCAGCAGAAAAAGATGGTATATCTATACTATTAAAGTATTTCGGGTCACTTACGACTCGCGGGAGAATTGATCCCCCTGCGGACTTTGTGCGGCAACAGCGCCCCCAAGGTAGGACCCTCTGTGGGAGAATTTTTCTCCCGTTTGGAAGCTTCGGCTTCTGAATCCCCGGGCACAGTCCTTTTCCTCTTCTGGTCGTCTTCCTTCATAGAGATGCTCGCTCCCTCGGTTAGAATGGGCAGCATTGGGGGCCCGCGTCCGCCCGTGTTATCCTCCACAGTATCTTCCTTCCAGGGCTCCGGGCAAGGTGTGGTCTGGAGCATCTTTTCCAATACCGGATTTTCCAAACCCTCAGGGAGGGGGGCCGAACACCGAATCAACTTCGCCTTTGTTAGCCAGTCTTGGTCAAAAAGCAAACTCTCAGAAATAACTTCGTAACAAAGGAGAGGTAGTATGTTCGGCCAGAAGATGCCTTACCTGTTTCGGCCGAAAGATGCCTTACCTGTTCGGCGGCGCGGTTACTACTCAGGCCCACGTCCTCGGTGATTTCCGGACACTCCACCTGAGGTCCGAAGAATGACTTGTACATCTCCTCGTGCGTCAGGCGAAGAGGCCGGCGTTTGCAAGGCTGGACTTGACGAACCAGCATAACTTGTATTACCGCAACCAAACTGAAATCTCCATTGAAGAGATCTCGAATGCGGCCTTGCAGTATAGGCACGTCCTTGGCTGGACCCGAAATCAGACCTCTGCTGATCCATGACATCAGTTATGGTGGAGGGCCTGAGCGGCAAACAGGGGCGGCCGCCCACTTGGCACTTCTAGGAGCCGTGATGTAGAACCACTCCTGTTGCCACAATTCAGACACCTCTGCGATGGAACCTTTGGGCCACGGAGCTCCTGTCATCTTGCGTATTGAGGCACCTCCACACACTGCATGTTGCCCCTCGATCATCTTCGGCTTTACTTCAAAGGTCTTGAGCCATAGGCCAAAGTGAGGGGTAACCGGGAGGAAGGCCTCGCACACGACAATAAATGTCGTGATATGAAGGAAGGAGTCCGGGGCTAGATCATGGAAGTCTAGCCCGTAATAAAACATCAACCCCCTGATGAAAGGATCCAGAGCAAGGCCTAGACCATGGAGGAAGTGGGAAACGAACACGACATTCTCGTTGGGTTCGGGGGTGGGGACGTCCTGCCCTCGGGGAGGCAGCCGATGCAAGATCTCGGAGGTCAGATATCTGGCCTCCCTCAACATTTTGATGCCTTCTTCCGTGATGGAGGAAGGCACCCATCGGCCTTGAAGGCTGGATCCGGACATGACTGAAGGTTCGGAGCACCTGACCTAAACTTTGGGCGTTTGAGCTTGAGGTGGGGGAAGGATTCGATTGAGCACGGGAGGGAAAAATAAAAGCCTTGTCCCTTTATAAAGAGGGTGAATATCAAGCATCCTCTCCGTGTCCGTTTGGACTTGCCTATAATCTAGGAGTCCTAGAAGCGGTTGGGTTACCCACGCCCGTATTGATTAGAATCTCGAAATAAGGGTACACGATCTCTGCTTTAACAAGACGTGCCAAGGAATCCGCCTCGCATGACGCGCTGAGCTGGGATAATAAAATGACTCGGATAAAGGCTTGGTCGTGGTGTGTCACACTATGGAATACGTCAGCAGATTAGATTTGTGTAAATATTATTCTCTCTATGGCAATATGTGGAAACTTATTTTGCAGAGCCGGACACTATCTTTGTGTTCAAAATATTCTATGAAGTACTTGGAGGAGGAACCCGCCTTGCAATGCCAAAGACAATCTGCACACCGGACTCGTCGTCATTGAAGCCTGGTTCAGGGGCTACCGAGGGAGTCCTGGATTAGGGGGTGTCCGGATGGACGGACTATACCTTCAGCCGGACTCCTGGACTATGAAGATACAAGATTGAAGACTTCGTCCCGTGTCCGGAAGGGACTTTCCTTGGCGTGGAAGGCAAGCTTGGCGATACGGATATGCAGATCTCCTACCATTGTAACCGACATTGTGTAACCCTAACCCTCTCCGGTGTCTATATAAACCGGAGGGTTTTAGTCCGTAGGACAACATGCACAACAACGATCATACCATAGGCTAGCTTCTAGGGTGTAGCCTCTCTGATCTCGTGGTAGATCTACTCTTGTACTGCCCATATCATCAATATTAATCAACCAGGACGTAGGGTTTTACCTCCATCGAGAGGGCCCGAACCTGGGTAAAACTTCTTGTCCCTCGCCTCCTGTTACCATCCAGCCTAGATGCACAGTTCGGGACCCCCTACCCGAGATCCGCCGGTTTTGACGCCGATACTAACCGTTTGATTATTCAGGGTACAAATTGGCTGTAATGACATGGTCACAATCGCATGAATTAACTCATTCCAAATATAGCTGATTTATGGCGTCTCTAATACATTGCCATAGTTCTACTCTAATTCTGCTCAAATAGGGATATGCCAATCATCACAAAAATTTCACACAGTGTCATGGCGTCATCATTAACATGAGATAGAAACAACTTCCACGCGCCGTCCCAGCAATACGTGGTGCCATCTGCTTTGTCGATCGCGTAGATGATGCCACTGTGTTCAATAGCATCACAGAAGTGTGTATCAGCTTTGACGATGATCCACTGCGAGCCAAGTTGTCTCTAGCTAAAGAAGGCACCGGCGTAAAGATAGGCGAATCCGCGGTCGAACAAGGCAATTAGCTTGAAGTCTGCGTAATTCGCATGTCATGTGGGCACTTGGCAGATTACAATCTTCTGCAAAACAAGGTCCGTCCAACTGATATAGTAATCTAGATGACTTGGACCGTGATGGTAATACTCTATATAATCCAACGGAGGAAGGATAATCTCATGGGAGGTCTGGAAGTTCACGAGCACCAACTTTTTACCGTCTTCTCCGAAGGCATCCATCCAGTGGGAGTTCATGTCGACCCAGTACATACCTGCCAAGAAGTTTCGGGCGATGGTGATCGGATCGATGTCGAGGGAAATGATGTACGGCGACCCACTACATACCTACAAAGAAGTTTCGGCTAATGGAGATCGGATTGAAGTCGAGGGGCATCATGCGCGCCTCCGTATCATGGTGAGCTAATCTCGCAAGACCAGATAACATCAAGTAGGGTGTCTTGAAAACCTTAGGCCTCGCTTCGACGATGGCCGTGTGCATGTCCCTCGAGCATGCAGCCAGCCGCAGGGTGCTCAACATATCCATACACGAACAACAGAGGTCGAGGATGTCACTGGGGAGATTGCTCCAATCGCGGCTCATATGGATGCTGCGCGGTTCGCGTTCGGCCATGGTGGAGTTTGGAAGGGGGCTTGATTTACGGGGGAGAATGATGTTGGTGCTGGAGCGGCTAGCAAGGGAATAGTGGTACTGGGGGAGGCGAGTGAGGCGACGGTACACGGGGGCATAGTGAGATGGAGACGGAGACGGAGACGAAGAAAGTGATGCAGATGGAGTGGTGCTATGGGAGCGGAGAGGGAGACGAGGCGAGGCGAGGCGCCAATGTGCTGTACAGCAGCGGTGATAGACTGCATAGTGCACAGGGTGAGGCTAACTTTGGTAACCCGAACACGCCGCCTGGACTAGTGTCAGGCGCAGGGTGTTGTCACTTCACTGTGAGGACCGGATGAATAGTATTTTGACCATCAAGTGTACCACAGTTGAACTACTACTACTACTACTAGTAGGAACATGAGTACTCCAGTATTGTATAGCGGAAATTGGTCTCCCGTGCTAGCATGCCTGTTCACTTCATTGTTCAGGTATCATCCATATTGCGAGTAGAACCAAATTCTCGTGCATGCCCAATCAACGCCCTGCCGCAATGCATGCAGTGGCCGTTCTGGTGCATCAAGGACGGCATGTAGATCGTTCCACACTTGAGAAGAGGAAAAATGGAAAGGTAGAACGCGGCAGCAGAGGAAGAGAACGCTGGTTAACGAGGCTGGGAGGGGATCGAGCAGGAAGTTAATGCTCCACGCCTAAAGGTTTTGGGAAAACCTGATTTTCATAAGGTGACTTATACTCACCTAAACGGAGGGAGTATTCCTTAACCAGAGAATGTTGTGTCTCCCACTCACACGCTCAAAAAAAAACTACGACACATTTTTTTATCTGTTTGCATGCATAGGTCCCACCTATCAAGAAGGATGTGCACGTACACGAATAGGTACGACTCATCAGTCTACCCGCATAGCCTTTTCGTTTAGTCTACCTAGCCGTCTAATCAACTGCCTACACGCCACTTCACCCATTTACTTCTCCATCGGGAACCGATTCTCCTCGGCTTCTTCACCTCCCCTTCGTCTTCATTTGCATCCAAACCCCGTACATATGCAAGCTAATCTCCACTCGCACCGAGCCTAACCCGTGAAACAGTGGGCAGGGGAGAATTAGGAAATGGACACGGAAGTAGTCTTTAGAATGCATTTACTACGTGATCAAACTCATCTTACCTACTCATCGGAGGAAATCCGAGTGCCCCTCAACGTCGGCATCTCAAGGGGCGTCAACTTGCAACTACGGCCACGCCGCGCAAGAGAGACCCCCAAGGAAACATCCTCGTGCATTCCACGGAACATCAAGATGCATTTGTATGAGTAGTTTATCTTGTGATAGAAAAGGATGAACGAGGGAAGGCCTCTAGAGATAGAGATGGACACTACTACTACCAATGTGCTAGCCCATGCGTTGCAATGGATCCAAAGTAGTAGAATAATACTTTTTCACGTGCTTGAAATATAAACACTCTAGTTTTGATATACATGTGTCAGCAGACATGACAACTTGTCCATGGAAGTTGAACCTGTCGGATTTTGGGTTCCGGCAGACCCTTGAGGTTCGAACACTGGGGTGCGCGCGGAGATCTCTCCCATACCGATCTACGTCCGATCCTCTCGTGCTAACTAAGATGAAAATGATGGACAACACAAGGGACACGAGGTTTATACTGGTTCGGGCCACCGTTGTGGTGTAATACCCTACTCCAGTGTGTGGTGTGATGGATTGCCTCTGGGGCTGATGATGGACAGTACAAGGGAAGAACAGCCTCGCGAGGGGCGTTCTTGAGCTGGTGCGGTGTGTTCTACTTAGTCTCTACTGGGTTTCTTCTCTCTCTCATCTCCTTCTGCTGCTACCCCTCTCTTTTCTCTGTCCCTCTTTGTGGAGGCTAGCTCTATTTACAGAGGCCCTGGGCCTCTCCCCAAATAATTGAGAGGGAAGGGCGCCAACAATTGGCCATTTTGAAGGGGAACATCTAGTACAAGCTATCCTGACCAAAGGTGGTCTTCAGCTTCCAAAAGCACTGGTGATGATGCCGTCTTGGGCTCCACGGTGACCTCCGTCCGGCCGTCCGGCTGGTCTTGGTCTCGTTGCACTGGAATGGTAACCTTTTCCTAATACATTGGCCTATGCTTGCCCCCTTTGCACTAAAGGGGAAACAAGGACCCTGCGCAGGCCGGCGCCCGCCTGGCCTTGATCGTCATGGCTTGCGTCATGGGATCCTAGCGAGGTACCCTTGCATTGATCTCTCTGCCTCCTCGCGAGCCTGCCTGATTAGGCCACTCTCGAGGAAGCTTCCTGTCGTCCGCCCCACGAGGCTTGGCCCCTCGCGAGGGTCTTGAGCTTGGGCTGATGAAGATGGGCCGCACTGGGCCCCCACCCGAGCCACGCCGCAGGCCGCAGGCAGGCAAGTCTGGGGACCCCCGTTCCCAGAATGCCGACAGTAGCCCCCGGGCCCAAGGCGCACGCGGGCTTGGCTTAGCAGAGAAGCGAAGGGGCAAGCCCGAAGCGCCGCGGGCCCTAACAGCCTGCGGCCTTGGGCGCCGCGTGGCGGTTGATTGGACGTGGGCGTCTGCACTTCCAACGACGCCTCAGCAACTGCACGACTAACAAAAAGGGGGTGCCCAGGCCAGGCTTACTTGCCCTGCTCTCGTACGTCTTGCCCTAGATCCCCTTTCTCGCTTTCCTCCCTCTTGCTCCTGAAATCCTCCAGATCCGTCTCAATCCTTCGCATCCGGCACGCCATGGCGACTCGCAAGTCCCCGGCTGATGCTTGGTACTCGCCGGCCCTAGATTCCCCGAATTTGTCGGAGAAGAACCTCGCCCTCGCGTGCCTGATGACGGTGGCGCAGTGCAGCGAGGGGGCGACTGTGCTCAAGGTCGGCTCTGACCAGCCTGAGGGCAAGGGGAGCACCTTCTACCCATTCTTCGTGAGCGCCATTGTCGCTGGTCTGGTGCCTCCTTTCTCTGAGTTCTACCATGCCGTTCTCCGCCAATACAACTTGCAGGCCCTGCACCTCCACCCCAACTCTGTCCTTCTCCTGGCGATTTTCGCCTACTATTGCGAGGCTCATGTTGGTGTGAAGCCCTCGGTGGCCTTGCTACGCTACTTTTTTTCCCTCCGGGTTTCTGGCGCTCAGGTCTCCACATGCGCGAGCTTCATTGCATATTCCAGCTCCAACGCCATCTCGAAGCCTGGGAAGAGGATCGAAGGCTACCGGAGCAAGTGGGTAATGATGGATGTCGGGCGCCTCCACCCTCGTCTGGTATTGCCCACGGGGCAACCTAAGTCCGTTGACGCATGGTCCCGCGCAGAGCTCGTCGACCCTCGCGCGAAGGCGGTGTTGAGGAGGATGAACGCGGACCTGAGGCCAAGCAACTTGGGGGTGGCGAAGCTGACCGGGGCCACGTTCCCGAGGGAGTTCCTGGAGCACCGGGTGGCTCCGCTCTAGGAGCACTCGCTCCCACTGTGGAGGCTTGGAGGAGCAGAAGCCGCCCTGTGCCTGAGCTCCGAGGCCCTGACCGACGAGGATCTGACTGCGGCCCTCCATTCCTTGGTTGGGCGAGATGTGGCGAGCCCGGTGGGCGTCCCCATCCCCCTGTTCCTTTGTGACGACTGGGAGCAGGTGGTGAACGCCATGCCCACCTTCAACGGTGAGGGGCTGGTGCCCGCGGCAGCTCCCGAAGATCTGGCGGTCCTGGCGACGGTGAACTTGTCCTCCGGCAGCTCCAGCGGGGGAAAGGGGGAAGAAGAGGCGGAGGAGGAAGCGTCCGACTCGGAGGAGACTAGCGAGGATTGGGGGGAGTCCTTCCCTCGGCACAGGTCCCAGGCCCTCCGCTCCATGCCGGACGACGATGAGGCCAGCGCCAGGCGAGGAAGGGAGGGCTCTTCCTCGGTCACGAGGAAGGGCAGGTCGAGCCTGGTTCCCCCAGGGTCTGCTCTGGTCCCTGAGGGGTCCAACACCAGCTCCATCCCTCCTGACGCGCCTTCTGCTTCTGGGCCCCCGAAGGTGGACCCTCGCTGCAGGCTCTCGGGCTTCAAGTTTGGCCGGAGGTTGCTTGAGTCCATGGTCGACGTCCAGTAAGTGCTCGATTCGTGCTCTGCTTGGTTTCTGCCGCTGAGGCTTGATGTTTGCGCTCTTTTACCAAGCCGGCACCTGCGGCCAAGAGGTTGAAAGAGGCTTCTGCGGCCCCCCTTGGGGCGAATCCATCTGCCGGGGCAACGCCATCGGCTGTTGGGGGAGAGGATGGCGAGGCCCGTGCCTCTCTGACCCAACCGCCCTCGCGAGGCCAACTGGGGCACCCCAGCGAGGAGTCAGCCCCCGTGGCCCCACTGGACCTGGAGTCGACTGCGCCCGACGCTGCGGCCGTGACGGCCAAGGCTCAGGAGGTCCCCTCCTGCCAAGCCGTGGTCACGCTGCCATCTTCTCTGCCTGCTCCACATGTTCTCGTCTCTTCTGCTCCCTCCGCCGCTGTCCTGGACCAGGTTACCAATGAGCTGAGCCAACTGCGGGAGGATCTCCTGAGCGCGGACCCTCGTCTGGTGGCCGGGCACCTAGAGTTGGCCTCTGGCTGGGCCCGTTCTGCTGCTTCTGTCTGAGCGATGCTGAGCCAGGCCGTGTCGTCCTCCGACGAGGAGAAGCGGGCCGCTAACCAAGCCAAGGCTGCTCGCGACGCTGCCCTGGGCGACGCTGCAACTGCCCAGGGCCGCTGCAAGACGCTTGAGGCCGAGCTGCAAGGCCTGCGTGACGAGCTCGCTAAGGAGGTGCACAACCGCTAGGAGAAGGAGAAGGAGATGAAGGCTAGGGAGGCCGCCGCCAAGGACCAGGACACCAGGCTTGATGACCGCCACAGCCGACTGGAGATAGTGGAGCCGTTGCTGATGGCGGAGAGGACCCAGCTGGACGCCAAGGCGAAGGTCCTGACGGAGGACCGGGTGGCCTTCGCGAAGCTGGAGAAGAAGGCTCGTGGCATACTAAAGACGCTGTATGAGAGCAGCCTGGAGGAGTCGTTGGCTGGTGCAGAGGACGACCCCGCCAAGCTGCTCCCCTTCCTGGTTGATGCGCTTGAGGACGTCGCAGACGGCCTTGGCCCCACGGTCGAGGCCCAGGCGCGTGCCCTGTCTTCTGTGGCGCTGACGCATGTCCTCAGCCATGTCTACCTGCGCGACCCCAACGTCGACTCCGACAGCCTGCTGGAGCCCGTGAGCGACGACCGTGCCGCTGCCGCCGCTAAGGCCGTGAGAGGCCAAGCCGAGGTTTTACTGGGGAAGTTCTGCTCCCCCAGCGTCCTGCCCGGGCGCAGTGCCGCCAGCCTCACGACCTCGAGAGGCGAAGCCGTCCAGCGTGACTCCACCACCGGTGACGGTGTTACTGGGAGTGATCCCTTCGCGACTTCCATCCTGTTTTATTCCTGCACATACACCATGCCTCGCGGGGGCGTTTAAACTTGTGTTTGGAGTTTTGGAACAATCTTATGGCTTGTAATATTTGCTTTGAATTTCCTGGAATTTGCATTTTCCTCTCCTACTTGCTTACGCTCCGCGTCGGCAGGGCCCGGCCCCACGCGTACCTCACCCAGCGTTACCCCCAACCGAAAACCATGGACGGGACTAAGGAGTGAGGGGCTATGTGTCAAGTTAGGCTCCTGAGTCGTGATGCTGAGGAGTCCCCCTTGACGCCCGAGCAACAAGTAGGGAAGGGGGGAGCGAGGAGTGGATTGATCGTTCTACGTCGGCAGGGCCCGGCCCCGTGCGTACTTCACCCAGCGTTAGCCCCGACCGGAAACCATGGACGGGACTAAGGAGTGAGGGGCTACGTGGCGAGTTAGGCTCCTGAGTTGCGATGCTCAGAAGTCCCCCTTGACGCTCAAACGGGTTTTGTACCTTGGCTCCGATCTGGGAGTGGCGCGCAACGACCAGGTCCAAGGGACCTGGCTGGGTGGCGTGCGCTCGGGTGAGGCCCGGGCGTAGCCCCCGTGTCCAGCCCCCTAGTGCGGCACTCCCGAGGGGAGGTGTTGCGATGGTGCCGGACACTGAGCTCTGGGCTCCTTGAGGTTGGTACATACGTGGGCCGCCCTTAGTTGTTTATCACCAGCGCGGAGCATAGCACTTCCATATGTGTACGGGCATAGCCGCTCCTCGGCAGTGTCGTCAGCCAGCACGGAGCATGGTGCTTCCACTGGTGCGTGGGAGGGGGCTCCCCTCCGGGAGGAGCCCCCGGGGCGTGTACAGCCCTGCCCTGACATGTGGCCGACACGGTAGGGCTAGGAGAGGTGTATTTGGGCACCCGTGAGCCAGCGCGGGACTCACGAGGCCCTACCTCGAGGCGGGTTGCGCCTGGCTCTGGGTCTTTATCAATTGGTGTGTTCCTGCAGGGTTGTTAGAATGCAAATGCTCTACGTCCTCAGGTCCCGGCCCTCGAGCGAGCTCAGCCGCCACTGGTATGACAGGTCGCGATGCCGTGGGTCAAGGCCAGGGGGTGAGGGCTGGAGAGCCAGTGAGAGCCCATGAGTCGCGATGCTCAGGCGCCCCCCCTTTTAACGTGCAAGCGCTTTGCATGACGACAAGCAGTAGGTGATAATTATGGGAATCAGATTAAGCGTGAAAGAACAACTTCATCCTAAGGTAAATGCTGGAAAAGCAACTCTCGCTGGGTCGGGCCCGAGCGGCGTGGGGATGATGCAGCCCGAGGGGCGCCCCCAACAAGGTAAATAAAGAGCATAACCAAAACGGATACATGCTGCGGGGACGGACCCACGCGGCCTGGGAATGGTGCATCCCTGTGGGCGCTCCCAGCTGAAAGTAGAACTCTGAAAGATGTCACCCGGTGCTGTTGAAGATGAAGTGATGCTGAGGAAGTGAGCGATGCGCGGTGAAGACGTCGGACCTCATGAGCCCCCAGGCCCAGGGGCCTCGGGAGGCTCCGGTTGCACGTGCAAGTCTTTGGGGACCATCGCCACCTCCGCCAAGACCGCGCGATGCGTGACCTCCTGAGCCTCCAGAATGCTCCTCAACAGGCGCTGATGTGCGGCGACCGCGCTCGGCAGGCCGAAGGGCATGCGAACGTAGCTGTGAGGTGGTCCCTCGCAGCGCCCTACGACCGAAGGCCATAGGCGCCTCTGGGACGCAGCTCGGTTGAGCCCTGGTATGTCGACACAGATGCGCAGTCCTCCATCCTCGCCTGGGTGTGGGGCCACGGTAGGTAAGCGGCGGCTGCCGCGCATGACTCTGGACTCTTGTAGCTCATGGGTGTTCCTTGCGATGAACTCCTGGGGGTTTGGTCTCCTTTGACTTGTACCTTCCTGAGGGAAGCGTGCTTGAAAGCACCCCTCCAAGTGGTGCCCGAGCGCCTCCCCCGTGACCTTGGCAAGGTCAGCGGCTCTCCAAGAGAGAGCCCCCGAGCCCTGCCTAAGGAGGGAACCGGGTGCGCCTTCCTATGCGTGAGAGGGTGGCGCTCCCACTACTAGGAAAAGGCCTACTAATGGCGCACCGGTTTTGCCTACTAATGGCGCACCACTGGTGCGCCATTAGTATCAGGCCACTAGAATTTTTTACTAATGGCGCACCACTGGTGCACCATTAGTATCTGGTATGCTAATGGCGCACCAGGCAGTGCGCCATTAGTTTTTCCCACGATGCGCTACTAGTGTCTTCTATACTAATGGCGCACCACATGGTAGTGCGCCATTAGTAACAATTTTTTTAATTTTCTTTTCTTAATCTCAGGTCACTATTTCACCTATGAGATATCCAACACATATATATACAACAAGCATCCATATAACAATCATAGCCAACACACAAGTTCCATCATATATACATACATAGCCAACACACAAGTTCCATCATATATACATACATAGCCAACACATAGTTCCATCGTTACATGTTACAAAAGTTTCACATTGTTCATCCAACACCGTTATCCATCAATTCACAAAAGTTTCACATTGATACAAAATAAAAACACAAATGGAAAAGAAGCACTCCATCCATGCAAGCTTCCGTGAATTAAATCAAATCTGCAAAATGATAAACAAGAAGTTAGAAGAAGAAAAAGAAGAAGACTAGAAGAATACTAGAAGAAGAACACTAGAATAAGAATAAGAAGAATTTTGGAAAAGAAGAAGAATAAGAAGAAGACTATAAGCTTATTATGTAAACTTGATCATTTTGTGCTAACATAAGTTATTTTGGAGCTAACCTATAGGAAACTAAGCATATAATCTCTAAGTTAGTATATTAGAGCCAACTTAGGTAAAATGAAGCTAACCTATGTCATTTTGGAAAAGAAGAAGAATAAGAAAAAGACTATAAGCTTATTATGTAAACTTGATCATTTTGTGCTAACATAAGTTATTTTGGAGCTATCCTATAGGAAACTAAGCATATAAGCTCTAAGTTAGCATATTAGAGCCAACTTAGGTAAAATGAAGCTAACCTATTGGAAACTAAGCATATTAGAGATAACATAGTTAACTAAGTATATATTTATCATTTTGGAGATCTGACATACCGGACAAAGTTCAGTTCTCATGCATTGTTCTTCTCCTTCTCCTTCCTCAGCCTGATGCGCCAAGAGCGGCGAGGCGGTGGAGGCAGTGGGATGTAGTCTTCTACCTCAATTGGCATGGTCATGTCGCCCAACTGTGGGATCGCCGGCGCCACCACCGGTGCGTGGTCATTGTCAGGCACCACCACCATCGCGAGGCCACCTTCAGGCACGACCATCGCTAGATCATCCTCAGCCACCTCCATCTCTTGCCCATGGTCAGCCACCACCATCTCTTGCCCATGGTCAGCCACCACCATCTCTTGCCCTTGGTCAGCCACCACCAGCGCTAGGTCATCCTCCGCCTGATGCCCATCGTCATCCTGCAGCTCCTCATCCCCGCTCTGCTCCTCTTCTCCCGCACTCCAGTCCGGATCATCCTTCTTGTTGTCTATGCTGCTGCCAGAATTGCTGCTGCTTTCGCTACAGCTAGAATCGCTGCTGCTTTCGCTACAGCCATAGTCGCTGCTGCTTTGGCTGTAGCCAGTGTTGCTGCTGCTGCTCCCATTACCTACCCAAATGCAACAATGACCATTAACAATCGATGTGAGACAAAGCCAAATGTAGAGGAATAAGAAGAGGCAGAACGTACCGGCATCATCATCGTCAGCGTAGTGCATGCGACACATAGTCGCGTTGAACACCTTCACGATGAGCATGGTGGCGTCGTCGTCATACCTGAAAAGAAGGAAGTACCCCAGCCACAGGTCGTAGGCATGGTAGAACTTCTCCCACCCACGAGACAAGTACATGTGGCCCTCATTGATCACCAACTCCACATCCCACTGCCTGCGAAACCCGCTGTTGGCCTATCGCAGCTTCACATTATTTGGCGGATCTTCACCCATCAGCATGTTCATAAAACTGTCAGGCAGCCTCTGCAGTTTGGGACAATGAGTGATGTAGCAAACAACAGATATCATAATGAGATGGGTGAAGGGGAGATCTCTCGTTTTATATACCTGCGTCATGGATGATACTGAAGTCCCAAGTATGATAGTGAAGAACTCGGAAGCATCCAACTCGTACTGCGGTGTCGCAGAGCGGCGGTGGCTGCTTCTCGCCATCTCTGATAAGCAGCAGAAGAGACCAATTAGTATCCTTACAACAGATCATAAAACATGCATGATAACAGGCATTAGTCGCAAGTACCCCATATGTCCTATTTTTAGCAAAATCATGCTAAAATTCATGGAAAATTTCAGCATGACCTTTGCTGAAAATAGGACATATGGAGTACCCAAATTTGCCGGAACGGAAGTTAATCGACATTCCGGCAAACTCAAGGGCCTCTCGGGGTACCTGCAAAATCATTATCCCCGCGTAATGAAGTCACCAATGGGTCATTTCAGAAGATCACAAGTAGCATCATCACAAGTACAACATCATCACAAATACAGCAGCAGGGATATTTTTATGATACAAGAAGAAAGCAGCCACAACTATAGTAAAAACAAGCAACTACACACAGGAGTTGTAAAATATCCCTGCTATTCTTTTTTACATAAACATGTAATTAGTCAAGACAACTTCTCTCATATTTTAAACTTCCATTTATTTTAATCTACGGTAGAGACATGACATCATCACCCTCCAGAAAAAACCAACAAATATGGCATCAGAAACATATGTGCCACCTGTCAGAAAATATAGAAAAGAAAGCACATAGTTATAAAGATTAGTATTCGAGACTTTGTAGCGAGCTCTGGTTTCTCTTAATGGAAATTTGGGTGAACCTTTCCATGCAAAAAAATTAAACTGCTATACAGATTTTGGACCCCATCATATGCTAAGCAGGTGTGATGGTTCAGGCTTAATATGAAGCAAGCATTAGATGAGGTGCAAACAAACATTTTTTAAACAAATTATGGTGGGATATTTCAAGACATTGCGGTTTGAGTGCTTCAGAATGGCTGTGAGATGAGAACTACAGACAATCAGATCCTCTTGACTATAGTACAACATAAACTGAGGATAAAAAGGGTGTTTGGATTCAGTTAACTGAATATGCTACTCTAGTTCCTGGAGTTGGTTACTTAATTCTGTCTATTCCCATTGGTCTGGCTGACCTTTGGGTAATAGCTACTTATACTTGTTGTTATAGGTTACTGCTGTTATATATACTTACAGCAGCACTGCTAATGATACTAGCCCAAGTGCTTGTGGGTGTGGTGTCCTATTTGCAGAAAAATACCATGTGTAAGTGGAGTGAAGTGTTCTGCAGAAGCAGATGTTCAGTTGGGTGCTACCCTGTCTATTTCTTCTATGCTATCCTTATACTCTGCTTAAGAATAGATGCTACTTGTCTTGGCTATATTCTGCTTTCTTGTCTATTTTTCCATCCCTCTCTCTTCTATTAAACTAATAAGAACAGATGTTGCCTGATCTTATTGCCTATGATGCTGGTCTGAGGCCTCTCTAGGTTCTAAAGTTATTTTTGTGGCTCCAAGAACTCCTACAAATCCTGTGATGCATGACACAACCTTTTCGTGTGAATTTTTCTGTAACTGTACCTAACTGTACCTAACAGAAAAATTTACTTGAGAATCAACAACAATTTACAAGCCATGGCCATGGTCTCCACTCCCAAACCCTAACCCTATTTACAAGCCATTTTCTGTAACTGTACCTAACTGTCACCTGTGTGATGGTGCCCTGCACAGCGGTCGTTGAGCTTGCGCGGTGTGGTGAGCTCGCCGGAGATGGACGGGCCCTGCACAGCGGTCGAGACTCAGAGCAGAGATTGAGGGCAAGAGGAAGAAGAAGAAGAAGGAAGTGGAGGGGAGGGGCTCACCTGCAGTCGAGGGAGTACACGGCGCCGGCCTGGCTGAGCTGAGGTAGGGCAGAGCAGCGCGCGGACGGCGGCGTCGCGTGGCCTGGCTGAGCTAGCGGTCGTTGTCTCCTCCTCCTCCTCGTCCTCCTCCTGGTCCTCCTCCTCCGGCTTGGGGTGCGGGGGCGCGGGG
>NC_041388.1:294589590-294590192 GCF_002162155.2 Triticum dicoccoides
CAGGCGCGGCGGCGGCATACGGTTGGGGCGGAGGGGGCAAATTAGGTCGAGTGGGGAGGAAGGAAGGGAGGGGAATAGGTGGAGTGGGGGGGGGGGAAGCTTACTAATGGCGCACCCAGCAGCGGTGCGCCCTTAGAATGTTTTTTATTACAGTTCGAGCCCTCAGGTTTTATTCCACCTAACCCAATCTACATCAGAACCCGCCCACTAGCCCGACTGGTCAGCACGCAGCACACACACTAGAGGTCTTGGGTTCGATTCCCAGGCTCCCCAATTTTTATTTTTATGCATTTAAAATGCTGTTTGATATTTATTTGTGTTTAAATATGTTCAAACTTGTTTAAATCATAACAGTAATATTTTTTTATAAAAACATTAATAATTTTTTTTAAAAATATGTTCAAATTTGTGTAGCGGGGGAGGGTGCGGTTGATCGTCGGCGGCGAGGGGGACGTCGATGTCCCATGAACACGGTTTTCGAAGACCCGGGACCTCTATCTAGCTGGCGATACGTTGTGTCATCCATGCACCTTACGCATCCAGAAAATCCGTGGACTACCTGCCCCACGAGATAACCGTAACCGAGATAGTCGTGTAGTAGT
>NC_041388.1:294590521-294599197 GCF_002162155.2 Triticum dicoccoides
ACCGCGTAGTAGTGCGCCATTACTAGTTTAAACTAGTAATGGCGCACTGTGACACGGTGCGCCATTAGTTGTTTTGCAAAAAAAAAAGAATAAAAAAATTCAGTACTGGCGCACTCCTTGTCCGGTGCGCCATTACTAGTTAGAACTAGTAATGGCGCACTTCGGTTGGATGCGCCATCAGTATGTATGTAAAAATGAAAAAAAATTATCACTAGTGGCGCACCTTTTGTCTGGTGTGCCATTAGTGTCTTCCACACTAATGGCGCATCACCAACTGGTGCGCCATTAGTATATAGTAGTGGCGCACTACTTCCTTGGTGCGCCATTAGTGTCAATCCTATCTATAGCCCTTTTCCTAGTAGTGTCCCTGATCGGGCGCGAATCCTAACACGATACCTCCGGAGGTGCCTGCCTCCTTGTGGCTCAGGCCAGGTGAGGTCTTCTTCTTCTTGAGGGTCGCCTTGGGAGGCCTCCCGCTCCCGTGATCTGGGTCTTTGATTGCTGCAGCTTGGAACGCACGCTCAAGCAAGCACACTGCGTCCCTTTCTTCACATGGTACGGTGATGACTCCACCGCTTCCTGGCATCTTGAGGACATTGTAACCATGGTGAGTCAATGCCATAAACTTGGCTAGGGCTGGGTACCTGAGGATGGCATTGTACGGCAGGCGGATGTGAGCGACGTCGAAGTCGATGAGCTCGGTGCGGTAGTTGTTGCGTTGCCCGAAGGTGACCGGAAGGCGAACCTGCCCAGTTGGAACAGTGGAACCATCGGTGACTCCTCAGAAAGGCTTGGTCGACTGAAGCTGGTCGTACAACACTTGGAGATTGTTGAACGTCTCGACAGACAGGACGTTGAGTCCTGCCCTGCCATGGATGAGGGTCCTGGTGACCTGCACGTTGCTGATGACTGGGGAGCAAAGCATCGGGAGGATTCCGGCCGTTGCCGCACACTTGAGCTGGTCTGTGGAACTGAATGTGATCGCGCACGAAGACCACCTGAGAGGGTGCGTGGCCTCAAGCTTGGGAAGGACTGCATTCACCTCGCGAGCAAACTGCTTGAAGATGCGCTGTGAGGCTGGGGCCTGGGCGCCACCCAAGATGCAAGCAATTGCACGCGGCTCTTGGAAGCCCCTAGCCCCATCGTCTTGGTGTTGGTCTTCGTTCCTCCTTGGTGGTGGCGGTAGGGGAGTGAGGCCTGGGTTGCCGTGCGGGTGGCCCTCATGAGGCTGGTCCCTCCAGCCTCCCTCACGGGGCTGGTCCTGCCAGCGGTCCTCGCGAGGGTGGTCATGCCATTCCTGGCGAAGGCCACAGTCTTCCCATCGTCTGCCACCTCTTCCTCCTCCTCGGCCATAGCCCCTGTCGTTGTGCTCTGGGCGTCGGCCGATTCGCCCATCTCGCACGGCTCTGAGCTCTTGACATTCGTTGGTGTTGTGGGTGTGGAGGTCGTGGTACACACAGTACCATTTGCCCTTGGATGACTCGGGCTGATCCCTGCCTCGCTTGGTGTCCGGTTCCGCTGTTAGCACGGCATCCCCCTTGCGCTTCACGTCTTTGGCCTTGAGCTTCTTTTCTTCCGGGTCGGCTGCCGGGATCTCGAGCAGGGAGAGGCGCCCTTCCTTAGCCCTGGCGCACTTGGTCGCCAAGTTGAATAGCTCTAGGGATGTGCACAGGTCTTCATGGATTGCTAGCTCTTCCTTCATCTTGACGTCACGCACACCGTCGGAGAAGGCTGAGATGATAGCTTCTTCAGTCACCTTGGGGATCTTGAGGCGAGCATAGTTGAAGCGCTGGATGTACTTCTGCAGGGTTTCTCCCGGCTGTTGCTTGATGCGGCCCAGGTCACTCACGGCCGGGGGCCAGTCGCGAGTGCCTTGGAAGTTGGCGATGAAGCGGGTGCGCATCTCGCTCCAGGAGGAGATCGTGCCGGGAGCCAGGTTCAAGAGCTAGGTGCGGGCGCCGTCCTTGAGCGCCATGGGGAACCAATTCGCCATGACCTTTTCGTCTCCGTTGGCGGCTATGATGCCCAGCTTGTAGAGCTGCAGGAACTCCGCGGGGTCCGCTGTGCCATCATAGCGGGGAGGAAGGTCAGGCTTGAACTTGCCTGGCCATGTGACGCCGCGCAGCTCGGGGGTGAAGGCGAGGCAGCCCGCCGTGGCCACCGGCGCCCTTTGCTGGTGCTAGACTTGTTCTTGCGGGTCACCACGCGCCGCCACTGGGAGCAGCGCGGGGTCTTGTCGTGGAGGCGCTGGGGCACGATCTCGGCGCGCCGGCGCTAGGAGCGCGCGAGCACCTTCCCGGGGACGTGGGATCTCTTGGCAGCTCCCTTCTTGTTGCGCAGGCACCGGACGTGGAGGGTCCCGCCCTGGGGCTGCGCGCCTTGGAGCCAAGGCACCTTCTTGGGGAGGAGGCGACGGAGGCGCCTCCTGATCCTCACCCCCTGCACGGGACAGAAGGCGAGGCAGCAAGAGGGACCGCAAGGGGGAGGCCCCTCCGGCAATGATGAGCTCGGTGATGCGGGCGAGCCAGTCCTCGTAGAGGTCATCGACGGGGCGATAGTGCAGGAGCTCCCGCGCCAAGAGCAGTGAGGCGTGCGCATCCATGGGTACGCGTCGGGCCTGGGACGACGAGCCAACTGGAGTCAGCGACGGGGTGGCGGTGCGGCCATCCTGCCGCACCGAAGGATGCTGGGACGAGGCCTGCTGCTTGTTCCCCACCGGGCCGGTGGTGGCGTTGGCGGTGGGTGACGGGGAACGACGAGGGGGCCGCCGACGGGCGCCGTCTGGGCGACGCGAGTGGCGCAAGCAGCCCGGCGCTCGGTGCGAGCCCGACGAGCGTCAGCCATGGACACGACGGAAGATCACACGCGAACAGCGGAAGAAAGATTCTGGCGCACCCCTACCTGGCGCGCCAAATGTCGGATTTCGGGTTCCGACAGACCCTTGAGGTTTGAACACTGGGTTGCGCGCAGAGATCTCTCCCCTACCGATCTACGTCTGATCCTCTCGTGCGAACTAAGATGAAAATGATGGACAACACAAGGGACACGATGTTTATACTGGTTCGGGCCACTGTTGTGGTGTAATACCCTACTCCAGTGTGTGGTGTGATGGATTGCCTCTGGGGCTGATGATGGACAGTACAAGGGAAGAACTTCCTCGCGAGGGGCGTTCTTGAGCTGGTGCGGTGTGTTCTACTTAGTCTCTACTGGGTTTCTTCTCTCTCTCCTCTCCTTCTGCTACTACCCCTCTCTTTTCTCTCTCCCTCTTTGTGGAGGCTAGCTCTATTTATAGAGGCCCTGGGCCTCTCCCAGAATAATTGAGCGGGAAGGGCGCCAACAATTGGCCATTTTGAAGGGGAATATCTAGTACAAGCTATCCTGACCAAAGGTGGTCTTCGGCTGCCAAAAGCACTGGTGATGACGCCGTCTTGGGCTCCACGGTGACCTCCGTCCGGCCGTCCGGCTGGTCTTGGTCTCGTTGCACCGGAATGGTAACCTTTGCCTGATACCTTGGCCTGTGCTTGCCCCCTTTGCACCAAAGGGGAAACAAGGACCCTGCGCAGGCCGGCGCCCGCCTGGCGCCCGCCTGGCCTTGTTCGTCATGGCTTGCGTCATGGGATCCTCGTGAGGTACCCTTGCATTGATCTCTCCGCCTCCTCACGAGCCTGCCTGATGAGGCCGCTCTCGAGGAAGCTTCCTGTCATCCGCCCTGCGAGGCTTGGCCCCTCGCGAGGGTCTTGAGCTTGGGCTAATGAAGATGGGCTGCACTGGGCCCCCACCTGAGCCACGCCGCAGGCCGCAGGCAGGCAAGTTTGGGGACCCCCATTCCCAGAACGCCGACAAAACCACGGCGACCATCACGTTTCTTGTTTCTACCACTGCCACACCCACATGCGATTCCCACGACGCTGCTCCAAACCACGGCACGACGTCCCCCGACGTGGACATGGATCCTCTGACGTGGCTATCACTGCCTTGCCCTGCCTTTCCTTCGCTGACAGGTGGGACCCACGCTTATGGGTCCCACATGTAAGTGACAGAATGGTAGGATTGTTCGCGTCAGGGGATCCTCATCCCCCCGACGTGCCCCTTATCCCTCTCGGCCCCACCGCTCCTCTTCCTTTGTGTGCATGACATGCGGGCCAGCTGAACTGCGGCGACCATCAACTTTCTTCCACAGACACACCCGATTGGACGCGGGTTGCCTGCTCCGCTGCTGTGCTCCGATCCATACTCCCGCACCATCGAATTTTCATCCAGCGGTTGTGACACATTTCGTCCCGGGCATCAATCCTCAGCTGGAGTACTTATGTACTCCCTCCTGTCCTTTTTACTCTGCACATTGGATTTGCCGAAAGTCAAACTTTGCTAAGTTTGACCAAATTTATATTAGAAATTATTAGCATCTATAATATCTAATAAATATAATATGAAAATTTATTCCAAGATGAATCTAATGATATTGGTGTTGTTATGTGAATGTCTATAATTTTTTATATAAACTTGGTCAAAGTTGGATGAGATTGACTTCGGACAAACCTAATATGCAGAGTAAAAAGGACCGGAGGGAGTACTACAGGTAGTACCCGCCGGTGTGGCCATCTACGCCTCGTAACGCCCCGACGCCCAGCTGTGGCACACTCGCCACGGCCACGCCACCACCGGCCGGTTCATCTCGAAGGAGTGAGTCGCGAACCACGCCACCACCATGAGAATGACATGTGGGCCAGCCGCATTTAAGGTCCGCACGTCATTGACTCATAGGCCGGGCACTAAGCCACTGAAGTTCGGTCCCATGGGCCCCGAGAGGGAAATGTAACTCCCGCGGCAGGCCTTATGGTGCTCCCGCAGTATGAGCTCGTGCCAAAACTGGAATTTGTTTCTTACTACTACCAACTAGTACTAGTAAGGTACATGTGCATTGCACGCATGAGATTCTGGTGGTTTGTGCATTATGCTTCTACATGTGGAGCTTTCTGGATTCTAACATGTGGAAAAATCTAGTGGAATGTAAGGCTAGGCAAGTTTGATTAACTTAGGTGAGTGTTTGGTTCAAGCCACACCTTAGGCAAGGCACACTAAGGGCCCACATGACATACACACAAAAAATATGGCAAGATTCCCTTAGGCTTGCCAACTTGTTTCTCTCGTTTTGAAGAACTAATAACTTTGCCTAAGCTTAGCTGTGGCAAAGTTAGTCATGAATTAAGTTCAACCATGGAGTCTTCTAGATTATACATGTGGCAGAATCTGGTGAATGGAATCCAACGGCCAGTAGTGCTCGGATTTGCCATCTTTGTACCATCGGATTGGCTTCATCCAATGACCAACTTTCAAAGTTTTTCAGACACTATATAGGGGGTATAGATATAGATGTGCCGGTCCGTTGCAATGGATCCAAAGTATATATATATCTATTTAGTGGAGTGCACTCTAAACACATTATCTATTTATTTTTCTCTAACCTTCCGTAGCCATGCAACCAAGCCACATAAGCTTCATGGGTGCCCCCACATCATATTATTCATACTACGTTGATTGAAAAAAAGATAAATCACCCAAAACAAGATCTTCCCGTTTTTGGTTCCTACGATGTTGTGTCGTGCACGTACCTACTAGCTGTATAGTGGTAGTACTAGTAATATAGTATTAGGAGTACAAACTTGGTACTAGTAGGAGTAGTACCAGTACGGAATGCTCCTACTCTATCAATGAGCCCCGTCTGACACCAAATTTCTTGGCTTCCGTGCTATAGCTAGATCTTCCCCTCGTTTCTGTTTTCCAACCCGGCGGCGGGCAGGGTGTCGGTTTGCTCAACGGCGGTCCCACATGAAAGTGAAAATGCTAGGCAACATGCCTTCCCTAAGCTATGTGTCGTGCCGGACGGGCCGTGTTGTACTCCCGATTCCCGGGCGTGTGGGGTGTGACGCGAACGCGGCAGGCCTTTTCCTTTTACCAGCAATGTGCCCGTGCGTTGCAACGGATCCAAAGTAGTAGAATAGTAGTATTTATTCACAAACTTGAAATAAATCACTATTGTTTTGATATACTCCTAATATATTACTCCCTCCGTACCTAAATATTTTTCTTTTTTGAGATTTCAAATGGACTATCACATACGGATTATATAGACATATTCTAATGTTTCTGGCAAGATACCCGTGCGTTGCACGAAGTTGATGGAAAAGGTAAGCACAACTTATAAATTGACGGATGGAGTACTAGTTACAGTGATGCATATAATTAAGCAAAGGGATCGCACATGTCGGTATTGACTGGAACGAGAATGCAACAACACAATAAGAATTAAGGCCACAATGATGCGATCGCAGTGGTGGTTATAGAAGGCAAGAAGAAAGATGGATCCACGAACGTACGACCTCCTCCTCCTCAACTTAGTGCGTCGGGCCACCGACCAGCGGCTAAGGAGCGGCGGCTTTTGTGGCGAGGTCGAGGTGCTTCTCAGCAAAGACATCCAAGGCTTCCATCCGGTTGAGGAAGGCCAACGCCGTAGCGTCCTCACTGGCCTTGTAGATACCTATGTACATGATTTCCTCATACATGTGGATGTGTAGGTCGACAAATTCTTGTAGGGCAAGGCGCCTCGTGGCGAGCGCGACCTCCAAGTCGGCATTCTTCGTGGCGTCGGCGGGCAGTCGTAGGGCCACCAGTGCTTGAAAGAGGTTCCAGCCATGGAGGCCGATTAGGGTGGCAGGCAATGAGGAGCCCGGGCGTGCGGGCTGGAGGAGTACGGCGATGTCGTCCGTGAGCTTCTTGAGGACGATGAACTTGTTGCTGGTGGCAACGATCATCTGGTCAAACTAAGAGTCGTAGTTGGCGTCGAAGGCGGCCATCCACCAGCCGGTCTCCAACATCGTCTGGAGATAATCCTCGGCACCATGCCGCAGGCCGGCGTCCTGGACCATCTGGCGCAGCCGCTGGCCGCTCACGAGCATCGCCGCCATGGGTCTGGAGTGAGCTCTTTTGCACTTAGTGTAGGTGCTTAGGCAAATGCTTAGGTGCGTACGATGTGGTAGATGCATTGGAATGGAGGGGCCCCTTTATATGAGGGCAAACTGTGTTGCATTCACATCGTGCAACCTCTTTTCCTGGACCTCCTCCCATTACTTCCCTCATGCATTAATTGAAGGAGGATGCATTGGCCGTTCAACATATCAGGAACCGCTACTCCCTCCCTCGTCTGCATTAAAGCCGTATCGGGAACTGCACCGCCCGCTGTCAAATCGAATACTCCCTCCGTCTAGGTGAGTATTAAGTCATCTTACGAAAACCAAATAGTAAACACATAGGCATGGTGCATTAACTCTCACGTTGTTTCTTATTTTTTGACATAAATAGAGGAATCAACCAAGAAGAGATGTGGGGCTTGTATGCTTTTAATGACTTGAGACTATCAAACATGACATGCAGTGGTTAGTTCGTTGCACAAGAACAAATACAACCCACGTCAGCACACACGCATCTTATATAGCATCACATCCAACGGCTATAAAAGATGAATGGGACCAAATTATATCTCATCTAGATGAGTTCTAGCAAAACTGTATTAATAATACTTAGTACTCCTGCGCCATGTATCATATATTAGTATCATGTAGTACTTTATTTATTTATGAGGTATCCAGATGACACTGCACCGCCAAGAAAAGAGGGTAACATCAAAATTATGGACTACTTTTTTGAGTATGTTGGTAAGGTCCGGTCATAGTCACTTTTTGAAATCTCTAAAAAGACAAATACTCCCTCCGTACGGAAATACTTGTCATCAAAATGGATAAAAGGAAATGTATCTAGACGTATTTTAGTTTTAGATACACCTCTTTTTATCCATTTGATGACAAGTATTTTTGGACGGAGGGAGTAGAAAACAGAGTTGGTGATGATGGTGTGCGTGCCATCCTGCAATATAGGCCGTCGGATTTATATCTAACGGGTAGGAAAGAAACTATGGCAATTTTGCAAAAATATACCCACACGTCTCTCCACTTTCGCAAATAAGGCCTTCCCCCGTTCAACCTTTTCTCTCACAAGATAAACTACTCATACAAATGCATCTTGATGTTCCGTGCAACGCACAGGCAGCTAGCTTATTTCTTTTAAAATAGTTACTGCGATAATTGGGTTGAAGTGATATATTTTATGTCTACCCCGAATGATTTCAGATTCACTAGTAGTAACAAAGAAAAGGTTGCCTTGTTAATTAATAGAAAACAGGGTGAAAACTATCACATGAGGCCGGTAAAAACAAGGCACACTGGGTTCAGCGTCATCGTCACTACAGCTGTGCGCGCGCGAGAAGTCTACATATCGAGGGGCTACCGAGCGAGGCACCGAGACACAATGTTTGAGAGAGAAACCAATTGACAGATTATGATCAGATTGAGTTGTCACCCTTCTGCTGTCATTGTTGGGGGGAGGGAGAGAAAGACGTATCGAGAGTGTGCGCGGTAGGCACAGAGGCGCAACTAGCGAGTGTGTGTGTGTGTGTGTGTGTGTGTGTGTGTGTTTGAAAGAGGAGTAGATAGATTATTATCAAGATCGATGTGCCACCCTACTCCTTCGGTGCCGGGTAGTGTGTGTGTGTATGTTTGAGAGAGAAGCCAGTCGATGTATTAGTATCAAGATCGAGGTGTCACCCTACTCCTTTGGTGTTGG
>NC_041388.1:294599207-294600297 GCF_002162155.2 Triticum dicoccoides
CTACGTATGTCTTTTCAGGAAGGGGTCAGATTTGTCCTTGATTTATTTATGAGGTATCCAGATGGCACTACACCGCCAAGAAAAGAGGCTAACATCAAAATTATGGACTACTTTTTTGAGTATGTTGGTAAGGTCCGGTCATAGTCACTTGTTGAAATCTCTAAAAAGACAAATACTCCCTCCGTCCGGAAATACTTGTCATCAAAATGGATAAAAGGAAATGTATCTAGACGTATTTTTAGTTTTAGATACATCTATTTTTATCCATTTTGATGACAAGTATTTTCGGACGGAGGGGGTAGAAAACAGATTTGGTGATGATGGTGTGCGTGCCATCCTGCAATATAGGCCGTCGGATTTATATCTAACGGATAGGAAAGAAACTATGGCAATTTTGCAAAAATATACCCACGCATCTCTCCACGTTCGCAAATAAGGCCTTCCCTCGTTCAGCCTTTTCTCTCACAAGATAAACTACTCATACAAATGCATCTTGATGTTCCGTGCAATGCACGGGCAGCTAGCTAATTTCTTTTAAAATAGTTGCTGCGATAATTGGGTTGAAGTGATATATTTTATGTCTACCCCGAATGATTTCAGATTCACTAGTAGTAACAAAGAAAAGGTTGCCTTGTTAATTAATAGAAAACAGGGTGAAAACTATCACATGAGGCCGGTAAAAAACAAGGCACACTAGGTTCAGCGTCATTGTCACTACAACTGTGCGCGCGCGAGAAGTCTACATATCGAGGGGGCTACCGAGCGAGGCACCGAGACACAATGTTTGAGAGAGAAACCAATTGACAGATTATGATCAGATCGATTTGTCACCCTTCTGATGTTATTGTTGGGGGGAGGGAGAGAAAGACGTATCGAGAGTGTGCGCGGTAGGCACAGAGGCGCAACTAGCGAGTGTGTGTGTGTGTGTGTGTGTGTGTGTGTGTTTGAAAGAGGAGTAGATAGATTATTATCAAGGTCGATGTGCCACCCTACTCCTTCAGTGCCGGGTAGTGTGTGTGTGTGTGTGTGTGTGTGTGTATGTTTGAGGGAGAATCCAGTCGATAGATTAGTATCAAGATCGAGGTGTCAC
>NC_041388.1:294600307-294656602 GCF_002162155.2 Triticum dicoccoides
TCGGTGCCGGGTAGTGTGTGTGTGTATGTTTGAGAGAGAAGCCAGTCGATGTATTAGTATCAAGATCGAGGTGTCACCCTACTCCTTTGGTGTTGGGAAGTGTGGGTGTGTGGGGGGGGGGGGCAGTGACACTCACATATCTCTACTCTTATAAAAAAATAGAGTTGGTGATGATGGTGTTCCTGCCATCCTGCAATATAGGCCATCCAATTTATATCCGACAAACAGGAAGGAAACTATGGCAATTTTGCAAAAAGATACCCACACCCCTCTTTGCATTTGCAAATAAGGCATTCCCTCATTCATCCTTTTCTCCCACAAGATAAACTTCTCATACAAATGCATCTTGATGTTCCGTGCAACGCATGGGCATCTTGCTAGTAGGGAGAAGGAGTTTGTGTGACACATATCTAGCTATATTAAGGGATAGGTAGATAGCATATGTGTGAGAGACATTATTATACTTTGAGAAATTAGTGGCTGTGGGTGGGGGGAATTAAAGGGGTGGGCGTGTTAGACATAGAGAGCGTGTGTGTTTCTGTGTGAGAGACTTGTAGGATGGGGTAGAAAGACGAATTTAACCCTGACGGAGGGAGAGAAATACACGAAGTGCGCGTGTGTGATTCCGATGCCCACAGGGAAATGAGATATGTATGCGTGTGAGAGAGATTGCACAATTCATTCACGTATCACTATCTAGCGATCATGGACGTGCATCGCTTGAACATAAGTCAATATCTACTTCGTATCGTGGCCAATGGTACAATATCGATTCAACGCTATAAATATTGGACACTCACATATCACATTTTTTTCTATTTAAATAAACCTTTTCAGTTGTGCATGCCAAAGTTACAGTGATGTTTCTTCAAACAACCAATGTAGCTATCATGTACATGCACCATTGTTACTCTTGCATTCAAATTCATTAGTCTTGGATGATTTAAGTTTCTATTTTGAAGTAATATATGTAATATTCATATATGAATTCAACGGGTACGCAATTTATGAAATGGAGGCTATGTAATCATATGAGGTAACACTTTTAAGTAGCTGACTACAATATCCATTTCTTTTTGTGCGCCTCTACACTAACACGTCAATGCATTATGTTTAAAGTAAATAACGAATGGCACTAAATTATCTATTTACATGAGAAATACATAGGCTGAGCATTTGATCCCTCTTTTGTGAATGCGCCACTACACCCGTACGATTGGCCGCGCCCGTGTGAACGTCTAAGTTGTCGGCGCATCATCCCGAGTTATTGTCTTTTTTTCTGGGGTGGACTTCACACCAGTTATTAACTGTCGACGCGTGCCCCGTGTACATAGTCTAGCATGACCTTCCCGCTAGCACGGTCCAAAATAAGTTGAAACAAGATACGAACGATCCCACGGGCGGCAAAATCTCCCGCCTCCTTCTAAAATTTCCGCCACCTTAGTCTTTAGCATGCAAAATCCCCCTTTTGTCCTTGGTGCACGGAGACCAACAGTTACAATACCGCCCTCATCTACATGATAGGTCGGGGCTACTTTGGTAACTTCCGATCCCCCCACTACACGGCACCCCCATTTCCTCTCCCCCTCCCGCAAAAACGACTAACTCCACAGCACCAGAGTATCTTACATCACGCCGTCCGTACTTCATCGCCCTTTCTCCCCTCCCCTCTCGAAACCCTAGACTGCTCATCCACCGGCGTACCATAGCCCATTCACTGCCAGCGGCGTCCACCTCGCCGGACCTGCTTCTCTGGCCGCATCTACCCCTCCCACCTCCCCTAGAAACAAGTAGACTGCTCATCCACCACTGTACCACAGCCCATTCAGTGCCGGCCTTGTCCACGGCGCCGGATCTTCTTCACCGGTACTCTCGTCAACCGCCGCGCATCAGCAGCGGCTCATTCGTACTCCCCACCAGAGACGCTTCGTCCACACCCCCTGGAGCCGCCCCACCGACGCCCCAGTCAACGGCCTCTGATCCTCTTCGCCGACAGCTTCCTCAACCCTATCAGAGCCGCTTCACCGACACCTTCCTCAACCCTACCAGAGCTGCTTCGCCGACACCATCGTCAACCCTACCGGAGTAGCTTCGCCTATACCATTCTCAACCCTACCGGGGCCGCTTTGCCAACTCACAAGTCCACGGCCTCAGATCCGCTTCCTTGCACCCTCATCCAACCTACCGGAGCAGCTTCTGACGCCCTGTCCACGGCCGCAGATCCGCATTGTCGACACCACCCTTAACCCAACCACCGGAGCAGCTTCTGACGCCCCGTCCACGGACGCAGATCCGCATCGTCGACACCATCCTTAACCCAACCACCGGAGCAGCTTCTGACGCCCCGTCCATGGCCGCAGATCCGCATCGTCGACACCATCCTTAACCCAACCACCGGAGTAGCTTCACCTACGCCCTCGTCCACGGCCACAGATCCGCTTCGCCCACACCGTAGTCCACCCTACCGGAGCCGCTCCACAAACACCCTACTCGATGGTTCTAGATCTCCTTACCGGACCCTGATAGCCAGTGCAGCGTCATCACCCTCGATGTTTCTAACCTGATTCCCACCGTGTGGAGAGATGCCAAGCACGCGCCACGGCCTAGGTACTTGTCACCTTTAAACCCGTCCAGCATCACCTGCCCGATGTACTTCAAATATACTAACCGGTCGCTGTTACCTGTTATGCAGCTGGAAAAAACTACAAGGACAATGTTTCTTCTGGATCTAACAGCTTGGCCAACCAAGATCCTGGACTGAGGCATTGCTATGATCTTGTAAGCGCGTCTCTCTCTCTTGTATTGTTCTGTGCCTGCCAGCGTGCTTTGCTAGAATTTTCGACCAGTAATCCCTATGTGCAGACAATGATTTCTACTACTGGCTGCTAAATTAGATATGTAGATGTCATACATGATACTACCTCGTACCTCCGTTCCTAAATATAAGTCTTTCTAGAGATTCCACTATAGGCTACATACGGAGGAAAATGAGTGAATCTACACTCGAAAATGCATCTATATACATCTGTATGTGGTCCATACTGGAATCTCTACAAAGACATATATTTAGGAATAGGGGCAGTACATTACACAAAATCGTAGGTGGCATGTAGGAATTCCAGTGCACTACATTAGGCTCCCTTAGAGTGCCTGCTAGTCCAGCATACAGAGTCATGGCTAGTTTATGGTACGCACACAATAGTTAATTGGTGGTTTAAATATGCGCAAGGGATATGCAATGTTGTATCATGTAGAGATGTCTGAAATTAGCCGTGTCAACTTGCAGATAGGGTTACACAATGAAAAAGTACAAGATGTATGTGGCAATTTCATGGAACATTGCAAAAAAAGGAGAGGCAACGGTGAGCCTATACAGTGTGCTATGGTACGTCACTCCCCCATTGCAATCATCGTGACATGTTATTTGTATGCCAGTTCTATTAGCCAAGTTTCTTTGGGACAGTTATTACGAGTTATCCTAAGAAAATAAGCACGTGTGAATATAAGCTCCATGTAATAAGCCAACTAGTTCTTTTCATTGCGTTTTCAGCTTATCTTTGGTATGATCAGTGGAAAGTCTAGATTGCATTATATTTTTTTCATTTTGCTGCCCATATGGAAATTAATTTGACTTGCAAACATCACAAATTGAACCCAGTGCAGTAATTAATATGATAGGAAAATAGACCATCACTATTTGCTCAAAATGCAAATACAAAGATACCATCTACTTGGCACAATCTACTTTGGTCAATGTTTTCCATAGAGATCCCATTGCCT
Organism: Triticum dicoccoides; assembly: GCF_002162155.2. Taxonomy (NCBI): domain Eukaryota; kingdom Viridiplantae; phylum Streptophyta; class Magnoliopsida; order Poales; family Poaceae; genus Triticum; species Triticum dicoccoides. The sequence continues at coordinate 294,604,088 of NC_041388.1, forward strand.
AATTTAAATGAAGAACGCGTGACCCACATTCAAATGAAGAACAATTATTTATTGAAATTTGATGGTCCAAGTGGTTGGTTATTATTGTATAGCAGCACCACCTGAAAGCATCATATAGCAGCAGTAGCTCATAGCAACTCATCATACAGCAGCAGCAGTCTGCAATTCATCATATACGAGCAGCAGCTCATAGCAATTCATCATATAGCAGCAGCAGGAGCAGCTCATAGCAATTCATCATATAGCAGCAGGAGCAGCTCATAGCAATTCATCATATAGCAGCAGCAGGAGCAGCTTGTAGCAACTCATCATATAGCAGCAGCAGCTCATAGCAATTCATCATATAGCAGCAGCAGCTCATAGCAACTCATCATACAACAGCAGCAGCTCATAGCAATTCATCATATAGCAGCAGCAGGAGCAGCTCATAGAAATGCATCATATAGCAGCAGTAGAAGCAGCTCATAGCAATTCATCGTCTAGTGGATCAGAATGAAAATTTCGCAAAAAAAATCAGAGGAGATCCGCACCTTGTTGGATGAGCTCATCCTTCAACAGCACCTCAAGGCCATGGCCTGGGAGGAGGGGAGGGGGAATAAGGTGGCTTCTGCCGTAGTGTGGCATCAGCCATAGTTATGCAGTGCCCGCCGGAGTAGTGCGTTGGACGAACCACAATGGAGCAGCTGCTGCAGACCATGAGAATGAGGGGCGGCGCCAGAGGGAGGAGCAGCCAGGGAGATTTGCCCCTACCCGTGGCCATGTAGCCTAGCTGGACATAGCATCGTCGAGGACCAGGCCAGATGGGACTAGTGGCGACGACTCACTGGAGGAACCCTAGTGCTGCAGGCAGGGGATCGAGGTAGATGGAAAGGGGAGAGGAGAGGCAAGCGGGCAGGGCAATGAATGCTTGCGTGTTTGTTTTTACTTGAGGGTCAGGTGTGACACGGGCATCAACAGTTGCATTTTGAGTGTAATATAGGCAGGCAACAGAGTCATTTCACTATTCCCCCTCCCTTCAATTTTTAATGAGGTTCTACCCGAAACACCCCCTCCAAAGCGAAATTAGTTAAGCCCAAGCCCATAACTCAAAAATGACTTCTTTACATCTTTTATGGCTTATTTTGACAATATGCCCTGAAAAGGCGGAATCGAACTGGCCCTTAACCTACAATTCAATTGTCCGTGCAATGATGAATCACTCATGCCTGCTATCTGTACATTTAGGCATCATCATACATGGCATAACCTAATACTTGTGCATTCCATTGTAGAATCTGGAATATGTAATGTTTATGTTAGTTCATACGTTGCACATGATGTTTAAATGCCCCTTAAATCTGGTCAGTCAAGTGATGGTCTTTAAGCCTCCTTCTTTGCTTCTTTTCTTGATATGTAAGATTTGCTCACACATCTGTTCAATTGCTTGTTTGCATCAGCCATCCATACTAGGACTGTTTGCTTTGATTACTTGTTGTTCTTGACCTAACACTCTAACAGAGCTTGTCAACGATTGAAACACTAAGGGCTGCTGTAGTGGGGCCTTGTCTAACTCATAGGTGACATAAAGGTTTGGCTGTACACTACAGTAGGCTCTCCAAGAGTACCTGGAGATCTAGTTCGAAGGTATGCCTAGTTTTTACATAGTGCAGACATAGTAAATGCTCATTTCATTGTGTGCAAGTGCAAGAGATGCAGCATGTTTCATTATGTGGTGTTGTTTTGTTATAATCTCATTCTTTTGAGTTCATAGACTGGAAAGTATGCATATTTATCTTCCAAGGAGACGAGTAACTAGTTTGTGTCACCTTGCAGAGGGGGTGCAATGAAGATAAGATTGAGGATTTCCAAGTACAAGATGTTAGGAAGGAGCCTTGCAAGAGAAGTAGGAGCTGCGCTGAGCCTCTTCAACCTGCTAAGGTAAGTCACTGTATGCAACTCAATAGTTCAATTCCTTGATTATTTCAGGCATAGTTAATTTTCTCTTTTCAATTGCTTTATTTGTCCTTAGTTAGTGAGATGCCCAAATAATCATGCCTGATGTTTGGTACTTGTATCACTATTAGTTGACATAATTAAAGGCCTTACCATTTATTTACTCTGCCAAAGTGTGCCTGGAGCTTTGAAGTCTATTAACCAACTATTGCATGAGGCTCACAATCTAGTTTATACTACGCTAATGATTGCATAGTTTTGCCTGCTGTAGTATGTTTGTATGAAACCCTCTGCTGTTCATTATGCTCCCTAAGACTTTAATTGAGGCACAGAATGGCCAACTGCTTGCTTACTTATATGCAACGTGTTGTCTAAATTTGTAACTTGTCTGTGTTTTCGATTGGGCCCCAACATCATGCTCCTCTGGTGAGCTAAGAGGGATTTTTGTATGCAGGCTACACAGACTATCTTTTTTATAATTTTTAAAATATCACCTGCTTATGCTTCATGACGTGTAACATTTTTTTTGAAAGTGACGTGTAACACTATTGTTAGTCCTGTTTTGCCATGTAGTACAAAATAGTGTCTTGTTCGCTTAACTGTTGTAACTATATTTTTGCCCTAGTCATGTGTACTTACAGAAACACTTCAGGATGAAGTGACATCAACACAAAGATTTGCGAGTAGTGCGGCATGGCCATTACCGAATGATTATGGATTGGAATTGGAATGTGCTGATGTTCTCGAGCATCAACTAGAGGTGGCAAGACAATGTGTTCATGATTGTCAATGTATAATCAACAAGTTGAGACTGGACATGCAGGTATTAGATGCAGGAGTCAAAAAATGAAACAAGACATTGAGGTAACCATGAAGGAATTGGAGATTTTGCAGACTGAAATTTGTGCTATCTGAATCCAACCAATCCTATTTTCTGAAGAGATTATAATTCAAATGGAGTTAAGTTGACGCGCGTCCATGATGTATGAGCTGTATTTGCCTAGTGTATGTAATTTGCTGTTTGTGTATGCTTTATTATCACCTGTGCCGAACCATAATGCCCAGTGGGTATAATCGGCTGTAATTTCTTTGTTGTATAGTGTAGGATTATTCTACCTTTCTATGCCTTGATCTCTTTGTTGTATAGTGTATGCTTTTTAGAGGTTATAGTATTGAGTAGGATTATTCTTTGAATATGCTATATCGTTCAAACGGGGGCCAACTCGCCCGACCATGGCCCTTCACGGGCTGTCGGATCCATGGGCCTTCTACGTCTCGTAGGATCCATGGGCCTTCTACGTCTCGTAGGATCCATGGGCCGCTGACTCATTTATGGGTCTTGTACGGGCCTTTAATGGGCCGTTGACGGGCCTTTAATGGAAATCGTACGTTTTATGGGCTGACCATAACGGGCCGTTAATAGGCTGTGTTTGGTGATGCTAGGAAAATGGCCCAACAGACTAACGGTCCACAAATGGGCCGACTGTAACGATGGGCTGAATTTGGCCCACAAGCAGAAAATGACAGTAACGGGCCGTAAGTAACCGAATGCTGCAAATGAGCCCAAGAATAAATGGGCCCTCAGAAGGCCGAAAGTTAACTTGGGCTGGAAACGGCCCAACGGAATAATGGGCCATTAATGGGTATAAAGTGATACACTGTTCATTACGGGCCAGTTTCACCACGGGTCGTTAATGGGTGTAAAGTAATACACTGTTCATTACAGGCCAGTTTCAGCACGGGCCGCTAATGGGCCAAGAGTTACAAAGGGCCTCATATGGGCCGAAAGACGTCATGGGCTATACATGGGCCAGAAGTGAAAACGGGCTGGAATCATATTGGATGGCCCAGATGACGCTACTGAGCCTTTGGATAGGATGTAACGGGCCTTGGGTTAGCGGACTGTAAATGGGCTATATGTGAACAGGCTGTTAACAGGCTTTCCATGGGCAACGGGCCGGCCTTTTCATAGGAATGGGCCACTATTGGGCCATGCCACGTGTCGACGTATCATAGGCGCCTTCTGTCCAGTGAGTGGATGACATCTATCCCAACGATCAGCCGACACATGTTTCCTCTAGCCAATGATGATTTTACACATGGAAAATCCCCATTGGTCGGGGCTGTTAACGGGTTATCGGATCCAAAACCCGACCGATAGCTTAACGGCGTTCCGTTATGGTGGATGCCATGTGTCGGTCACCCTTGACGAAAGCACTTCTGTGATGCGCGATTTATCGTCATGGAAGTGGACACTTTGAAAGGATCGAGAAGAGGTGTCTAGAGGGGGGGGGGGTGATTAGACACTAAGTGCCAAAAGTTGCAGTTTTTAATATTCTTAAGTTTAAGTGGAGTTTAAGCACAAGTTTAACAAACACAATACATATCAAGCAAGCATGCAATGAGTATACGAGAAGCGGAAAGTAAAGCATGCAACTTGCAAGAATGTGAAAAGAAGGGTTTGGAGTATTCAAACACAATTGGAGACAGGGATGTTTTTGTCGTGGTTCCGATAGGTGGTGCTATCGTACATCCACGTTGATGGAGACTTCAACCCATGGAGGGTAACGGTCGCGTGAGTCCACGGAGGGCTCCACCCACGAAGGGTCCACAAAGAAGCAACCTTGTCTATTCCATCACGGCCGTCGCCCATGAAGGACTTGCCTCACTAGCGGTAGATCTTCACGCAGTAGGCGATCTCCTTGCCCTTACAAACTCCTTGGTTCAACTCCACAATCTTTTCGGAGGCTCCCAAGTGACACCTAGCCAATCTAGGAGACACCACTCTCCAAGAAGTTACAAATGGTGTGTTGATGATGAACCCCTTGCTCTTGTGCTTCAAATGATAGTCTCCCCAACACTCATCTCTCTCTCACAGGATTTGGATTTGGTGGAAAGAAGATTTGAGTGGAAAGCAACTTGGGGAAGACTAGAGATCAAGATTCATATGGTTGGAATGGAATATCTTGACCTCAACACAAGTGTAGGTGGTTCTCTCTCAGAAAATGTGTATTGGAAGTGTAGGTATTTTCTGATGGCTCTCTCCATGAATGAAGAGTGGGTGGAGGGGTATATATAGCCTCCACACAAATCTAACCATTACACACAATTTGCCAAACTCGGTGGGACCGAATGGTTAAACTCGGTCGGACCGATTCAGCAAACCTAGTGACCGTTAGGATTTTCGGTGGGACTGAGATGCAACTCGATAGGACCGATATGGTTAGGGTTAGGGCATAACGTAATCTCGGTGTGACCGATTACACAAACTCGGTGGGACCGATTTTGATAATAAGCTAACCAGAGAGTTGGTCAGGCAAACTCGGTGGGACCGATTCGCTCATCTCGGTGAGACCGAAATGTTACAAAAGGGAAACAGAGAGTTTACATTGCAATCTCGGTGGGACCGATCGCTCATGTCGGTAAGACCGAAACGTTACGAAGGGAAACAGAGAGATTACAATCCCATCTCGGTGAGACCGAGATCCCTATCGGTGAAACCGATTTGCTAGGGTTTGTGGCAGTGGCTATGACATTTGAAACTCGGTGGCGCCGGATAGATAGAATTGGTGGGTCCGAGTTTGACATTTGGTTTAGGTCATCTGTGGATGTGGGAAGGTAGTTGAGCGTTTTGGAGCATATCACTAAGAACTTTGAGCAAGCAAGCCATTAAGAAACACCTCATCCCCTCTTGATAGTATTGGCTTTTCCTATAGACTCAATGTGATCTTGGATCACTAAAATAGAAAATGTAGAGTCTTGATCTTGAAGCTTGAGCCAATCCTTTGTCCTTAGCATCTTGAAAGGGTTCCACATCCTCTAGTCCATGCCACTCCATTGATGAACTTATCTGAAACATACTACGTAAAAGTGTTAGTCCAACAAGAGATATGTTGACATTAATTACCAAAACCACCCAGGGAGCACTTGTGCTTTCAATCTCCCCCTTTTTGGTAATTGATGACAACATATATGAAAGCTTTAGATAAAGATATAGAGAATAGCAAGTAAAGCTTTGGAAAGACATGTAACATGCATAGGCTCCCCCTACATGTATGCAATCATGTGAATATTGAATATAGGAGCATGTGAATGCGTAGACATGACAGAGTAAGCAATGTGTTACATGTATCTTGGCTATATGCATCAGAGCTAATGATGTGAATGTTAGAAATGTACCTTCATGCTCATGAGTCCTTGCAAACAATATGTACATCAACAAGAACTTCTCATTCACATGACTGTGATGCATATACTTACCTTGTGGTCTTGAGTTGGCTTAGGATGGGATGAACCTGCGCAAACAAGGTTAAATAACACAGATACACCTACTGACCAGAGCAAGCAAGAGAAACCACAAGAGAACCAAGACTGGGATGACATGTAGAGTGAGTACTAAGTACCACATTGGATATAGACATGTCCCCAAAGGTAAAGATATGCAATAAAATCAGAGATTTCCTTCCCTTAGATGTCTTGCTCCCCCTGAATCTGCATGGGATATTGGGAGAAGATAGGGAACAGAAAATCGGAGCAACAAAAAAAGGAAACAACAGAGCTTGAGCTAAAGCAAGCAACCAAACATGTCTTTCCCCTCTTAAAGACATGTGACATCTCTCCTCTTGAACACCAAGCATCTGGGGTCTTTGATGATATTACTTTCTCCTAGTTGAGAAACTCTCCCCCCTGAGTATTCTCTCTTTCTCCCCCTATACAAAGTATTAAGCTTTGATGTGATCTCTCTCCCCCCTTTGACATCAATTTCCAAGAAGGGCTCTTCTGGACATGTGATACAAATGGGTTGGTCCTTGAGTCACAGAGCAAAGCAGCATGTCTAATATGATGCTGGTAGAGGACAAGAATCATTGAGTGGAGCTGGAGCAAACAGAAATCAGGAATAAGTGGCAAGTTGGTTTTCCTGTGATGGAATCGGTGACTCCGAGTTGTGTGCTTCGGTTGCACCGAAAGATTTCGGTTGGGCCGAAGAGAACAAACCAGTGTGACCGAGTTCATTAGAGTGAAACTACTTGTCACCTCAGCTCACTAGACAAGTAAGGTCTCACAAGGATATGCAAGAAATTTACTGAAAGATTTGCAATGAATTGGATGCAGAATATGCAAAAAAAAAAAGAAAAGAAAAGAAACTAAAAGTTCTAGATGAAGTTTGAAAGGGGAAACAAATATGCAAATGCAAAAGCATGGAGAAACACTAGAGAACTTCATCTAGAAATGGTCGGTGACAGAGTCACCTATGTTAGAGTATGTTGACTTAGGAGTCAAGTGAGAGCACTTGATCATAGGTCATACTCATCGTTTAAGCTCAAAATGGGGTTACCATTTTTCGTTTAAGCATCTTGATGTATTCACATCTTGTAGAGTTGCTTTGACTCATGACTTGGAGTAAAGCTTCTCTAAGATGGAATAACATACCTTGGGTGGTGGTGTTGATCTTGCACATGTAGTTGAACTTGTATGGGTTGCTCAAGATTGATGTAGTTCATCAAGAGTTGGGAGCACCACTTGGAGTTTGAGTTCATCTACCTACATGGGTTAGTTTTGCAAGGAAGAGCACTTGTGTATCCAAAATGACAATCATGATACTCAACATAGAATTTGCCAAAGGATATGTTTGAATGGTTTTGTGCTTCCTTGTCTTCAACCACCATTGTGTAGAGACTTGGTGATGTAGAGATTGCTCAAGATGTGAGTGAGTTGCAATCTCATAGATTTAGATTCAACCAAGTACCTACACGGGTTAGATAATATGCAAGGTACAAATATATCCAAGACATATGAATAGCATTATAAGAGAAATATCGAGGATTAGTCAAAGGCTCATGCCCCGCATGTATCAAATGGAGTTCCTACTCCAAGTTTGAAGCATCAATGATGTTCAATTCACCTCTCAACCTGCAAAACACTTTCTCATCAAGTGGTTTAGTTAATATATCCGCCAATTGCTTATCGGTGCGAACATGCTTAAGGTTAATGTCCCCTTTTGCAACATGATCTCGAATGAAATGATGATGAACTTCAATATGCTTGGTTCGAGAATGTTGCATGGGATTGTGAGCAATCTTAATAGAACTTTCATTGTCACATAGCAATGGAACATGTTTCACATATATCCCATAATCTTTAAGAGTTTGGGTCATCCAAAGTAATTGAGCACAACATGAACCAGCGGCAATGTATTCCACTTCGGCGGTGGATAAGGATACCGAGTTTTGTTTCTTGGAAGACCAAGACACAAGAGATCTACCAAGGAATTGAAAAGTACCCGAAGTGGATTTTCTATCAACCTTGTCTCCGGCATAGTCCGAATCGGAGTAGCCAACAAGATCAAAAGAGGACCTCTTGGGATACCAAATGCACAAATCTGGTGTATGGATTAGGTATTTCACTATCCTTTTCACAGCCTTAAGATGACACTCTTTAGGAGCAGCTTGATATCGTGCACACATGCACACACTTAGCATAATATCGGGACGAGAGGCACATAGATATAACAATGAACCAATCATAGAGCGATAAACCTTTTGATCAACCGGTTCACCATCTTTGGTCAAATCAAGATTTCCACTAGTAGGCATGGGTGTAGTCATACCTTTGCATTCTTGCATATTGAACTTCTTGAATAAGTCCTTGGTGTACTTCGTTTGAGAGACGAAGGTACCTTCCTTAGTTTGCTTGATTTGCAAACCGAGAAATAATTTGAGTTCACTCATCATAGACATCTCAAACTTCTCCGACATTAGCTTTCCAAACTTCTCACTAAAATGAGGGTTAGTTGAACCAAATATGATATCATCAACATAAATTTGGCACACAAATAGTTCTCCATTAACCCTTTTAGTAAAAAGAGTAGAATCAATTTTACCAATTTCAAAGCCTTTTTCAATAAGGAACTTGGTCAAGTATTTATACCATGCTCTAGGAGCTTGTTTAAGACCATAAAGGGCTTTGTGAAGTTTGTAAACATGATTAGGTTTCTTAGGATTGACGAAGCCGGGAGGTTGCTTAACATAAACTTCTTCCTCAATTTTGCCATTTAGAAAAGCACTTTTAATGTCCATTTGGTACAAGGTGATATCATGGTGATTAGCATAAGAAAGTAAGATGCGAATGGACTCAAGTCTAGCAATGGGAGCATATGTCTCACCATAGTCCATACCTTCAACTTGTGTGTAGCCTTGGGCGACGAGACGTGCCTTGTTGCGAACCACTTTTCCATCTTCATCTTGCTTGTTGCAAAACACCCATTTGGTACCAATGATGTTGTGGTTGTTGTCGGGCTTCTCGACCAATGTCCACACTTGATTTCTCTCAAAGTTGTGTAGCTCTTCATGCATAGCGTTTATCCAGTTCGGATCCTCCAATGCTTCTTCAACCTTCATAGGTTCAATGCTAGAGATGAATGAGTAATGTTCACAAAAGTTAGCTAAATGAGTTTTAGAGCGAGTGATTCTCCTGGTTTGGATATCATTGTAGATTTGCTCGACGGGATGATCCTTAGCAATTCTTGCTCGAACTCGTGAAATCTTTTGCTTGGGTCGGGGTGGAACATCCTCTTCATCTTGTGCTTCTTCTTGGCCTTCTTCATTATTGACGTTGTCGTTCTCTTGTCATGGTGGAGAAGGAGGTTGTTGATGTTCATCTTGGTGCGCTTCCTCATTTTCTTCATCTTGGCGTGTCCCACTTGTTGATGCTTCCATATCAACGCTTGGTTCACCTTGTCGTGAGGTAGAAGCTTCCACTTGGACGGACGAGGTACTCTCCTTCACTTCCGTTGGACGAATCTTGCCAATGGACAATTCTTGAATTGCTTCCGAAGGGTCTTTGTCTCCTACATCAATTGCCAATTGCTCTACTTGCGAGCCGTTAGATTCATCAAACTTCACATCTACCGTCTCTTCAACCTGTCGGGTGAAATTGTTGTAGACATGGTAAGTGTGAGAGTTTGAGTCATAACCAAGTAGGAAACCTTCATGAGATTTAGGAGCAAATTTAGAACGACGATGCTTATCAAGAATGTAGCACTTTGAGCCGAATACTCGAAAGTATCCAACTTGGGGTTTGTTACCGGTGAGGAGCTTGTATGCCGTCTTGCCGAATAGCTTGTGAAGATACAAGAGATTTGTTGCATGACAAGCTGTCTCAACCGCTTCCGCCCAATAGTGCTTTGGCGTTTTGTACTCATCAAGCATCATTCTTGCATCTCGATAAGATTCCGGTTCTTCTTTTCAACAACTCCATTTTGTTGAGGTGTGTACGTAGCCGAGAACTCGTGTGAAATCCCTTCTTCATCAAGAAAGGTGTCCACATTTGCGTTATTGAACTCCGTTCCGTTGTCGCTCCGAACCTTCTTGATCTTCACATCAAACTGATTTTGGGCCTTCCTAGTGAAGTTTTTGAAGATCTTTTGGACCTGCGATTTGTCATCAAGAAAGAACACCCACGTAAATCTTGAAAAATCATCAACTATGACTGGACCAAATGAGTTACCACCGAGACTCTTGTAGGCATTTGGACCAAAGAGATCCATGTGAAGTAGCTCGAGTGGTCTTCTTGTGGTCATGATGTTCTTCGCGCGGTGACCTCCTCCAACTTGTTTCCCTGCTTGACAAGCACTACAAAGTCTATCCTTGTCAAATATGACATCTTTTATTCCAAGGATATGATCACCTTTAATAAGCTTATCAAGATTTCACATACCAACATGACCTAGTCTTCTATGCCACAACCAGCCTTTAGAAGATTTGGTAATTAAGAAAGTTCTAGGTTGATCCTTTTTAGTGAAATCAACAATGTAAAGATCTCCTCTACGTATACCGGTAAAGACCATTTTATGATTGTCTCTATGAAACACTTGGTAATCTACTTCAGTGAATAAGACATTGATACCGAAATCCGCAAGTCTAGAAACTGAAAGTAAATGTATCCAAGGGATTCAACGAGCATGACATTTTGTATGGAGCTATCATGTGAGATGGCCACCTTACCAAGGCCAACCACCTTACCCTTTGAATTATCACCAAAAGTGACATATTTTTGAGGGCCGTCGTTTTCAGCAAGCTCACGAAACATATCTTTATCTCCGGTCATATGATCAGTACATCCACTACCAAGGACCCATTCCTTTCCTCCAGCCATGTAGCCGCGAAGATTTGCCATAAGACCAAAGTGTCTCATCGCATCATCGAGATCATAGTCACTATCATCATCATCATCATCATCCGAGTATTCATGTTCAACATCATCTTGTGATTGATCAATTCCTAGAGAGGGCAATTCATTAGATAAATGATCATTTCTATAGTTATCTTTATGAATTCTAATAGCTCTAGAAATGATATTGCTAATGATTCCAACATCTCCTTTGGCACTCGTAAGTTTAGTAAGCTCAAATAAGCAGTCACCAAATTTGGGATCATTGGAACTCATCTTAATCAAAGCAATAGACTTATGGAGGATTTCATCTAGATCTTTCAAGGAGTAATTAGGAAAGAGTTCCTCAAGAAATTTCCATATGGTGTAGGCACACTTGAGGGTAGGCAAACATCTAATCAAGTTTCTAGGCAAGTCTCTAATGATGAGCTCAACAGTTCTAAGATTGCGAATCATGTCAATATCTTCATCTAGGGTAGGGTGCAAAGGATCAACATGAGGTGCACAAGGGCTAGTAATGTACTTGTTCAAATGATATTCATTGAAAATCTCAAGCATTTCATTTTTCCACTCATGAAAATACTCTCCATCAAGAATAGGCACTCTATGTCTAAGACTCCCCAAAGTAGACGCATCCATCTTCCTCCAATGGTGTTTAAACCAAGGCAATGGAGACCAATGCTCTGATACCAATTGAAAGGATCAAGAAGAGGTGTCTAGAGGGGGGGTGATTAGACACTAAGTGCCAAAAGTTGCAGTTTTTAATATTCTTAAGTTTAAGTGGAGTTTAAGCACAAGTTTAACAAACACAATACATATCAAGCAAGCATGCAGTGAGTATATGAGCAGCGGAAAGTAAAGCATGCAACTTGCAATAATGTAAAAATAAGGGTTTGGAGTATTCAAACGCAATTGGAGACACTGATGTTTTTGTCATGGTTCTGATAGGTGGTGCTATCGTACATCCACGTTGATGGAGACATCAACCCATGGAGGGTAACGGTCGCCCGAGTCCACGGAGGGCTCCACCCACGAAGGGTCCACGAAGAAACAACCTTGTCTATTCCATCACGGCCGTCGCCCACGAAGGAGTTGCCTCACTAGTGGTAGATCTTCATGAAGTAGGCGATCTCCTTGCCCTTACAAACTCCTTGGTTCAACTCCACAATCTTGTCGGAGGCTCCCAAGTGACACCTAGCCAATCTAGGAGACACCACTCTCCAAGAAGTTACAAATGGTGTGTTGATGATGAACCCCTTGCTCTTGTGCTTCAAATGATAGTCTCCCCAACACTCAACTCTCTCTCACAGGATTTGGATTTGGTGGAAAGAAGATTTGAGTGGAAAGCAACTTGGGGAAGGCTAGAGATCAAGATTCATATGGTTGGAATGGAATATCTTGACCTCAACACAAGTGTAGGTGGTTCTCTCTCAGAAAATGTGTATTGGAAGTGTAGGTATGTTCTGATGGCTCTCTCCATGAATGAAGAGTGGGTGGAGGGGTATATATAGCCTGCACACAAATCTAACCATTACACACAATTTGCCAAACTCGGTGGGACCGAATGGTTAAGCTCGGTCGGACCGATTCAGCAAACCTAGTGACCGTTAGGATTTTCGGTGGGACTAAGATGCAACTCGGTAGGACCGATATGGTTAGGGTTAGGGCATAACGTAATCTCGGTGTGACCGATTACACAAACTCGGTGGGACCGATTTTGGTAATAAGCTAACCAGAGAGTTGGTCAGGCAAACTCGGTGGGACCGATTCGCTCATCTCGGTGAGACTGAAATGTTACAAAAGGGAAACAGAGATTTTACATTGCAATCTCGGTGGGACCGATCGCCCATCTCGGTAAGATCGAAACATTATGAAGGGAAACAGAGAGATTACAATCCCATCTCGGTGAGACCGAGATCCCTATCGGTGAAACCGATTTGCTAGGGTTTGTGGCAGTGGCTATGACATTTGAAACTCGGTGGCGCCGGATAGATAGAGTCGGTGGGGCCGAGTTTGACTTTTGGTTTAGGTCATATGTGGATGTGGGAAGGTAGTTGAGGGTTTTGGAGCATATCACTAAGCAGTTTGAGCAAGCAAGCCATTAAGCAACACCTCATCCCCTCTTGATAGTATTGGCTTTTCCTATAGACTCAATGTGATCTTGGATCACTAAAATAGAAAATGTAGAGTCTTAATCTTGAAGCTTGAGCCAATCCTTTGTCCTTAGCATCTTGAAAGGGTTCCACATCCTCTAGTCCATGCCACTCCATTGTTGAACTTATCTGAAACATACTAGGTAAATGTTTTAGTCCAACAAGAGATATGTTGACATTAATTACCAAAACCACCAGGGAGCACTTGTGCTTTCTCACTTCCGCGATGATAATTTTGGTAATGTCATGGAACACTTCTACGATAGCATAGGTATGACTATCTTGATTCTGTCATAAATTTGTCATGGATGTACATGCATGACAAAAAACGCGACCTACTATGACAAACATGTATCATCACGTAAGTGTATTTTTTTGTAGTGATGGACTCAAGATTAGTCATAAAGAACTCACATACTTATTACAAAAATCTACTAGTCATCGAAACAAAGTACTACGTGCATGCTCCTAGGGGGATAGATTGGTAGGAAAAGACCATCGCTCGTCCCCGACCGCCACTCATAAGGAAGACAATCAAGAAATAAATCATGGTCCGACTTCATCACATAACGGTTCACCATACGTGCATGCTACGAGACTCACAAACTTTAACATAAGTATTTCTCAAATTCACAACTACTTATTAGCATGACTCTAATATCACCATATTCATATCTCAAAACAATCATAAGGAATTAAACTTCTCATAGTATTCAATGCACTTTATATGAAAGTTTTTATTATATCCCTCTTGGATGCCTATCATATTAGGACTAATTTTATAACCAAAGCAAATTACCATGATGTTTAGAAACTCTCAAAATAATATAAGTGAAGTATGAGAGTTCATCAATTTCTATAAAATAAAAACACCGTCGTGCTCTAAAAAGATATAAGTGAGGCACTAGAGCAAATTTTGCCTAGCTCAAAAGATATAAGTGAAGCACATAGAGCATTCTAATAAATCACGATTCATGCATGTCTCTTTCAAAAGGTTTGTGCAGCAAGTATGATTGTGGCAAACTAAAAATCAAAGACTCAAATCATACAAGACGCTCCAAGCAAAACACATATCATGTGGTGAATAAAAATATTGCCTCAAGTAAAGTTACCGATAGACGAAGATGAAAGAGGGGATGCCTTCCCGGGGCATCCCCAAGCTTAGGCCTTCTGACATCCTTGAATATTACCTTGGGGTGCCTTGGGCATCCCCAAGCTTCGGTCTTGCCACTCCTTATTCCATAGTCCATCAAATCCTTAACCCAAACTTGAAAACTTCACAACAGAAAACTCCAACAGAAAATCTCGTAAGCTCCGTTAGTATAAGAAAATAAATCACCACTTTTGGTACTGTTGTGAACTCATTCTTTATTTATATTGGTGTAATATCTACTGTATTCCAACTTTTCCATGGTTCATACCCCCGATACTAGCCATAGATTCATCAAAATAAGCAATCAACACGCGAAAAACAAAATCTCCAGAGAAATTAGGAAGTCCAGAGAAATTAGGAAGTCCTAGATAATTTCTCTATTAATCCTCTTCAAAAAGAATTAATATTTTATCGCGCTTATGTTAAAATGAAAACTAATCTCCTGGGCGCAAAAGTTTCTGTTTTTCAGCATGATCAAATTAACTATCACCGTAGGTTATCCCAAAGGTCTTACTTGGCACAAACACTAATTAAAACACAAAACCACATATAAACATAGGCTAGATTAAATATTTATTGCAAAACAGGACCTAAAAATCAAGAACAAAAATAAAATCGGGTTGCCTCCCAACAAGCACTTTTCTTTAAAGTCTTTTAGTTAGGCATTGATAATTTTAATGATGCTCACATGAAAGATAGCAATTGAAACACAAAGAGAGCATCATAAAACATGTAACAAACAAGTTTAAGTCTAACATACTTCCTATTCATAGGAATTTTATAAGCAAAAAAATTATCAAGACAAGCAAAGGCTAGCATATGCAAGGAAGAAGAAAGAAACAATAGCAATCTCAATGTAACGAGAGGTAATTTTGTGACATGAAAATTTCTAGAACCATATTTTCCTCTCTCATAATAATTACATGTAGGATCATAATAAAATTCAACAATATAGCTATCACATAAAATTTTCTCTTCATGATCCACATGCATGCAAAGTTGACACTCTTCCAAAATAGTGGGATTATCATAAAATAAAGTCATGACCTCTTCGAACCCACTTTTATCAAAAATTTCATAAGATTGAATATTCTCCAAATATGTGGGATCTAAAGTCGACACTCTTCCAAACCTACTTTCAATATTATTGCAAACATTATTATCAATCTCATATTCATCATGGGGCTTAAATAAATTTTCAAGATCATAAGAAGAATCACCCCAATCATGATTATTGCAACAAGTAGTAGACATAGCAAAACTAGCATCCCCAAGCTTAGGGTTTTGCATATTATTAGAACAATTGACATCAATAGAATTTATAGTAAAACCATTGCAATCGTACCTTTTATTCGAGGAGCTATCGTGAATCACCTCATAAATTTCTTCATCACAATTTTCAAACTCACGAATTTCAAGCAAAACTTCATAAAGATAATCTAGTACACAAAACTCACTAGCAATTGGTTCATCATAATTGGATCTCTTAAAAAGATTGGCATGAGGATGAGGATCCATAAACTTTTAGCAAGCGAAGATGCAAGCAAAAAGAAGGCACATGGTAACACAAGCAAACAAAAGATCAAACAGAAGAGGGGCGAAGAAAAGGCAAATCTTTTCGAAAATCGTTTTAGAAGTGGGGGAGAGGAAAATGAGAGCCGAATGGCGAATAATGTAATGCGGGAGATGAGAGTTTATGATGGGTACTTGGTATGTCTTGGTTGGTGTAGATCTCCCCGGCAATGGCACCAGAAATCGTTCTTGCTACCTCTTGAGCTTGCGTTGATTTTTCCCTTGAAGAGGAAAGGGTGATGCAGCAAAGGAGCGTAAGTATTTCCCTCAGTTTTTAGAACCAGGGTATCAATCCAGTAAGAGAATACGCAACAAGCCACTGAATACCTGCACAAACAAATACCAACTTGCAACCAACGGCAAAGGGGTTCTCAATCCCTTCATGGTTATTCGCAAAGTGAGATATGATAGAGATGGATAAACGGTAAAGTAATATTTTTGGTATTTTTGGTTTATTGAATGGAAAGTAAAAGATTGCGAAGTAAGGAAATAGCGACATAAATTGGCAAGTTGACGGAAAACTAATATGATGTAAAATAGACCCGGGGCCATAGGTTTCACTAGTGGCTTCTCTCAAGATAGAAAATATTACGGTGGGTGAACAAATTACTGTCGAGCAATTGATAGAAAAGCGCAAAGTTATGACGATATCTAGGGCAATGATCATGAATATAGGCATCACATCCGTGTCAGGTAGATCGAAACGATTCTGCATCTACTACTACTACTCCACACATCGACCTACTCCTGCCGGCATCTAGAGTATTAAGTTCATAAGAACAGAGTAACACATTAAGCAAGATGACATCATGTAGAAGGATTAACTCAAGCAATATGATGAAAATCCCATCTTGTTATCCTCAATGGCAACAATACAATACGTGCCTTGCTGCCCCTACTGTCACTGGGAAAGGACACCGCAAGATTGAACCCAAAGCTAAACACTTCTCGCATTGCAAGAAAACCCAATCTAGTTGGCCAAACCAAATCGATAGTTCGAAGAGACTTGCAAAGATATGAAATCATGCATATAAGAATTCAGAGGAGATTTAAATAATACTCATAGATAAGCTAATCATAAATCCACAATTCATCGGATCTCGGCAAACACACCGCAAAAGAGTATTACATTGAATAGATCTCCAAGAACATCGAGGAGAACTTTTTATTGAGAATCAAAGACAGAGAAGAAGCCATCTAGCTACTAGCTATGGACTCGTAGATCTAAAGTAAACTACTCACGCTTCATCGGAGAGGCAATGGTGTTGATGTAGAAGCCCTCCGTGACCGATTCCCCCTCCGATAGGATGCCGTAAAAGGCCCCAAGATGGGATCTCACTGATACAGAAGGTTGCGGTAGTGAAGAAGTGGTTTCGTGGCACCCCTGGATGTTTTTGGGGTATAAAAGTATATATAGGGAAAAGAATTAGGTTAGTGGAGCTACAAGAGGCCCACAAGGTCGAGGGCGCACCCCACCCCCTGGGCGCGCCCTCCACCCTTGTGCTCACCTCGAGGCTCATCTGACTTGTACTCCAAGTCTCCTGGGTGTCTTCTGGTCCAAGAAAAATCATGGCGAAATTTTTATTCCATTTGGTATTCCTTTTCTGCGAAACTCTAAAACAAAGAAAAAACAGAAACTCGCACTGGGCTCTTGGTTAATAGGTTAGTCCCAAAAATCATATAAAATAGCATATTAATGCATATAAAACATCCAAAACATGTAATATAATAGCATGGAACAATAAAAAATTATAGATACATTGGAGACGTATCATGATCCCAGTTACTTTGGTTATGCTATAACCATTCAAACAGTGGATTCACTCTCTATTGTTGAGCTTTTCCCTAGTTACTAGAATCATTCCCAGCATTTGCATTTTTTTTCCCAGCTTGCAACCGCCATTGTGCCATTTTACTATGGTCTTCCTTCCTAGTAATTGTTGTTCAGGATCATCTTCAAAAGTGGTCCTACCATGGGTCCCAACCATTTCCGATGATAAGCAAAAATCATCCATTGTGTTGTCTTCAACAAGGTAGGCCACATCATCTGTCCTAGTCCAAGTATGTCATTCTTTTGAGTTCCTTCAAATGATCGATTGTGATTGCCTCAGGATGGTATAAAGAGTTTCAATGTTCTTTGTATCAAAAGTAATTCTTTTTGCCATTTAAGGGAATAATCCTATGAGTCACCTCCTCTAAGGTGCCCCGTTGTGGAATCATGGCAGTTGACTCCTCGCTACCTCGTGGCCGATTGTTGCCAACCAAATTGAGCCATCGCCATCTGTTTCCTTTCACCTCTGACGTGTGTCTTGTTTCTCAGCTCAAGAGATGTTCCTTCGTCTCACTCCATGAGTTGATCTTGAGTGCTCAATCTTCGAGGAGATCGATTCCTGTAGAGTTTCTTTCTGCCGTCATCGTGTTGGATGAAGATCTCGAAAGCAAAGACGTCAAGATCAATTTGAATCAATGAATCAACATCTTCGAGAAGGGAAATTGGGTCATGAAGATCATGTTAGCTTGTGTCCCTATGTCTTCTTACCTCACGTCTTGAATCTCGGGACGAGATTCTTGTTTAGTTGCATCAGTGAGCATGCATCATGTTTAATTCAAGAGATTGAATTGAGGAATATTCCAAGCCTAGGAAATTATTTTAAAAGAAGGGCAAGAACCCTTTAAATTGCATTCATTAAATCCAAATTACCTTAAAAATAGTTTTCAGAATTTTGGCAGAAACTATATGTCAAACCAAAATTTAGGAACATTTTTAAGAACTATTTTGGGCACTGAATTTAAATCAACATGATATTTGAATTTTGGTTTATATTCATATTAAATAGGATATAAATTCAAAACCCTCTGGACTTAGTTCATGTGCTTTTGGATAACTCCACTATGCAACATAGAAATATTCAGGGGAATTTTGTCATTGGTTTTGGATTTGTTCTATTTGAAAACAGTGGCAAACGAGGTTAAATAAAACAAAAACAAAAGGAAAATAAAACAGAACACAAACTTATGTGTCGCTTACCTAGCCTAGCCCACCTGGCCTGGCACTGTTGGCCCAGCCCACCAGTACCACCGTCCTGAAGCTCCTACGAGGAGGATGCCGAGCGCGTGTTTGCCGCGCGTTGGCACACGCACGGCCACCTCCTACTTCCCGCCGCTGCCACAGAGCGGCTAAGGAAGCCAACGCGATGCTCTCGACCCCTTGCAACTTTCCCTCTCTCGCAGGACCCCTTCCCCTCCTCTGCTATTCCCCGTAGCACCACCGAGCACTCCTGTCGCCATCGCTCGTTGTTGCCGTACCAACAACCACCTGCTCGACCCGCCAACGTGTCCACGGCCTTTGCCTCATCACCATCTCCCTCTCCGTCGACATGAGTGACGCCGAACACCCCCGGGCGCCGCCACCATCGTTGTCTTCTACCTCGGTTGACCAAGATCACCGTTGCCCATACGTCACCGTCCCCTTCATTCGAACCGCTGTGAGTCCCTCTTGCTCCTCCCCCTATCCCCACACTCGCGCGCATGCTCGAGCTCTGACCCCCACTGTGCCCGCAAGCTCCACGCTGCCGGTGATGTCACCGCCGTCGATGCATCCACTAGGGCTCAAAATCGAGCGCGACACCATGCTCCGCACCCTCTGAGGAGCTGAAAAACCACCACCCGTTCGTCCTACAGTGCACCACATCGCCGTCCTCGAGCATGCTCGAACCATGGCCGCCGCAAACCTCGTCTTCAGCGTCGATTCCAGCGATCCCCATGTACAATCTCACCGCCACTAGATGCAGGCGAGCAAGGGCTATGCCGTGTTGCCCTCAGCGCGCCAAACCATCACCCGTAGTGCTTTCCCGAGAGTCGCCGCCCCGTTTGTGTGCTTTCCGGCGTTCAATTCCAGTGTGTTGATGTGGCAATGTCATTAGCCGCTAACAACCCCATTAATTAACCCCTAGTGACACTGACAGTTGGGCCCTGCTGCCTAATTAACCATGGTTTAGTTCTTGTTTAGTTTTAACTAACCACAGTGGCCCCACGCGCCAGTTTTGACCATGCTAACGTTGCCATTGACCGAACCCACATGTCAGCGACCCTAATCAGCAGCGTGACACCGACCAATGGTACCCACTATGAGGTTTGACCTGGAACAACCCCTGTTGACTTGCTGATGTCACACCGAGTTCATGCTGACGCAGTAATTGTTTCTAGGAGTTTGAATAAATCAGAAATGATTTAATTATTTCAAAAAATATCCAAAAGTTCTAAAAATCACGGAAATTCGACCATAGCTCAGAATGAAATAATTTATATATGAAAAATTATCAGAAAAATCCAAAGAATCTGTTTATGGCCTTCTCATGCGTGTTTGAACAACCTAAAGTTACTGTATATGACAATTTAAACAAATGGCATTTTAAATGTCTTATGTGGAGTTTGAATTTGAATCTTGGGTTCAAACCAACTTCATTTAAACTTTTTCTAGCTACATTAGCTCAAATCACAGCATGTTTCCATGTCATGATCATGCATCATATTGTTGCATTGCATTAATTGTGTTCCTTTTTGTTTGCCGGTGTTGTTTCCTCTCAGTGGACGTAGCTCCGAAGATGAGTTCGATGACACCGATGAAGAGTTTTACTATCTTCAAAAGTGCCAGGCAAGCAACCCCCATTGAACATGCTGATATAATCCCACTCTCTTGCTCTTGCTCTCTTTTACTACATTAGGACAACAATGTTTCAACTGTTACATGCCGCGGTAGTTGAACCCCTTTCCTCTGCATGACCTATCATTGCCACAGTAAATAGTTGAAACCCACTAGCATGAGTAGGAGTTGATTGAGCCATGATGTGCCTACTCATTTATGCTTGCTTGTTATGCCTGCTATTGCTTAGAGTTGTGTCAGATCTGATTAATCGGGGATGAATTGGAATGTGGTCATCATGTCCTACTATTGAGAGCTAAGTGTGTGAACATGATTTGGTAAAGGTAGCGTTGAGAGGCCATGTAAGAGTACATGGTGGGTTGTCTGATTGAAACCGTCCTCAGGAACTGAGTTCCGTGTGTGTGAGTCAAGATCGGCTACTACCACGCGTTGGGCTCGAAACCAATGGACCCTCTCGACTTATTAATTACCCTGTCCTCTGTCCAAGAGTTGCAAGTAGTTTCTGGTATTTGTAGTATGCTGGAGGCCGTGCGCAGCGCTGACCCTAGGGGTGGGCTATGATGCATTAGGCACGTGGCCCGGTGTACCGAGTCGCCCATTCGATGAACCGAGAACCCTGCACACATTGTTTGGGGCCATAGTGGAAACCCCGGCCGAATCTCCTTGTGGATGGAATCCAAATAGGTGATAAACTAGGACTAGAGACTTGTGTGGTTAGTGAGGTCGTGGCCGACACCCTCCCTGGGCTTCGGCTTGAAGGTTGCCGAGTACATGTCGTGTAAACGATAGTAAGTGGTGAGAGCAAGTGTGAAGAAGTACTCCCCTGCAGGGTTATCAAACTATTCGAATAGTCGCGTCCACGGTAATGGACTACTTGGTTGATTATGCAGTTCATAGACAAGTTAATGGTTACTCATAAAAGTCTCAAGACAAGTGTGAGTGCTATGGATGGCCTTCTCGTAGGGAGACGAGAGATAATCCATAGTGGTGTATTGATATGGTGAACATGTGGACTTGTGTGTGCCACCTCAAAAGAGTTACCTGCAGTCGTTGTTCATGGTAGCCACAGTCAAAGCTGGCTTGCTGCAGTTAAACTCCACAACCCCCCTTTTGATACTGATGCATATGTAGATAGTTCTTATGTAAGTCTTGCTAAGTACATTTGTACTCACGTTTGCTTAATTTATGTTTTGCAGAGAGACCTCAGTCTCACTAGTAGATCCGCGTGGACATCGACGTTTAGCTTGTTACCTCAGCTACGATCTTGTACCCTTGGGAGGGTCGTCTAGATAGTCAGGCTCTAAAGCCTTCTTCCTTTTCAGATGTCTGTACCCAGACATGTTTATGGTTCCATTGCCTGTATGCCCTGTATGTTCGATCATGTGACCCATGAGTGTAATTCTTACTTGTATGACTCTTTGGAGCCTTCTAAATAAATACTTTGAGGCGTAGAGTTTTGTTGTGATGCCATGTTGTATTTGCACATATCGAGCATATTGTGTGTATGATTTTGGAATGCTTGGTATGTGTGGGATCCGACAATCTAGTTGTTTATTCTTGGTAGCCCCTCTTATGGGGAAATGTCTCCTACTGCTTCCACTAAGCCATGGTAGCTTGCTAGTGCTCCAGAACACATGGGATGATCGACATGTGTCCTTGCTTGCTTTTGTGTCTGTCCCTTCGGGGAAATGTCACATGTTGTTCCTTTAAGTCCTTGTAGCTTGCTACGACTTGGGTTCATACGCTGATGACCGACACGTGCATTGCTGGGTCATGTATGCCTATCCCTGTAAGTTAGTGCCACCTTGGGTTTACGACTACTCATGTTGGCCCGGGTTCTCTGTCATATGGATGCTAGCGACACTAATACATGAGCCAAAAGGCGCAAACGGTCCCGGGCCTGGTAAGGTGGCACCCGTGGGGATACCGTGCGTGAGGCCGCAAAGTGATATGATGTGTTACATGCTAGATCGGTGTGACATAGGATTGGGGTCCTGACAACTTTGGTATCAGAGCCTAATTGCCTGTAGGATTAGCAACCCAAACTAATCGAAGTCGAGTCTAGAAATGCTTTAGCTATATAAGGGAATTGATTGTGGAAGGGAACATAAGGCCCTTTTTACTCCTTTACCTTATGTCCTTCTGATCTAAGTCACCGTCTTCTTTCCTGTGGGGATTAAGGACTAGGCTTCTCATCATTCTACCAGGATCACGTGTTATCAATTTGGAGACTTATAGGATTGTTTGATTCAAGCCTCAGTTCAGTTTCTACTACTTCCGTGTGTTGATAGTTGATCTCGGAACCTTGATATTATGATATGGAGTGGTTATGCCACCATTTTGCAGGATGTCTCAAAATCCTTTTTGAGCATTTACAGTCGTTATGCTGTCCGAGTCATCCCAGCTTTCTAAATAGTCCGATGCATTTGTAATCCCCTTCTTCCCATTCTCGATGTTCCTTTGGGCCAGATTAGCCACACTAATCAGTGTGTTGAGGTACTCTGTTGCCTCGACATATATGTTGAAGCTGTTAATAGGACACTAGGGTATCTTAGAGAACCACCTAGAGATTCAGTCTGTGTGTTGTATCCCCAGTGTGATGATTCTGGCCATCATTCTTGAAAGCATCTCGTGATGTTATTTTGTTAGTAGGTATTCTATTCCTGGGTTCTTGAACCCAAGATTCTCTCTACTTACTTCATGTTGATAATGTTGCTCGTTCCTTTAGGATATTAATAACCTTTGCGATAGTCCTCGAGTTCCGTGGTATATCATTCTTCCAACTACCATGAACCAATGTGACAAAAGTTCTTTCGAACCAAAAGATCACAACCAAAGTGCTCTTGATGAGTTCTCTATTCTACATTGTGAATCTGCCAGTCCTTTTCTCTGTTGCATGGGTTATCTGGGAGAAATATGTTGAGCTTTGTTCGACATACTAATCTATGCATCCCCAACTCACAAAACCATATGTTCCTTGAGTTGTCCCTCTTTAGTGGTATTTCGGCCTCTGTCTATTAGTTGATAGTCAAGGGTAGGTGTGCATTCGTGTTCATCGATGCCTTTTATTCTTGTGGTACATCAATTATTTCCATTTCAGAATGGCTTAGGAGAAACAAACTCCAGTACCTCATCCATATCTAGGATTGGGTCAAAATAGTTGTATTCTACAGATCATAATGCTAATCCAGCTTCTGTTCTGTTCTACCTTGGAGTATTACCATCTTTATATCAAGAATATCATGGGAATTGTACACCATCCTATGAACTCTTTATATAGTGATACTTGTAGCCATCATTGTTCATTTCTTGGTTCCTGTGTTGTTGTAACTGGAATGCCGGCAAGTGAACCACGGTGTGTGAAATCAACACTTGTAGCAACCCTGTTGCTTGTAGTTAATGGATGCTAATTTCATTCCTAGTGTAATGGTTATTGAATCATCATCCTAAGATTGATCGTGCTACCTTGTCCATTTTTCCTAGTGCACCATTCGATCAATGAGTGGGATGGTGTCAACACCTTGCTCTTTTGATCATATCATCTTGCCCTGAAAAGCAAGGTTGTTCTCGAGCTTAATAACATATAGGGGTCCCGACACGTTGTGAACATGTCGGTTGGGCAATGGCTAGACCGCGTGTCCAAAATGGTCATTTCCCACTAGGGAAGGTTATGGCTATAAATAGACACCCCACGCCGGCTTTGTCCGGTGGCTGCTCCGTTTGATTCTGAGTAGATTGTTGAGCAACCCCCTGTCTGAGCAATTTGAATTTAAAATACACCGAGAGAAAACCCCTAGAGCTGAAGAATTAGATAGTGGTTCAGCATCACTTGAATCTAAGTCTAGTACGCTCTGCCTATTACTCTTGAGAGATGGAAACTCTCTAGACGGTTAGGTGTCAATTTCTTCAAAGACCAAGGGTGATTGTAGTTCTCGAAGAAGAAGTCTATAAAGGTTCGGAGATCTCCTCAAGTATCTACCATGAGTGATCGACATTGGTTGACGAACCAATTTTCGAGGAGAATAGGGTGAAGAGAGTTTATCTCTTGTGTTAAGTCACAGCCCCTCAAACTATACGTAGTCCTTGTGTAGAAGGACGAGCTGGTCGAACAAATACCTTGTTTCCATTGAGCATCACTAGTTACGTCTGCTATCCATATTTACATTTGATCTGTTTTCCTTCATGTGATTTGTCTCGATGCATGCTTTAGTTTCCATTCGATACTTAGTTATAGCTCACTGTAATCTGTTTTCATTCGCTTCGCTGCTGGGTTCCGAGAGTTTTGAGATTTCCAAGAATTTTTAAAAGTCCCATTCATCCCCCTCTGGTAGACATACTCTGTTCCTACAATTTGTATCAGAGCAAGGTACTCCTTTACTCTGCTCATTTTGGTCCAATCACCTTGGAGTTTAAGCATGTCTTCAGTGAGCTACAAGTCGCATCTCAAGATTCCCATCTTCGATGTGACGGACTATCCCTTCTATAAGGATAAGATGAAGATCTATCTCCGAGCAATTGATGATGATATGTGGAACGTCGTGTAGTTTGGGTTCACGGTTGAAATACCTCAAGCCCCCACCGACTAGGAGAAGAAACTCATTCAGATGCATGCTCAAGCTAAAAATGAAATTGGCGGCCATCTCTCTCAGGCTCAATTTCTTCGCCATCGCTAGTACGAAACTGCGAAGGATATGTGGGACGTCCTTGGGAAGATAAATGAATGTGTTTCAACTTAGAAAGAAGCTTGAATTGATACTCTTCGAGCGAAATTCAATCGATTCAAGCGCATTGGAAATGAAAGCTGTCAACAAACTTTCAATCGTTTGAGTGACATAGCAAATGAGCTTCAAGGTCTCGGCACCAAAGACATCACTGATCATGAAGTTGTAAAGAAACTGCTCCGATCACTTGACAGTTCATTCGACACACTAGTCTTGATGATTCGTGAACGAGCTGATTTCAAAACCCTCGACTCTGCTGATATCATGGAAAGATTGAACACCCATGAAGATCAAGAATAAGAGAAAAGAGATCTGTATGGCCCAAGTGAATGCAAAAATCATGCTCTCAAGGTTGTAGCTGATTCGTCCTCCGATGGAAATGCCGAAGAAGATTCAGATGACCCATAAAGGCTCAGCAAAGATCTTGCATTAATCACGAAAAGATTCCAGCACCTTCACAGGAAGAGCCAGTTCCAGAAGAAAGGTTCAATCAACTCTGGCAGTTCAAAATCTTCATCAAAACCTACTGGAGAATACACCCGCTTCAAGTGCAAAAATCCTAGACATTTCATTTTGGACTGCCCTCTCTAGGAAGCTGAAATCCGTGCTAGTGGAAGATATGATTCTGGCAACTATTGAGGCAAAAGTAAGAGCAAGAACTATGACTTTGATGATGAGAAGAAGACAAAGAATTTCTTCAAGAAGAAGGACAACTCCACATCAAAATCTTCATCAAGATCTCCCTCAAGGAATCCTTCCAAGTCCTCCTCTAACTGCAAGAATAACTCTCGCAAGGCCAAGGCATACATCGGCAAGGAGATGGATTCTGATGAAGAAGAATCTTCTGACTCCGAAGAAGCTGATGAATCCGATGAGGATTCCGACTCTGGCATGGCCTACATAGCATATGCCTCCTCCCCTGCAACAAACTTCTTCGAGAATCCATCAAGCGATGATGAATCTCCTGCCTAATGCTTCATGGCCAAAGCCTCGAAGGAAAAGGTATCCTCCAAACATCACAAGGTTCACTCTAGTAATCAATATTCTTCTAATGAGGATGACCATGCTAAATTGATCAAGATTGTTAATATTCAACAAAGCTCTCTTGAGAAAATTGAGCAAACCTCAGGAAATATGAAGGGTTGTTGGTTTAGGAGATGGAGAAAAATCTGTCATTGACTGAAGAGTATTCCACTCTAAATTCACGAATGGAAGAACTTTCAAATCGTCATGATTTTCTCTCAGCCGACCACGAAAGATTGACCTATGATTACCTAAAAAGAAAACAAGAACTTGAGGTGCTGAGAGAGGCTCATGAGGATTTGATCAGAGAAAATTCTCTTCTCACCCAACAACTTAAAGAGAAACCTGAAGTGTTTATACCACCTTGCTTAAAATGCCTTGAATGAACCAACGCTGAATCAAATATTGAATCCTCTGTGAATGCTAACCCCTCTATCGATGAAAATGGTTCTGTTTTTGATGAAAATGCTAGGTTGAAGGATCTTCTTGTGGTAGGAATGTCCAAATCTCTCAAAGGGCATCAAACCCTTTGTGACGTTATGAAGAAATCTATTCTTCACAAAAATCCTAGGAAAGAAGGTATCAGTTTCGAGAGGGAACTGAATGAAAATGGCTCCAACTGGGAACCTGACCAATATCCTCGCACTGTGTGGGTGCCTGCCAAGAGCAAAACACTCGATCCAGCTTTGCTTTCGGGATATAACACTCGCATCCCCGAATATCCTGATAATGATTCTCTAGACAACTATAAGTTCAAAAACCAACATGGTGAGGCTATTGCTCGCTATATTGGACCAAACAGCAGGAATGGCCCCCCAAAGAAATCCATATGGGTGCCCAAGAAAAACATGGAAGCATTACCTGTTACCACGTTACTAACCATGCAGGCTTCAAAATGCTCGTTATTTTCTTGAAAAAGTTCGACAGAATGAGTACATGCATACCTCACTATGCTCATTCGTCTGGAGTGAAGTTCAATGCTTATTCCTTTGATTATGCTCGCACCTCCTCGAGTGACATTCATGTTTATCGAAAGAAATCATATCCTGCTTGTTCATTTGTTTTGAAGCCACCTGCAAATATGTGGGTGGTTAAGAAAGCCTAATTCTTCTGCAGGACTATGTCTCTAGGTGTAACGAATGGATAATGGATAGTGGATGCACTAGTCATATTACCGGAGACAAGTCGTTGTTTGTCGATCCTAACTTAACTACTTCTCCGCTGAAGTATATCACCTTTGGCGACAACAACAAGGGAAAGGTAATTGGATTAGGTAAAATTGCTATATCTAGAGACAAGTCCATTGATGATGTTTTATTTGTTCAGTCTCTTGGTTTCAATCTCATGTCAGTTGGCAAGCTTTGTGATCTAGGCATGCTAGTTCTATTTGCCATATCCAAATGCAATGTCTTTATGGCCTCTAACAATTCCTTCATATTCGAGGGAATTAGAAAAGGTGATCTATATATTGTGGATTTCTCTAAGGGTCCCTCAGTCCAAACTTGTTTGCTTGCAAAGGCAACTGAAGGTTGGCTGTGGCATCGAAGGCTTGGTCATGCAGGTATGAGAAACTTGCAAACCCTAGTGAAGAAAATTCATCTCCGTGGCATTCCTGATCTAAAATTTGACAAGGATCGTCTTTGTGCTGCATGTGAGGCTGGTAAATTGGCCAAGAAGCATCATTCATCAAAGACTGTTATGACCACAACAAGACCTCTGGAAATTTTTCATATGGATTTATTCAGACCTCAAAACTATGCAAGTTTCGGTGGCAATCATTATGGCTGGGTTATTGTTGACGATTTCTCTCGTTACACTTGGGTATTCTTTCTCGAAGATAAGACATGCACCCAAGATATCTTCAAAAGCTTCACTAAGAAGGCCCAGAATGAATATGATGTGCGAAATAAGCATGTCAGAAGCGACAATGGCACTGAGTTAAAAAACACTCGTATCGATGAATTTCTCGACGAAAATGGTATTACTCATGAGTTCTCTTCCGCATACACTCCCCAAGAGAATGGAGTTTTTGAGCGAAAGAATAGAACTCTCATCGAATTGGCGAGAACAATGCTCAGTGAGTATAAAACTCCTATTAACTTCTGGGCCGATGCTATTAACACTGCTTGTCATGTTATCAATCGTGTTTATCTTCACAAGTTCCTTAAGAAAACTTCACATGAGCTTATCACTGGCAAGAAACCAAATGTTTCTTATCTACATGTTTTTGGTGCACCTTGTTATATTCGTGTTATGAATCAAAGTTTGCACCTAGGCACATGAAGGTTTTCTTCTTGGTTATGGCTCAAACTTGCATACTTATCTTGTCTATAACTCTCACCACAGGAAAGTTATGGAAACGGTAAATGTGCGGTTTGATGAATCTAACGGCTCCCAAAAGGAGCACCTGCCAAATGTGATAGATGAACCACCGATTTCGGATGCTATTCGAAAATGGTTGTTGGGAGCATCAACCCAGTTGAAGGAAATGTACCTGAGTCCTCTGATGATGATACCCCCATGACATGAAGAAGAACTCGTCAAGCCACTGTCGAAGCAAATGCCACTCCGAATGCAAATGGCAATCAAATTCCAAATGCCGATCAAAATGTCAATCCCGAAGGGAATGGAGATACAAATGCTGATGAAAATGATAATGATCATCAAGATGAAAATACTCATCCACAAGTGGCTAATCGAGTTGATCCTTTATTAATTCTCGATGAACTCGAGAATCCAGTTTATCGACCCACAACTCGTTGACATACTCGTTTAGCTAACTACTGTGGCAGTTTCTCCTTTGTTTCATTGGCAGAACCTACCAAGTATGAAGAAGCCATGAATGATCCAGATTGGATGAATGCTATGCAAGAGGAGTTGGTGCAATTTGAACTAGATGATGTTTGGAAATTGGTTGACAATCCAAATCCTAAGAAGCATAATATCATCGGCCCAAAATGGATATTCCAGAATAAGCAATATGAAAATGGCATTGTTGTGAGAGACAAAGCACTTCTTGTTGCTCAAGGGTATACACAGGTAGAAGGTATTGATTTCAGTGAGACATATGCTCCTGTTGCGCGCCTTGAGGCAATTCGTATTCTTCCCGCTTATGCAATGCTTTATCAAATGGATGTGAAAAGTGCTTTCCTCAATGGTGAAATTGATGAGGAAGTATATGTTAGACATCCACCTAGATTTAAACACCCTTAGTTTCCTAACAAAGTTTTCAGGTTGAAAAGGCTCTATATGGGCTGAAGCAATCCCCTCGAGCATGGTATGACAGCTAGTTTCCACCGATCCCACTCTTTTCACTTGAGTTGTTGATAATGATCTATTCGTATGTCAAATTTATGTGGATGATATATTATCTTTGGTTGTACTAACAATGCTTGCAGCTTAGAGTTCGGAAAAATGATGTCCGAGAAATATCAAATGTCAATGATGGGTTGAAAAGATCGATATGGTTGACTAGAGGGGGGGGGGCTGAATAGGCAACTAATAATTTTTAGCTTTTCTTGACCAAATTAAACATAGCATCAAAATAGGTTGTCTAGATGTGCAACTAGGTGAGCAACCTATATGATGCAACAAGAACACGCACACAAGCAAGCAAGGAATACAACACAATAAAAGCTTGCACAAGTAAAGGTATGAGATAACCAAGAGTGGAGCCAGTGGAGACGAGAATGTGTTACCAAAGTTCCTTCCCTTTGAGAGGAAGTACGTCTCTGTTGGAGCGGTGTGGAGGCACAATGCACCCCAAGAAGCCACTAGGGCCACCGTATTCTCCTCACACCCTCACACAATGCGAGATGCCATGATTCCACTATTGGTGCTCTTGAAGGCGGCGACTGAACCTTTACAAAAAAGGTTGGGTCTATCTCCACAACTTAATTGGAGGCTCCCAATGACACCATGAAGCTTCACCACAATGGAATATGGCTCTGTAGTGACCTCAACCATCTAAGGTGCTCAAACACCCAGGAGTAACAAGATCCGCAAGTGATTAGTGGGGGGAATCAAATTTCTCTTGGTGGAAATGTAGATCGGGGCCTTCTCAACCAATCCCTAGAAAATCAACAAGTTTGATTGGCTAGGGAGAGAGATCAGGAAAGAATGAGCTTTTGAATGGCAATTGAGCTTGGGAAGAAGAGATCAACCTTAGGAAGAAGAAGACCCCCCTTTATATAGGGAGATAAAAATAACTGTTTTTTTGCCCTATGCCCACAGCTAAGTGGTACTACCGCTTAGGCGGTACTACCCCGTACAAGCCTAAAGTACACTAGATGTACCTACGGTAGTGCCATTGGAGCGGTACTACCGCTGCCCCTAGCGGTACTACCGCTTAGGGATTTTAGACCTGGAGAGGTAGCAGTAGTAGAGGGTGCCAGGGCGGAAGTACCGTGTGAAGTGGTACGACCATCCTAGTGCCGCTCTACTACCGCTTAGTGCAAAGTGGGAACATAAGCTTGCACACAGGAAAACCCAGCGAGCGGTAGTGGCGGCGGTAGTATGGGCTGTAGTACCGCCAGAGCGGTACTACCGTACTACTACCACCCTACTACCATTAAAAGGAGACCGGCAATAGAATGTTGCACGCTCGGGGAAACCCTAAGAGGTAGTGCCACGGAAGTACCAAGCGGTACTACCGCATAAGCGGTACTACCGTGGGCACTAGTGGTACTACCGCTTGCAAGACACGAAAACACCACCGAAAACATATGGAAACACTCCAGAGAAGGGAAAGGAAGCCGTGGGTGCATATGGGGCTGTGTATGTGGTGATTCCACCCATACCATTCCTAAGCGGACCCCCTCTTAATAGTAAGGCTTTCCGATGACTTAAATCCACCGCAAAGAAACATAGAGAACCGCCGTCTTCGATAGGCTCCGAGGGGCACCGAATCGTCTATTGCCTAGACCTGAGATAGCTGAAATGCTCAATGCACACGATTAGTTCGCAAATGCACTGTCATCAATCACCAAAACCACTTAGGGAGAAATATGCCCTTACAATCTCCCCCTTTTGGTGGATTGATGACAATACGTGATTTGCACATAGAGATATATAACGAGAATAAGCAAACCCAAAATCTATAAAATATAGACAGTCTCCCCCTAGATGTGTGCATTCTATAGATGTGCTTTGGACTGCACAACACACAAAGTAGGATCAAAACTCCCCCTATATTTTATAGACAAGGCAATCCTTGCAACAATATAAGTGACACTAAGCATGGAAATCAATAAGAACAATAAGCATAATCTCACGCACATAGGGTCATGATAAGGATTGCAAAGGAAGCATATGTCTTACACCATATGAAAGAGTCTCACACCAAACCAAAGCAAACAAAGAAAAAGAGTTCACAAGCAGAAACTCAGAAGCAAACAAAAAAAACAGAACCAAGCTTGTAACTCAACAACACCCTGCAGAAAGACAAATCCCTGTCCTAAACCTCTCCCCCTTTGGCATCGAGACACCAAAAGGGGCAAAGAGTGATATAACACAACTCCACATGGCACTAGTATCCTCCCATGGACTCGTTAGACTCCTCAGAATCGGACCCATCAACAGACTCCTCTTCAGACTCGTCGGTCTCCTCCTTGATCTCCTAATCCTGACCTGGAGCAGATGTAGCATCATTGGACTCATCTGAGTCCATCCAATGAGAGTGTGAATAAATTCACTTGTCCTTCGGAGTGATACAATCCTTAGAGTCATCCTGAACTGGAATCTCAAGCTTCCTCATAATAGCCTTCCTCTCCTGACGAGCCTTCTTGGCTTCCACATGTGCCAAGTACATCTTGTGTTAAACATCGGTCTGAAGTCAAAAGAGCATCTTCACCTTGTGCTTAATCTTAGACGCCCAACCTGACTGATCAGATGAATGCTTAGTGCCGGGAGCAAGACCACCATCATCACCGTGAACCTCTCTAGAAGCAGAAGAAACTGCCGCCTCAGGATGAGTAATAGAGGCCCAAAGCTCCTTCTGACGCAAGTTGAGAACGTCATGAGAAGTCAAGGGTCCGGTCTCAAGTGGCACACCGGGGAAAGTGGAGCTCCAGGTAGTCTGAATCAACTTTAAGATGAAGGGAGCACAAAACAGGCAATGATCTCCATAAGTATCATTCACTAGCTCCTTCCACATGACATGACAGACATCCAAGACTGCATCCGTGCCCTTTTCAGAGTGGCATAACAGTAACATATCCACAAGGTGCCCATGCACCATGTCCAAGTTACTGATCCGAGGAAAGAGAGTGTGCCGGAAAATGCGATGCATAATGTCAAAGAAGGGCTTCAGCTCCTTCTTGACACATTTCTCTGTCTTGGTGATGATGATATGAGGACGCAACTTATCCTTGTGAGTAACCCCCCCCCCTTCATGGCGAGGACGAAGGCCAAGGGGCTTCCTCAGCCCCTCATCAGGATATCCAAGAAGCTCCATAAAAGCACCCCAAGTGGTGCACAACTGCCTGCCATTGGTCATTGTAACATCCCAAATTTTCAATTTGGAATGTTATACATTAGATCATCAATGCCTATCATAATTTATTTATTTTTGGTTGTGATCCTAGAAAATTCCACGCAACTCAAGGACCCACCCAGAGAGTTGGGGATTTCGTTATTTTCATATTTGAGTTTTCTCAAATTTTGAGAATAGGATCATTTGATTTTAATTATTTTATCATCAATTATTTCTATTACAAAAATATGAGAGAGGAATGAAATGACTTTCCCAAAATCAAGAAATATTGAGGATTTAAAAATAAAATCAAACAAGATTTTATTTCGGAGTTTTTCGGTATTTTATTTGAATTTAGGAAAAATGTGCGTTTTTCAAAATTGCATTTAGGCCCCAAATAAATGTTGACCTTGTGCGGCTTGATTTTAGAAGCCCGACAAAACTTATTTCGGGATTTTTGGAGTCCGTTTAGTATTTCTTTTATTTGTTTTTCTGCACAGAATAATTTTAAAAAAAACGCGAACCGACTTCGAGCCGTACCCGAGCGGGACTCCGCCCGGGGGCAGCCTTTAAATAGCGCCGCCCCGAGCCGCCCCAGCCCACCATGCCCGAAACCCTAGCCGCTGCCGCCCGCCGCCGCCGCCGCCGGACCCGCCGCCCGAGGTAAAAAAAAGAGAGAGAAAAAAGTCGCGGTTTTTTTGTAGTTTTGGTTTTTTTTAAATAGATCAGTTTGTACAATTTATTTTTTTAGCGAGCATTCGTCCGTACGTTCGTTCTAGCGAACGTTCGTCGGTTTTCTTTTTCTCGAATTAAATCCGCGATTTTTCTGATCGCGATTCCTGATCCGATTTTCGTTTTAGTATAACTTTTCGCTCGGTTATCGGAATCAGTCGATTCAAGCGCCTGGAGTTTTGTCTCGAAACCCTCTAACCATTTAAACAACTTAAACAAGTTTTTGCCACTGTGAAAATTTCCCTAGATCCAGAATAGTAAACGAAGCCTGTTTCTTTTTTCGTTTGACTTTCGTTGCTTCGTTTGATTTGATTCTTTTTGCAAACCGGAGTTCTTAAGTTGAACCTTCTGGTTAGATCTCTAATTTGAGTTTTACTTGTGCATTAGATGAATACTTATTGTATGCTTGTTTGTTTGTCTGCGATAGTATACCCGGAGTGCGCCGCTTGTTACTTCGAATCTCTAGGTTTCACGGATCATCAGCAAGGCAAGTAACACTTTGATCGTACCTTCTACTACCCAGTTTTATTGCATTAGATCAATCCTCAAACATTGCATGATTAGGATCTAATTAAATTGTGGGATGGGAAGTAGTTGAGGTAGTACCTATTACCTGTTTATTATCAAACCTTTGGGAGTTACTTCTACGTTTGCCTATTATGCCATGCTATGCTAGTAGACGTGGATTGGGTGAGTGGTATCCATGACAGATGTGAGCTTGTTAATTAATGGTTTATCTAAGGTGGCAACTTAAACACACATCTGGGTGGATTGAGGTACCTGGGTATTCCAGGATTGCCTGTTTTTCTTTATGGACCGCCACCCAGGCCCAAAGAGATCATGAGAGTTTTCATACTAGAAACTTCCGTGTGCAGCCACAAGCTATTATGGGCTCTAGCATAGTTGATTAAGTCATGCGAACTCTTACAGGGTAGACTAGCAGATGTAGGGGAAAGTAGGTGTAACGGTCTATCCATCATAAGGTGCTAGCGCTTCTGAAAGACTATGTCTCGGTCATCCATCTTCTCAAACACCATGTAGTGCGAGAAACCAAACGGAGGCGATCGAGTCTTGTGGGGAAAAGTGCACCAACCTCTGCAGAGTGTATAAACTAATCATGGTTAGCCGTGTCCCCGGTTATGGACATCTTGAGTATCTAGTACTTGGATTATCATGTGAATCTCAACATGTTACTCTAAAAATTAATTTTGTTGGGTTTTGTTAATGATGATGCTTAATTGGGATTGAGGATGTTGTCAACCATTCTCAATGTTTAACAACCACCGTGATAGTTAAATAAAATTTATTCCTTTAAAGTAGGGAAAATTGGCTTTACGCAAAACTGTAACCATAGAGTTTTCCACCAGCCAAATATGCATATAGTATAGCTGTTTCAGTCCATTACTCTCTATGTGTTACTTTGCCAGCATATTCCATGTGCTGACCCGTTTTGGGCTGCAACGTTAATGTTGTAGACTTTTCAGACGATGATTAAGGATGTTTTTAGGTCGTGGTTTTATACTCAGTGATGCCATTGGAGTTGATGGACTCATTTATCTTCCAAGCCTTCCGCTGTTATCGTGATTAGATGGCCTTAAGCCATACTTATTGTAACAAGCTCTCTTTTTAGACATTTGATGTAATAAGTGTGTGATTGCTACTCTGTTATAAATCCTCTGAGTACTATGTGGTGTCAGCATTACTGATCCAGGGATGACACCTGAGCACAGAGATCAGACTGTTTGAGGTCTGGTCGCTACAGAGATGGTATCAGAGCACACGCTGACTGTAGGACATGACCACTAAGCTAAAGACCTAGATCACTATTCACTCTCTTCTCTTCTGACCTCTCATCTTTTCTACTCTTTAGGATGGCGGATGCAAGGAAGAAGTTCACGCAACCGGATGATGATACACCCTTTGGACGTCACTTGAAGGAAGTCACTAGATACCTAAACATAGGAGTACCAAGCTTCACCGGAACCTACAATGCCACTTTACCTAAAGAAGAGCGCTGGATGATTCAAGTTCAAGTTCCAGGAAGGACGTTCATGCCAGTCACTGAGCCCATAGAGTTTTCTTTTGATGCACCAACTTGGAGTCTAGGAAAGAGCATGGCAGCTCACATCGCCATGGGACGCATTGGAGAAGTCTACCGCAATGATCTCAAGGATACTATCTACCAGATTTGTGGGCGCTGAGATGAACACTGGGAGATGATCAGCACCAGAAAGGATAGATCAATTGCAGCTTTTATCCAGGAATTAAACCAGCACATTCGACGACAAGAGAGCCAGATGTGCGCCGACATGATAGACCTGAAGAAGGCAAGGACAAAAATCAAAGAACCGGAGGAAGAACTCAAGGCTACACGTGAAGATTATGAAGAGGAAATTGAAGTATTGGTGGAGAAGAATGACGATCTGATCAAGAAGATCGGGATATTTATGGGAGGCCCTACACCAGTAGAAGAAGACGAAGAACCCAAGGAGATTCGCCCAGAAGACTACATCATCATCGACGACACCGACTCAGACCCAGATGATAGCGATGATGACTATGTTGATGAAGCCGGAGCAGATATCATGGAGTCTGCAACCGAAGAATATTTCTAGTAGACCACCTCATCAGCAGTAGTAGTCCACCATGTAAATATAGTAGTCCGAGCACTTTTGCGATAGTTAGATCGATTGTATGCCCTTGTTTGAAGTGAATTGTTTGCTTTTGCCTCATGTGCATATGGGTAGTGTTTTCTCTTTAGACCCCCTTAGATGCCTCCGAGGCGTGACCCCGGATTTACCTTTCCACCGGAGCTCACCCAGTTGATCCAGCAGCAGAACACATTGATGTAGTTGCTAGTTCAGAATCATAATCAGGGGAACAACAACAACAACCCACCACCACCACCACCACCTGTTGATCACTTAGCCCGTTTTCTTAGGCTGAATCCACCGGTGTTTTCCAGTAGCACCGAGCCGATAGTAGTAGATGATTGGCTCCGCAAGACAACTAGAGAGTTGACCACAGTAGGATGCACAGATGCGGAGAAGGTGAAGTTTGCCGCACATCAGCTTGAAGGACCCGCAACATCATGGTGGGAGAATTTCACAGTCACTTTCCCTGTCGACACTATCATGTGGGACCATTTTCAGCAGGCTTTTCGTACTGCCCATGTTTCAGCAGGAGCTATGGCCATGAAGAAGCATGTGTTTCGCAACTTGCGCCAAGGAGGACGAACAGTTGGCCAGCATGTGGAGGACTTTAGTAAATTAGCATGTTATGCCCCAGATGATGTTGCTACGGATGCAGCAAAGCAGGAGAAGTTTCTGGAAGGATTGAATGATGAGTTGAGCATGCAGTTGATGATAGCAACCTTCAACAACTACCAGGAGTTGGTAGACCGTGGTCTTATGATTGAAGGCAAGCAGCAGCAAATTGAGAATCACAAGAGGAAGTATGGACAAGGGAAGTACAATTCTGGAGCTCAGCAGAAGCCACATTTTACCCCTAGATCGGGAGGATATTTTCAGCATACCCATGGAGGAGGTAGCTCACACAATCACAATGGCACCAAGAATGGTAATGGCAATGGAGGAAGCAACGGCTAGAATCGTACCAACCCATCAACCCCAGCCAAGAAGGACCTGAGCCAAGTCACTTGCTTTAAGTGCCAGAAGACTGGACATTATGCCAATGAATGTCCTGAAGGCCAGAATGGCAATGGAAGCTCTGGGAAGAAGCCGAACCCTTTCAACAGGGGACAGGTGAACCACGTTAACGTGGAGGAGGTTGAAGAGCAGCCGGATGCCGTAATCGGTAGGTTTTTGGTTAAGTAAATTACTGAACTCGTTCTTTTTGATACTGGTGCATCGCATTCATACATATCAAGGGGATTTGTGGATAAGTATGACTTGCCCACTAAGGTTCTTAGAACACCTATGCTAGTAAGCTCACCAGGAGCGGAGTACACGGCCAGTCAAGGATGTTTTCAAGTGCCATTGAGTATAGGTAGGCATGTGTTTCCCTTGGATTTAATCATTTTGGAATCACAAGGATTGGATGTAATTCTGGGTATGGATTGGCTGTCGATGTACGGCGGAAACATTGATTGCGCCAGTAAGACAATTTTGCTTACTACCCCAGAAGGGAGAAGGATCAAGTATGTATCCCGACATGTGCCAAAAGGGACTCAAGTAAATTCTTTAACAGGAGTTGTGCAGGAGGAAGTACCAGTGGTAAGGGATTTCCTTGAAGTATTTCCAGAAGAGTTGCCAGGCATGCCACCAGATAGAGATATTGAGTTTTTGATTGAGCTATTGCCAGGCACAGGGCCAATATCAAAGAGACCATACAAGATGCCTGCAAAGGATTTGGTGGAGATTAAGAAGCAGATTAAGGAGTTACTGGATAAAGGTTACACTCGCCCAAGTTCGTCGCCTTGGGGATCACCAGTACTTCTAGTGGAGAAAAAGGATGGATCGTTAAGGATGGTTGTTGATTATCGAGGATTGAATGAAGTAACCATCAAGAACAAGTATCCACTACCAATGATCAATGATCAGTTTGATTGATTGCAAGGAGCTAAGGTATTTTCCAAGATCGATCTACGATCAGGATACCACCAGTTGAGGATTCGAGAACAGGATATACCTAAGACAACTTTTACCACCAGGTATGGGCTGTACGAGTATACCGTTATGTCATTTGGTCTGACTAACACACCTGCCTATTTTATGAACATGATGAACAAAGTGTTTATGGAGTTCTTGGATAAGTTCATCGTGGTGTTCATTGATAATATTCTGGTTTACTCGAAAAGTGAAGAGGAGCATAAGGAGCATTTGCGATTGGTACTTGAGAAGCTCAGAGAACATCAATTGTATGCCAAGTTCAGCAAATGTGAGTTTTGGTTGAAGGAAGTAGGATTCCTCGGACACGTTATATCCGAGAAGGTATATCAGTAGATCCCACTAAAGTTGATACCGTGACCAAGTGGGAAGTACCAACCACAATTGGCAAGATCCGGAGTTTTCTTGGACTCGCAGGAACTACCGAAGATTCATTGAGAATTTCTCAAAGATTGCAAAGCCTATGACTGAGTTATTAAAGAAGGATACCAAGTTCGAATGGACTGAGGAATGTGAGGCTAGGTTCCAGGAGTTGAAGAAAAGCTTGGTTACTTCACCGGTGTTGATTTTGCCAGACCAGACCAAGGATTATGAGGTGTACTGCGACGCTTCATGTCGAGGACTTGGAGCAGTGCTTATGCAGGAAGGGAGAGTTGTTTCATATGCCTCGAGACAGCTTAAGCCTCACGAGTTGAATTATACTACGCATGATTTGGAGTTAGCAGTCGTAGTGCATGCATTAAAGACTTGGAGACATTTCCTCATTGGAAATCATTGTGAGGTGTACACGGATCACAAGAGTTTGAAATACATTTTCACGCAGAAGGAGTTAAACCTCAGACAAAGGAGATGGTTAGAGCTCATCAAGGATTATGATATGAGATTGCATTATCATCCCGGAAAGGCTAATGTAGTAGCTGACGCATTGAGCCGTAAGAGCCATGTCAATACACTAATGACGGGAGAAATACCAAGGGAGTTAGCCGAAAATCTTCGAGAGTTATGTTTGGAAATAGTTCTGAGAGGCTATGTAGTAGCATTGGAGATTTAGTCAACTTTGATGGATAGAATCAGAGAATCTCAGAAGACTGACAAGGAGATTGCCTTTATAAAGGAGAAAATGAGCGAAGGAAGGGCTAAAGGATTTCGTGAGGATCAGCATGACACCCTATGGTTTGAAGACCGTGTTTATGTGCCCAATGACCCGGAGATCAGGAAATTGATTCTGCAAGAGGCACACGATTCACCATATTCGATTCACCCAGGAAATACCAAGATGTATTTGGATTTGAAGGATATTTTCTGGTGGACAGGAATGAAGGAAGATATTGCGGAGTATGTAGCAGTTTGCGATGTGTGTCAGAGAGTAAAGGCAGAGCATCAGAAGCCAGCAGGATTGCTACAACCATTGCCGATACCCGAATGGAAGTGGGATAAGTTAGGCATGGATTTTATCACGGGATTACCCAGGACTCATTCAGGCTATGACTCGATTTGGGTTGTAGTTGATCGGTTGACGAAAGTAGCTCATTTCATCCCGGTAAAGACCACTTATACAAGTGCGAAGTTGGCCAAGATATACATGACTAGGATTGTATGCTTACATGGAGTTCCAAGGAGCATTGTATCGGATAGAGGAACCCAATTTACCTCAAAGTTCTGGAATCAATTGCATGAAACTTTGGGTACCGAGAGAGTCAATCAGATTTTGGAGGACATGCTGAGAGCTTGTGCGCTAGATTATGGATCTAGTTGGGACGAGAATTTGCCGTATGTAGAATTCTCTTGCAACAACAGTTATCAATCCAGTTTAAAGATGGCCCCTTTCAAAGCCTTGTACGGAAGAAGGTGCAGGACACCGTTTTCGTGGGATGAAGTTGGAGACCCGCCAGTTGTTTGGACCGGATCTGATAAGGGAGTCCGAACAGAAAGTGAAATTGATTCGCGATAGGCTCAACGTAGCTCAATCCCGGCAGAAAAGTTATGCAGATTCTAAACGCAAGGAGATAGTTTACGAAGTCGGAGACCGAGTTTATCTTCGAGTATCACCACTTCGGGGAACAAAGCATTTTGGTGTTAAAGGGAAGTTAGCACCATGATTTGTAAGACCATACCGAGTATTGGAATGTATGGGAGAAGTGGCCTACAAGTTGGAATTGCCTGAAAGATTGTCAGGAGTTCATGATGTGTTCCACGTTTCTCAGTTGAAGAAGTGCCACGCGGAGATGGCTGACATACCCTTGAGAGACACAGTGCCATTGGAAGCAATTCGGTTGGACAGTGATTTGACCTACGAGAAGAAACCTGTTAAGATTCTCGAGTTTGCCAGCCGAGTCACCCGCAGCAAGGTTATCAAGTTTTGTAAGGTTCAGTGGAGCCACCACACGGTGGATGAAGCCACCTGGGAGCGAGAGGAAGATTTGCTAAAGGACCACCCTCACCTATTTTCTAGCAACCCTGAATCTCGAGGGCGAGATTCATCTTAAGGGGGAAGGTTTGTAACGTCCCAAATTTTCAATTTGGAATGTTATACATTAGATCATCAATGCATATCATAATTTATTTGCTTTTGGCTTTGATCCTAGAAAATTCCACGCAACTCAAGGACCCACGGAGAGAGTTGGGGATTTCGTTATTTTCATATTTGAGTTTTCTCAAATTTTCAGAATAGGATCATTTAATTTTAATTATTTTATCATCAATTATTTATATTACAAAAATAGGAGAGAGGGAATGAAATGACTTTCCCAAAATAAAGAAATATTGAGGATTTAATAATAAAATCAAACAAGATTTTATTTCAGAGTTTTTCGGTATTTTATTTGAATTTAGGAAAAATGTGCGTTTTTCAAAATTGCATTTAGGACCCAAATAAATGTTCACCTTGTGCGGCTTGATTTTAGAAGCCTGGGAAAATTTATTTTGGGATTTTTGGAGTCCGTTTAGTATTTCTTTTATTTGTTTTTCTGCGCGGAATAATTTAAAAAAAATAATGCGAACCGACTTCGGGCCGTCTCCGAGCGGGACTCCGCCCGGGGGCAGCATTTAAAGAGCGCCGCCCCGAGCCGCCCCAGCCCACCGCGCCCGAAACCCTAGCCGCCGCCGCCCGCCGCCGCCGGACCCGCCGCCCGAGGTAAAAAAAGAGAGAGAGAAAAAAGTCGCGGTTTTATATTTTTTTAGTTTCAGATTTTTTTAAATAGATCAGTTTTTCCGATTTATTTTTTTAGCGAGCGTACGTCGCTTCGTTCATTCTAGCGAACGTTCGTCATTTTTCTTTTTCTCGGATTAAATCCGTGATTTTTCTGATCGCGATTCCTGATCCGATTTTCGTTTTAGTATAACTTTTCGCTCGGTTATCAGAATCAGGCGATTCAAGCGCCTGGAGTTTCGTCTTGAAACCCTCTAACCGTTTAACCAACTTAAACAAGTTTTTGCCACTGCAAAAATTTCCCTAGATCAGGAATAGTAAACGAAGTCTGTTTCTTTTGCCGTTTGACTTTCGTTGCTTCGTTTGATTTGATTCTTTTTGCAAACCAGAGTTCTTAAGTTGAACCTTCTGGTTAGATCTCTTATTTGAGTTTTACCTGTGCATTAGATGAATACTTATTGTATGC
The DNA here is from genome assembly GCF_002162155.2 of Triticum dicoccoides. NCBI lineage: Eukaryota > Viridiplantae > Streptophyta > Magnoliopsida > Poales > Poaceae > Triticum > Triticum dicoccoides. The sequence continues at coordinate 294,645,919 of NC_041388.1, forward strand.
TTGTTTGTTTGTCTGCGATAGAATACCCGGACTGCGCCGCCTATTACTTTGAATCTCTAGGTTTCGCGGATCATCAGCAAGGCAAGTAACACTTTGATCATACCTTCCACTACCCAGTTTTATTGCATTAGATCAATCCTCAAACATTGCATGATTAGGATCTAATTAAATTGTGGGATGGGAAGTAGTTGAGGTAGTACCTATTACCTGTTTATTATCAAACCTTTGGGAGTTACTTCTACGCTTGCCTATTATGCCATGCTATGCTAGTAGACGTGGATTGAATGAGTGATATCCATGACAGATGTGAGTTTGTTAATTAATGGTTTATCTAAGGTGGCAACTTAAACACACATCTGGGTGGATTGAGGTACCTGGGTATTCTAGGATTGCCTGTTTTTCTTTATGGACCGCCACCCAGGCCCAAAGAGATCATGAGATTTTTCATACTAGAAACTTCCGTGTGCAGCCACAGGCTATTATGGGCTCTAACATAGTTGATTAAGTCATGCGAACTCTTACAGGGTAGACTAGCAGATGTAGGGGAAAGTAGGTGTAACGGTCTATCCATCGTAAGGTGCTAGCGCTTCTGAAAGACTATGTCTCGGTCATCCGTCTTCTCAAACACCATGTAGTGCGAGAAACCAAACGGAGGCGACCGAGTCTTGTGGGGAAAAGTGCGCAAACCTCTGCAGAGTGTATAAACTAATCATGGTTAGCCGTGTCCCCGGTTATGGACATCTTGAGTATCTAGTACTTGGATTATCATGTGAATCTCATCATGTTACTCTAAAAATTAATTTTGTTGGGTTTTGTTAATGATGATGCTTAATTGGGATTGAGGATGCTGTCAACCATTATCAATGTTTAACAACCACCATGATAGTTAAATAAAATTTATTCCTTTGCAGTAGGAAAAATTGGCTTTACGCAAAACTGTAACCATAGAGCTTTCCACCAGCCAAATATGCATATAGTATAGTTGTTTCATTCCATTACTCTCTATGTGTTACTTTGCTAGCATATTCCATGTGCTGACCCGTTTTGGGCTGCAATGTTAATGTTGCAGACTTTTCAGACGACGATTAAGGATGTTTTTAGGTCGTGGTTCTATACTCAGTGATGTCGTTGGAGTTGATGGACTCACTTATCTTCCAAGCCTTCCGCTGTTATCGTGATTAGATGGCCTTAAGCCATACTTATTGTAATAAGCTCTCTTTTGAGACATTCGATGTAATAAGTGTGTGATTGCTACTCTGTTATAAATCCTCCGAGTACTGTGTGGTGTCAGCATTACTGATCCAGGGATGACACCTGAGCACAGAGATCAGACTGTTTGAGGTCTGGTCGCTACAGTCATCCAGATCAAAGTGCGCTCGGTGTTTGTGCCATACCATATGGTTGGAAATAACTGTGCAACCAACTCTGCATCAAAATCATAGTTGAAAGTCATGAGGGGCACGATGTTGACCTATTCACAGAGGGCACAAGCTTCTCCAAAATATTCCTAGTACTTTTCCATGTGTGCCATGTTGATTGACTTGGTCTTGACAAACATGTTCTTCCTTACCTTGAGCCGATCAAAGTACACAAGATATTGGTCCTTGTTCCATAACGGTGTGCCAACAAGAGAGGGATCCTGGGAAGGAGGTAGGGATTTTGCTCACGGTATTGCCAATACTCATTTTGCTTCAACTCAGTAGTTGTCTTGACAAGCTCCTTCTTGCGAGCAGCTGTCTTGACATTGGATTTGCCCTTGTTCCTAGCAGACTGACGACGAGCAGGCGGCGGTGTGGGGGAAACCTCTTCTTCATCTTCAGAATGGCATGGTAGGTGCGCCCACGCTTGGATGGGGGATTCGCATTCTTGCGATGAACCTTGGAGCTACTACCACCCGAAGAGACACAAAACTGCAATGCAAAGCATGAATACAAACTATGCACAAGCCAAGGATAATCAAGAGTGAGAAATGAAGGCTTAGGTGAGCATTCTGGAAGCCGGGGCCTCGAGCGGTAGTACCGCGGAACTGGGACAGTAGTACCGCCTGAGCGGTAGTACTGTTGTACTGGAGCGGTAGTACCGCTTTGGGAACTGATGCACGATATTCCCAGATCCGGTAGTACCGGAGGTCACAAATTCAAAAATTCTCAACTAAAATTTCAATACTCCTATCTAGCAGTCATTCAATGTCCTACTCAAGCCCCAATTTAGCCAAAAATCAAGAAACCAACATGCATTGCCCTAGAAGCCTAGATTCAAAATATAGAACCGTAGGAACAATGAATGGGGGCAATACCAGGTTCCATGGCGAGAGAAGGTGGTGGGGAAGGACTCCACAAGACGGAATCATTGAAGACGACAAGAAATCGGCCAGCTGGAGCGGCAACCGAGGTTGTTCTTTGTCGCCTGTGTGAGAGAGAGGCGTGGGGAGGGAGAGTGAAAGGGTATGGGGGATGTCGTGGAAATATCACGTCAGATGTCGTAGAGAGAGGACTTAGTCATGGAGCCATCGCGTTGAGCTTAGCTCAAAGGGGTTAATCAGGATAAAGGACACGAGGATTTTATACTGGTTCGGCCCTTTACGGTGAAGGTAAGAGCCTAATCCAGTTGTATGTGGAATTGCTAGGGTTTCGATGAGCGAGGAGCGAATACGCTTGACCGGCTCTCGAATCTGTTGTCTTTTTCCCTAAGCCGCCGCCGGTTCGTCCCCTTATATACACGGGTTGACGCCCTACGGCCTACAGAGTCCCGGCCGGCTCATACAACGTGTCCGGCTCGGTGACATATCTTACATGCCTTACATTACAAGTTTTACATACATGGCGGTTTATGCTTATAGGCCTTAAGCCGCCTTCGGGTGTAGGCCCACTACTAAGCCTATTTATGAACCGTCATGCGATCTTGGCTTCATAACGATAAGTCTTCAGGGGGATGACCCGACCCCTCCTGGGCAGGTCATACCTAATAGTTATATCCCCAACATTAGGCCCCAGGTTGATTTGAACTTGTTAATGTCAATCTTCAAGACTTAGAAAAAAATCCTTCCTTCTCTTATCTATGAAAACCTCATAACCTGCCATGACATCACCTCCCAATATTTCTAGAAATTGCAATGACATCACCTTCAATGGATCTTTACCTTAATGTCTTTCTGAAAATCGAGGCACCCATCTAGCTGGATAACCTTCATTTGCTCTCCTCGTTTTTCGCACCTGCCTGTTCGCCTGTCTCTTTATAAATAGGTACGACTGGTCTTCCTCATTCCCCCCTTTTCCAGCACTTCTTCCTCTCGCAACCCTTCTGCCACTCGAACTCCACCGCCGTCGCAGAGCACCTCATCTTCCTCAACCTCGGCTGTTGCATCAGCCTGAGTTGATCCAGAGAACGACGGCGACCCTCCGCGGTAGATCTACATCCGTAAGTTTCGGCCTTTCCATACCTTAGATCCGCATTAGGGTTCGCGAGCTCTTCGGTGTTCTTCATATTTTGTCATAGTTCATCGTAGTTCATCCTTCATGCTGTGCTGTGAACTTCTTGATCTGAAAATGGCATAAAACCAATGCGGTAGTTGTTTTACTTCCACTTTTAATACCAGTAGATCCCCTTTTCTTGGAAGAAAAACCTTGTGCAAGCTAATGAACTCATCTGTACTAATTTTTAGGTCTAGATTTATTTTTCTTTTCTGAACAACCATTGATCCAAAGTAATATCTTCAATCTGTGAAACTTGTTTACCTCAGTACTTAATATCTTCATGCTCTGAAAGGTTAGCACTAATAATAACTCTTTGTCGCTGAACGCAAGAAACTTCAACCAACCATCAAAAGAGTTCAAGCCTTGCTGGGAAACGGCTTAACCGGAGTTGACTTGATCCGTTGTTGGATCGCATGGCGGATCATCCCTCTAAGCCGCCGATCTGATTTGATGTGCAACTACACTTGGGGAACAGACGATCCATTACGTCATAGCTCCCTTCGTCTGACCGAAGAAGCCATTGTTGAAATGTCAACTACCCTTGTCAACAGCAAGTATGAAGACTGCAGCAAAGTAGGATTAAATTCTTTCTGCAAACTGAACCCGGCACTAGTGGTAAATCCCCTTAACTCCTGTTTCTTCAGTAGTTAAGTATCTGCATGAGTTTCAACCTGTTATTTTCCTACAGGCTAAATCTGACTTTTGGAAGGCTAAATACGATCATGAGGCTGCCAAAAAAGCTAGAGCCGCCGCAATAGCCGACAAGAAGACAACCAGAAAATCCAAAAAGAAATCAACTGCCTCTGAATTACTCAAGCTGGATGACACCTCTGAGTCGGAGGTAGCCTTGACTCTCTTGGCCTGCTTTTTAACTACCTTATTGACACTGACTATTACCAGGATGACACGCGGGCCAGCCAGTCAGTAGAAGAAGAGGTAACTATTTCCTCCGATTCAGAACCTTTGCCAAGGCAGAAACCTCGGCGGGTAACCTGGAAAGTAAGGTTTTCACACCCCTTGGCTTATTTTGATCCTCATTTTCTTTTGAAAAACAGCAACATGAGAGCCACCGTCAGGCCCGGACCAGTGAAGACAATGAGCTACCCTCCGACTTACCGAAAACTCCTCGGAAACTCCACGACAGGGGAGTTAGAACTCCCCCTGCCTGACACTTACTCCCCACAGCGTCCCGCTAAGCGGTAGTACCGCTAGGAGTAGCGGTAGTACCGCCCCGATACTACAGCCGGGCAAGAGGCCCAGTAGTACCGCACGAGTGGCTGGACGGAATTGTAATACCGCTTGGAGCGGTATTACCGCTCCCTCACATCGGTAGTGCCGCCGGCAAGGAGATAGAACAACCCAGAACAAAAAAGATGGCTTATGCAAGACTAGGGTGGTTGAAGCATAGAGATAGGCTTGGGATGGAGACTCAAAAAGGACAACATAGGGAAGAGATACTCCAACTTTGAAAGACAAATAAACCAATAGCAACTTGGAGTAACTCAAATCACAAACAACGCCCTAAGGAAGCTACTGGAACAAGCACCTCTCAAGAGAAGGCGGTGCCCGATGCCACCTATGTTTGAGTCAATTGGTATGGCACCACGAAGATTTTAACCTTGGGCCCATGACCAAAATTCATCTTTGAAGCACAAGTACCATCAACAATGGAGAATGTGAAAGAGTTGAGTAATTTATGCAGAATGGTGGGAGGGAGAGTTCATTGAGAGAACAACACTCCCCCTATGTCCATGCCTACACCTAAACAAGACAACAAGATGAGTGTGGTGGGGTGAGCAAAGGTTCAAGCCACATTGCTCAAATCGATGATATTTAGATCATGCCTTAACTCCCGAAATGTTGCTTCATCCAAAGGCTTCGTGAAAATGTCTGCAAGGTTATCATGAGTGTTGACATAGTTAATCTCAATCTCCCCTCGCCTAATGTGATCCCGGATGAAGTGATACCGAATCTCAATATGCTTCGTCTTGAAGTGTTGCACCGGGTTGAGAGAATTCTTGATGGCACTTTCATTGTCACACCAAAGAGGCACTTTGTCACAAATGACACTGTAATCCTTTAAAGTTTGCTTCATCCATGGAAGTTGAGCACAACAACTATCGGCGGCCACATACTCGGCTTCGGTGGAGGAGAGAGACACACACCTTTTCTTCTTAGAAGACCAACTCACCAAAGAGCAACCAAGAAATTGGCACCCTGTGGAAGTTGATTTCCTATCCACTTTGTCTCCTGCCCAATCTGAATCCGAAAAGCCCACAAGATTGAAGTTTGCTCCTCAAGGGTACCATAAGCCAAATTTGGGGTATGATCCAAATATCGAAAGATTCGCTTGACCGCCACATAGTGGCTTTCCTTAGGTGAGGCTTGAAACTGTGCACAAATTCCCACACTAAACATGATGTCTGGTCTAGATGCACAAAGGTAAAGCAAGGAGCCAATCATAGAATGATATACCTTTTGATCCACCGCTTTACCATTGGGATCAATGTCAAGTTGGCATTTGGTAGGCATTGGTGTAGAAGCCTGCTTGACATCACTTAGCTTGAATCTCTTGAGCATGTCTTGAGTGTATTTGGCTTGGTTTATGAAGGTTCCTTCTCTTCTTTGTTTGATTTCGAACCCGGGAAAGAACTTCAACTCTCCCATCATGGACATCTTGAATTTGGAGGTCATGAGTGAGGCAAACTCCTTATTGAAATCTTTGTTAGGAGAACCCAAGATAATATCATCAACCTATAGTTGGCGTACAAACAACTCCCCTTTGATCTTCTTAGTAAAAAGAGTGGGGTCGATTTCCCAATTTCAAACCCACAATCTTGCAACAACTTGGTAAGGTGCTCATACTATGCACGTGGGGCTTGCTTAAGGCCATAGAGCGCCTTATCAAGTTGGTACACATGATTGGGGAACTCGGGATCATCAAACCCCGGGGGTTGTTTGACATACACTAACTCATTAATAGGACCATTAAGAAAAGCACTCTTCACATCCATTTGTTGCAACTTGAAGTTATGATGAGAAGCAAAGCAATCAACAAATTAATAGATTCAAGGTGAGCGATGCGAGCAAAGGTTTCACCATAGTCGATACCCTCGACTTGGGAGTAGCCTTGCGCCACCAAGCGAGCCTTGTTGCGAATGATAATCCCATGAGCATCTTGCTTGTTCTTTAATATCCATTTGGTTCCAATAACATTATGGTTCTCCTTTGGCCTTGGCACCAATCTCCACACCTTGTTGCGCTCAAAGTTATTGAGTTCTTTATGCATGGCATTAAGCCAATCCGGATCCTCGAGTGCCTCATATACCTTTTGGGGTTCAACACATGAAACAAACACATGATGTTCACAATAGTTTGCTAATTGTCTACGAGTTCTTACACCCTTTCTTAAGCTTCCAAGCATGTTCTTCATGATATGATCTTTGGTAGTGTGCTTGGACGCAATCTTGGCGGCACGACGCTACAATTCCTCCTCAAGAGAGAGTTGAGGAGAGGCAACTTGATCATCATGAGCGTCGTCTTGAGCTTGTTCTTGATCTTGAGGTTGCTCTTGATCTTGAACTTGCTCAGTGGCAAGAACTTGACCTTGGGCATCACTTGGTGGATCACCACCATCTTGAGGTTGATCTTGCCCTTGATCTTGTTCATTTGGATGAGGGCTGAGGGAGTCCTAGACTAAGGGGTCCTCGGGGGTCCGGCCTGTACCCGTGTCCGGATGGGACTCTCCTTGGCGTGGAAGGCAAGCTTGGCGAACAACTATGAAGATTCCATGTTATGTAGCCAACTCTATGTAACCCTAGATCCCCCCGGTGTCTATATAAACCGGAGGTCTTAGTCCGGATAGGGGATACTCAATACCGTAGTCATACATGCTAGACTTCTTGGGTTTATCCATTACGATCTCGTGGTAGATCAAATCTTGTAATACTCATACCCATTGTCGGAGTAAATGACCACGGGTAGCCTAGCCGGCTCCCCCTGGCCCTTCTGAAAAAATTACGAGCCGATCCGGCCCTCAAGAATCCAAGACGTGGGGCCGTCTTCCCCTTGCCGGCTGTCTCCCGGGCCGACTATCGGAAGGCGTCCCGACTTTAGCCCTCATGAAGAAAGCCGCGGGAGGGCCGGCTCCAAGAACCGGCCACGAGAAGGCCGACTCCAAGAGGCCGACTCCCACCAAGCGGTCAAGATCGTACCCTCGAAGTCTGCATCCACATAACGGCGATGTGACGGGGCGTGGCTACAGTAAAGCCTGCCACCCCCGAATCCTGGAGCACGCCCGGCACAGTGCGCCGTACGGGGTGGCCATGACCCGTCTGGCGTGGCACTGTTGCCATGTTGACCCTGATGTCACCCACGACGGGCTGCCAGCGTGGCCCACGGGCGGTGGGCCCCTTCAGGCAGAGAGACGCCCGAAGGCGGCCAGGCCTCCACCAGTCGGCCCGAGATGGGGCCGGCTCCCCGCAGCCGGCTTGCCTCCTCCCTCGAAGAAGACGCCCCATTAAGGAGACAAGACGCGGTGAGGCTACAGCGATCGCCCGCCAGGCGGCAGCGCTATAGCCATGCCCACCTCAGCGAAGCCCTCATCACCAGGTCAAGGCAACAGTAACCAGCCACCGACAAGGCCCTGGACAGTGGGGCCTGCCTGTCGACCAAGGAGCCGGCAGCCGGCGGGACCCACCAGCCGGCGGGCCCCAACAGCCGGCGCAGAAGCCGGCGAGCGTAGACACAGACGGCTGGGGCCCATGCCCAGCCGGATTACCATTGTACCCCGGGGGTGAGCCTATATAAACCCCCCGGGGCACCCATGCAAAGGGGGGATCAGTGCTAGTTTTAGACACCACATAGAGAGGAGAGGAGAGCTAGTCATGCCCTTCTTCTTCCTCTCGCTAAACAGCTCAAGGAGAATCTTGTAGCCACTCGTTCATCTAGTGATCATGCGGAGACCCCGCAGAGCAGCTGTAGGGGTGTTATCTCCACGGAGGTCCCCGAAGCTGGGTAAGATTCGCCGGCGTGCATGTCTTCGCCTCATCCCGCTTCCAGGCACCGGCGACGTCTTACTGGCTCCCGCAATGATAAGCCACCCGTTGGCATATGTCGCACCTATCACCCGATATTTGGCGCCCACCATGGGGCCAGGTGCACCGTCGTCCGGAGACCTGTTCTGGACGGGAACCCTCTTCCTCCCCAGCGAGCGTAGCCAGCCCGGCACGCTCGATGGCGCTTGCCACGACGCGCTGCAAGGTGTCGCCAACGTCTGCGCAGCGAGCGGCCTCGCCGATCTCCTGGACAAGACCCTCATCTCCGACGAGCTCGCCTCTGACGCGAGCACCGACCACCTCGTCAACCTCCTTGGCCAGGTCCACGTCTCCGGTGAGCTTGCTATGAACTTGGAGTCTGTTGGCTCCACCGATCCGATGCCTGTCGACTCCGACACGGCCTTGCTCGACGCTTTCCCCACCAACGTCGCGATCTACAACGACCCTCTTCCCCGGGCCGATGGCTGCGACAGCGCCACCATCGAGGTGATGGTCATCTGCCACGGCGGCGTTTCTGGCGAGAACGCCCTTGGCGCCCCGCATGCAGCGGTCCATGACTTGTCCATCCCCCTCCCGGCCGATGCCGACACCGAAGCACTGGAGGCTCGCCGCCTCGCCCTCCTCGCGGAGGACCGGAAGATGGCTTCCATGAGACGCCTCACTGAGGCCCACCAGCGCGAAGCCGACCGCGCCGCCTTTGGCACGCCGCCCCCGGGCGGGCCAAGCCGAGCCGGCGTTGTCAGACAGCGCGGCGCTGCCCTCGCCGACACGCTAGGAGTCGACCGCCCAGTCTACGCCACTCCGCTCGAGAACCTGCGCGCCGCCCAGGCGGCCGTAGACGAGCTAGACGGATTGGGGGCTGAAGAACTCCCCAACATGACCAGACGCATCTAGCAACTAATCGATGCAGCCGCACAGCGGCACGAAGCCGATGCCCGCGCAGAAAGCCCTCCCCCACGCCAAGAGCATGACGCGACATCCCGAACCCGGACTGCAGGTAAAACCCGCGCGCGACACGAGAAGGAGCCGGCTGCCAGCCGAAGCCGAACCCGGACCACCATCGAGCGAGACGCAGAAGGCCGTCCCAGGGCCGTGGAGCGGCAGGGCAACCTGCCTCCGCCTCCGCCTCGCGGGGAGAGATATCCCACCCCACCGCCTGTCACACTTCCGACTCTCAGCGGCCGACTAGGTCTCCGTGAAGGAGTCGGCGAGAACGACGCCCGCCATCGGATCGACCGCCTAGCGCGATCCCTGTCGCTAGAAGAAGAAGAAGAAGATGTCGGCCCGCCTTGCTTCGGCCCCCGCATCCGCGACGAGCCTTTCCCCAAAGGGTTCTCTGAAACACCCCGGTTGTAACTTACCCAATTTGTACTCCAACTCTTGCCATTTCCGGCGTTAAGTTATTTTATTTTCTCAGGTTCGGGTCTTTGTCTCCGTGTGTTGTTGTCATTGTCATGCATCTCATATCATGTCATCATGTTCATTGCATTTGCATACGTGTTCATCTCATGCATTCGAGCATTTTCCCCGTTGTCTGTTTTGCATTCCGGCGCTTCGTGCTCCTCCGGTGGTCATTTCTAGCTTTCTTTCGTGTGTGGGGATTGAACATTTCCGGATTGGACTGAGACTTGCCAAGCGGCCTTGGTTTACTACCGGTAGACCGCCTTTCAAGTTTCGTATCATTTGGACTTCGTTTGATACTCCAACGATTAACCGAGGGACCGAAAAGGCCTCGTGTGTGTTGCAGCCCAACACCCCTCCAATTCGGCCCAAAACCCACCTAAGCCTTCTCCATCATCTAGATCGTTCGATCACAATCGTGTGGCCGAAAACTGCACCTCATTTGGACTCTCCTAGCTCCCTCTATGCCTATAAATAGATCCCATCTCGAAATCCCGGGTCTCTTCTCCCCCTAACCCTAAAAATCCGCTCACCACCGTGCCGGACATGTCCGATCCGGCCGGACAAGCCGCCGTCGCCGCCCGCGGCCACTGAGGCGCCCCCACCTGTCGCCACCACGTCGCCCACCACCGCGGCCCGCGGGAGCCCGGAGCCCCCCCTCCCAGGCCTGCGCGCGACGCTCGCCTCGTCCGGGTGCCCCGCCACCGAATCGCCGCCACCTCGCTACCTCCGCGCCCGCTTGCCGCCTTCACC
>NC_041388.1:294657128-294666649 GCF_002162155.2 Triticum dicoccoides
CCGGCGTCTCCTCCGTGACCCCCCTCGTCGCCCCGCCACGCCCGGTGACGGATCCGGCCACCCCGCCGCCGGATCTCGCCGCCCCGGCCCGGATCCGGCCTCCTCCTCGCCGGCCCCGGCCACCACCTACTCGCCGGAGTGCATGCGCCACCGCCTCAGTTCGCGTGCCACCAAAACCCTAGATCTGGTGGTTCTTTTTTTAAGTCCCCGGAATTTCCTAGTCCATATGCTGTTGTTCATAGCCTCGTAACTTTGCATCCATAGCTCCATTTTGGGCTTATAGCATATCAAAATGTTCATCTCAGAGAGTACATCATTTCATTCCATTGCATCATTTTCATTTGAGTTCATCTTGATGCCCGAAATGCTATTAGAAGAGGGCTACTTGAGATTATTGCCAGATCTGCTGCTCCATTTAGCTTTTTGTCATTTTTGCCATGATTATTGTGTGCATGTTATGACCATGAGTTCTACATATGTTTTGTTAAGGGTTTGTCATCTTTCCAGAGGTGCAACCCATGTATTTTTGTGATGTGTGTGGTGACTAGCACAAGCTTGCCAAGTGGTGCACTTGGTATTTCTGTTTTCAGGGACTTAGCATTTCCACTAAGTCCTTGAGTTGTTTATCTCATATGGCCATATGTTCATGTTTGTTTCCTAGTGATCCGTGCCTCTTTTGAGGATGATCAGTAAGGATGTTTTGTTAATCTTGTAGTTCTCTATCCATCCATGTCTTTGTTTGCAATTATGGAGCACCCTAGCTTGAGTCAATCAAGCTCTACTTTTGCTACTTTGTGAATCTGGGTAGATTGTCAACTTGTTTGCAATTTTGCCGATGATGTTGTAGTTGATCCGTGCATGCTATGCTATTGTTCTTGACATGTCTAGCTTTCATTTTGTGTGTTCTTCATAGATGTATGCTTAGTTTATCATGACTTGCACCGTAGTGAGTGCATCGAGCTCGTAAACATGCCTACTTGATATCTGTTTTCAGCATGCTCCAGTTTTCACTAAGTCTTTGATCTGATTATGTTTTTGCTATGTTCACATGCTTGCAATTGTATTTTCTGATCCCTTTTGGCTCAAGGTCACTAAGAGAATTTTGTTAAGCTCTTTGCGTAGCTCCATGCCATGCTTTACTTTGCCATGTTCAGGTCCTATAGCATGTAGTTTTGTGGCTCCGAAGAGTGCTACCTGATCTAAAATTCCAGACAAGTGTTAATTTCACTAAGTCTGAAATCTGTTTGCCATATGCATTTTTGCGATGCTTGTTTGAACCTGTTAATGGATGAATTGGCCGTAGCTCAGTGCTAGACTTTTGTTAAGCGCCATGAATGCATCCCTGCCATGTATTTTGTTATCATGTTTGGGTGCTGTTGCATGTTCATTTCATTGCATTTAGATGGCTACTTGCTGTAAATCGCAGACCGGTGTCATATTTGAATCGCTTGCCATTTCCAAACTGTAACTCCGATTCCAGCGTTCTTTATATCGTTTTCAAGCGATTTCATCTCATATTTCCAGTGGCAGACTTGGATTCCCAAGTTGAGGCCAGGGTCATGCATTCCTTGTCACATCTTGCATATGCATCCCGCATCGCATCCCGCATAGCATACCATCTTTGCATCATGTTGTTTGAGTTGCACGTGGTTGATTTGTGTCCTTGTTGCTTGTTTGTCTTGTTTGGGTAGAGCCGGGAGACGAGTTCGCTAACGAGGAGCCCGTTGAGTTTGCTTTCGAGGATCCGGTCAACTCTGACAACTTTGCAGGCAAGATGATCATACCCTCAAAATCACTACTATCTTTGCTATGGTAGATTGCTCGCTCTTTTGCTATGCCAATGCTACGATGCCTACCACTTGTTTTCAAGCCTCCCAAATTGCCATGTCAAACCTCTAACCCACCTTGTCCTAGCAAACCGTTGATTGGCTATGTTACCGCTTTGCTCAGCCCCTCTTATAGCTTTGCTAGTTGCAGGTGAAGATGGAAGGCCGTTCCTTGCTGGAACAATATTTACTTGTTGGGATATCATTATAATATCTTGTTATCTTAATGCATCTATATACTTGGTAAAGGGTGGAAGGCTCGGCCTCTCGCCTAGTGTTTTGTTCCACTCTTGCCGCCCTAGTTTCTGTCATATCGGTGTTATGTTCCCGGATTTTGCGTTCCTTACGCGGTTGGGTTATAATGGGAACCCCTTGATAGTTCGCCTTGATTAAAGCTTTTCCAGCAATGCCCACCCTTGGTTTTACCATTTTCCACCTAGCCTCTTTTTCCTTGGGTTTCCGGAGCCCGAGGGTCATCTTATTTAACCCCCCCCCCCCGGGCCAGTGCTTCTCTGAGTGTTGGTCCAAACTGTTAGCCGCCGGTGGCTACCAGGGGCAACTCTGGGCTGGCCTACCGGAAGTTTAGACAATCTGAGTGTGCCCTGAGAAAGAGATATGTGCAGCTCCTATCGGGATTTATCGGCACGTTCGGGCGGTGTTGCTGGTCTTGTTTTAACTTGTCGAAGTGTCTTGAAGAACCGAGATACCGAGTCTGATCGGAATGTCTCGGGAGGAGGTCTATTCCTTCCTTGACCGTGAGAGCTTGTCATGGGCTAAGTTGGGACTCCCCTGCAGGGATTTGAACTTTCGAAAGCCGTGCCCGCGGTTATGGGCAGATGGGAATTTGTTAATGTCCGATTGTAGATAACTTGAACCTTAACTTAATTAAAAAGAATCAACTGAGTGTGTTACCGTGATGGCCTTTTCTCGGCGGAGTCCGGGAAGTGGACACGGTGTTGGAGTTATGTTTGCGCAGGTTGTTCTCTAGTTTCTCGCTCGCGCTTTGCCTCCTCTTCTCGCCCTCTTTTGCGAACAGGATAGTCACCATATTTGCTAGTCGCTTGCTGCAGCTCCACTTATTTACCTTGCCTTACCCATAAGCTTAAATAGTCTTGATCGCGAGGGTGCGAGATTGCTGAGTCCCTGTGGCTCACAGATTACTATTACACAAGATGCAGGGCCTGATGATTCCGCTCTAGGAGACGCGCTTGAGCTCAAGTGGGAGTTCGACAAGGACTCTCAACGTTACTATGTTTCCTTTCCTGATGATCAGTAGTGGTGCCCAGTTGGGGGTGATCGGGACGTGTCGCTTGTTGGGTTCTCTTTTATTTTGGCGCCGTAGTCGGGCCATGAGTGTTTGGATGATGTAATGTTATTTATGTACTTGATTGACGTGGCGAGTGTAAGCCAACTATGTTATCTCCCCTTTTATTATCTATATTACATGGGATGTTGTGAAGATTGTCTAACTCACGACATATGCCTTCAATGCGATTATGCCTTTAAGTCGTGCCTCGACACGTGGGAGATATAGTCGCATCGAGGGTGTTATAAGTTGGTAATCAGAGCCTTCCCCGACCTTAGGAGCCCCATTGCTTGATCGTTTTAGCGGCCGAGTTGTGTCTAGAAAAGTGTTTTGAGTCATTTAGGAATTATATATCGGAGAGTTTAGGAATTCTTTTTACTTCCCAGTCTCCTCATCGCTGTGGTAAGGCATCCCGACGTAGAGTTTTAACTCTTCTCTTCTCAAATTTCACTAAAAATTTATTTAGGATCACGCGGGTATCTTGGAATCGTTCCGATGCTGTTATGATGAGAACATTGTCTTGGTGCCTCTTGTCAGGGGTTTTGTGGAAGTGTCCCGGGGAGTTGAGCTCTGAGGTGTTGTCGTCATAATTTTATCGTTGCAGTTCTGGAATACCTGAGTTTAGTACGCCGACATCGAAAATCTCTCTTATGCAGTTCGTTGGTGAGATAACCTCGACGCCAGCTAGTACTGGGGCAGGAGTTCGGCAGTATCGCCATAACTTGTATAACGGATGCTTTTCGAAGGTTGAGGTAGATGGTTTCCGAAGTTTTTCTCGGTTATGAATTGAAGGATGGATACAGCTGGATGTAGGATTTGCTAGTTTGGGTGAGATATTATGCTTCCCCTGTATGCCCAACACCTGATTGCATAACCGGAAAGGTTCGGGAGTTTCATAGGTGGGAATTCTAGTAGATCTAGTTCTTCTTCCACGGATATTGGTTTGAGATTGGATTTCTTACCGATTATTCGTTCTTGATCCGTACCTTGTTGATTTATTTCTCTACCTAAATTCTACGTGGCTTCTCAATTTATGGATATGTGACCATTTCAAGAGGAATGCATTCGCTCATTTTGTTCGGATGTGAAGACTATATGTTGCAATTTTCATTCCGTTGGATTCAGCTTCAATATTTGTCTATCAATGTGCTAATGGATGTCAACCTCTTCAGGATGGCTCCTCCAACACGCACGACTCCGAATCCTGATCCGCCACCACCTCCACCTCCTCCAGAGGCATGGCAAGTTGTGGTGGCCGCAACCAATGCAAACACACAGTTGATCATGCAAATTCTCCAAGAGTGCAATCAAGGCAACCAAGGGAATCAAGGCAGCAATCAGAATCACTTTGCTTCACTCAACCAGTTCCTTGCTAACGGGCCAAAGACTTTTAGCAATTGTGTTGAGGCAACCGATGCTGATGATTGGCTTGTGGATCTGTGCAAGCATTTCGAGTGCAGTAATGTTAGGCCTGAGGACTTTGTCAAGTTCGCTTCCTTCCAACTCAAAGATCAAGCTGCAGAACGGTTCCAGCAATACAAGGATTCCAGAGGTGGACGTGTTATCACTTGGGATGAATTCCGTCGAGATTTCCGAGCTCATCATATTCCTCAGAGCATGGTTGAAAGCAAGCGTGAGGAATTCCGCAACCTGAAGCAAGGCTCTTTGTCTGTCTATGACTACAACAAGTTGTTTCAGAAGCTCGCCCGCTTTGCGAAGCAGGACGTCCCTGATGAGAAGAGCATGATATATCAGTTCAGGGGTGGTCTCAGAGAAGAAATTCAGCTAGCTCTTGTTCTTTTCGAGCCCTTGAGATACGATGAGTTCTACAACATGGCATTGAAGCAAGAGGCTGCTCAGCTGAGGTGTGATGCTTCCAAGAAGCGAGTCAGAGATGTTACTCCTTCTTCCTCTACTCAAGTGGCCAAGCAGCAGAAGTATTGGCTTCCTCCTCCTCCGTTCCGTCAGCCGTATCAGCAAAAGAGCAAAGGTGGCAGTGGATCTTCCCACCCACCCAACCCTGGCTTTCAAAACAAGACTTTGTCTCAAGCTCCAAGATCGAGTGCTCCGCATCACCGTCCGCTTTCAAAGGTCACGTGCAACAAGTGCCAACAAAAGGGTCACTATGCCAACAAGTGTTTCAACCAGAGGTGTCTTCCTCCTCCTCCTGTGAGATCGGCAAGTACAGCTGTGGTCAAGCATAACCCCAAGTACGCCAAGGTCAATATGGTGAATGCAGCTCAGGCAGAGGATTCTTCATATGTCATCATGGGTAACCTTCCTGTTAACGATGTTCCTGCAAAAGTTCTTTTTGACACTGGTGCATCGCATTGTTTTATCTCGAGACCTTTTGCATCTAAGCATGGGTGGTTTTCTCAAGTTATGCATAAGCCATTAGCAGTTGTCTCTCCGGGTAGATGCTTGCTTGCTAACTACGAAGTTCCGGATATTTCTATCTCGATGGGTGATTTCAAGTTTCTGGCTTCTCCAATGATCCTTGGTAACTCAGATATTGATCTTATTCTCGGAATGGATTGGCTTTCTAAGCACAAGGCTCAGCTTGATTATGCAGCAAGGCAGATTCAATTGACTCATTCGTCTGAGGATGTAATTGTCTTTGCTGCTCGTGATGATACTATCCGTCTGTTTTCTCTCAATGAGAAGGGTGAACTGGATGCTATCTCGCAAATTCCAGTCATTTGCGAATATCAAGACGTCTTTCCAGAAGAGCTTCCAGGAATGCCTCCGCACCGTCCAGTTGAATTCGTTATTGATCTTGAGCCTGGCACGGAACCTGTGTGCAAGCGTCCTTACAAGCTCGGACCTGAAGAGTTGAAGGAGCTGAAGAAGCAACTCGATATTCAAGAGAAAATGGGTCTCATCCGGCCTAGTTCTTCTCCGTGGGGTTGTGGTTTTCTTTTTGTGAAGAAGAAGGATGGAACGGACCGACTTTGTGTTGATTACCGTCCATTGAACAAGAAGACCATCAAGAACAAATACCCACTTCCTAACATCAACGAGCTGTTCGAACAACTCAAAGGTGCCCAAGTATTCTCCAAGCTTGATCTCCGTATGGGTTATCATCAGATTCGAATCCGTGAGCAAGATATTCCCAAGACGGCTTTCAGGACAAGCTATGGTTCATATGAATACACTGTCATGTCTTTTGGCCTCGTCAACGCTCCTCCGACGTTCTCTCGTATGATGAACTTTATCTTCAACACCTACACCAATGACTTCGGTATATCTCGACGACATTCTGGTTTTCTCGAAGAACAAGGAAGATCATGCCAAGCACTTGCGTTTGGTTCTTGATAAGCTGAGGGAACACCACTTCTACGCCAAGTTCTCCAAGTGCGAATTTTGGCTCGATGAGGTTCTTTATCTTGGTCATATCATCTCTGCCAAGGGCACTGCCGTGAATCCTGAGAAGGTGTCTGCAATTGTGAATTGGGAACCTCCTCAAAACGTGAAGCAACTCCGTAGCTTCCTCGGTCTCGCAAGCTACTGTCGAAGATTCGTTGATAAGTTTTCTAAGATTGCGAAGCCTCTCTCAAATCTTCTCTAGAAGCACGTCAAGTATATTTGGTCTCCGGAGTGTGACATTGCTTTCAACACTTTGAAAGAGAAATTGATCACTGCTCCAATTTTGACTCCGCCTGATGAATCCAAGCCGTACGAGGTCTTTTGTGATGCCTCTCTCCAAGGTCTTGGCGCAATATTGATGCAAGAGAAGAAAGTTGTTGCTTATACCTCTCGCCAGTTGAAGCCTAACGAGAAGAACTACCCCACTCATGATCTCGAGTTGGCGGCAGTTGTGCATGATCTTTTGACTTGGAGACATCTCTTATTGGGAAGAAAAGTGGACATTTTCACTGATCACAAGAGTCTCAAGTACATCTTCACTCAGCCTAATCTCAACCTCAGGCAAACTCGATGGGTCGAAATGATTCAAGAGTATAATCCGAGTATCGAGTATACTCCAGGCAAGGACAATGTGATTGCTGACGCTTTGAGCAGGAAAGCTTATTGCAACAGTCTGATTCTTAAGCCTTATCAACCTGAGCTTTGTGAAGCTTTCCGCAAACTTAATCTGCAAATTGTTCCTCAAGGTTTCCTCACCAACCTTCAAGTCTCTCCTACCTTGGAAGAACAGATTCGCCAAGCCCAGCTTCTTGATGCTATGGTGAAAAAGGTGAAGATTGGGATTGCCAAGAGTCAGCCCAAGTACAAGTGCTACCGCCTTGATGACAAGGATACTCTCTTCTTTGAGGATCGTATTGTTGTACCCAAAGGTGACCTCCGTAAAGTGATCATGAATGAGGCTCACAATTCTCTCCTCTCCATCCACCCTGGGAGCATGAAGATGTATCAGGACCTCAAACAGGCTTATTGGTGGACTCGAATGAAGCACGAGATTGCTCAATTCGTGAATGAATGTGATGTCTGCAGAAGAGTGAAGGCAGAACACCAAAGGCCAGCGGGTCTCCTCCAACCTCTTGCCATTCCAGAATGAAAGTTTGACCACATTGAGATGGACTTCGTGACTGGGTTTCCTAAGTCCAAGCGTGGCAATGATGCTATATTCATTGTCATCGACAAACTCACCAAAGTGGCTCACTTTCTGCCTATCAAAGAGTCAATCACTGCAGCTCAATTGGCGGAGCTCTATACCTCTCGAATTGTCTCTCTGCACGGTATTCCACAAGTGATCTGTTCAGACCGTGGCAGCATCTTTAAGTCCAAGTTTTGGGATTCTTTTCAGAAGGCCATGGGCACCAACATCCGCTTCAGCACAACTTTCCATCCTCAAACTAGCGGTCAAGTCGAGCGTGTCAACCAGATTCTTGAAGATATGCTCAGGGCTTGTGTGATCTCCTTCGGCATGAAGTGGGAGGATTGTCTTTCTTATGCTGAATTCTCCTACAACAACAATTTTCAAGCAAGTTCGGGCAAGGCCCCGTTTGAAATTCTGTATGGTAGGAAGTGCCGTACCCCTCTCAACTGGTCTGAAACCGGTGAACGTTAGCTTTTGGGTAATGACTTAATCACGGAAGCAGAGGAAATGTGCAAAGTCATTCGAGATAACCTCAAAGCAGCCCAATCCCGCCAGAAGAGCTACTATGATAGTAAGCACCGTGATTTGGCTTTCGAGATCGGAGATCATGTTTACCTCCGCGTCTCTCCTATGAAGGGTACTCGTCGCTTCGGTATCAAAGGGAAGCTTGCCCCTAGATACGTGGGACCTTTCAAGGTTGTCAGCAAGAGAGGCGACCTCGCCTATCAACTTGAGCTTCCTTCAAACTTTGCAAATGTTCATGACGTGTTCCATGTCTCTCAGCTTCGAAAGTGCTTCAAGACTCCTGACCGCACCGTCAACTTCGAGGACATTGAGCTCCAAGAAGATCTTTCTTATCGTGAGCACCCAGTTGCTATTCTCGAAGAGACTGAACGCAAGACTCGCAATAAGTCAATCAAATTTCTCAAAGTCAAGTGGTCACACCATTCCGACCGTGAAGCTACCTGGGAACGTGAGGATCACCTCCGTTCTGAGTACCGGGTGTTCTTTCAGTCCTAGATCTCGGGATGAGATCCTTTCGTAGTGGTGGAGTGTTGTAACACCCCGGTTGTAACTTACCCAATTTGTACTCCAACTCTTGCCGTTTCCGGCGTTAAGTTATTTTATTTTCTCGGGTTCGGGTCTTTGTCTCCGTGTGTTGTTGTCGTTGTCATGCATCTCACATCATGTCATCATGTGCATTTCATTTGCATACTTGTTCATCTCATGCATTCGAGCATTTTCCTTGTTGTCCGTTTTGCATTTCGGCGCTTCGTTCTCCTCTGGTGGTCATTTCTAGCTTTCTTTCGTGTGTGGGGATTGAACATTTCCGGATTGGACCGAGACTTGCCAAGCGGCCTTGGTTTACTACCGGTAGACCGTCTGTCATGTTTCGTATCATTTGGACTTCGTTTGATACTCCAACGGTTAACCGAGGGACCGAAAAGGCCTCGTGTGTGTTGCAGCCCAACACCCCTCCAATTTGGCCCAAAACCCACCAAAGCCTTCTCCATCATCTAGATCGTTCGATCACAATCGCGTGGCCGAAAACCGCACCTCATTTGGACTCTCCTAGCTCCCTCTATGCCTATAAATAGATCCCATCTCGAAATCCCGGGTCTCTTCTCCCCCTAACCCTAAAAATCCGCTCACCACCGCGCCGGACATGTCCGATCCGGCCGGACAAGCCGCCGTCGCTGCCCGTGGCCACTGAGGCGCCGCCACCTGTCGCCACCACGTCGCCCACCACCGCGGCCCGCGGGAGCCCGGAGCCGCCCCCCCCAGGCCCGCACGCACCGCCCGCCTCGTCCGGGTGCCCCGCCGCCGAATC
>NC_041388.1:294667013-294701496 GCF_002162155.2 Triticum dicoccoides
CCTCGTCGCCCCGCCGCGCCCGGCGACGGACCCGGCCACCCCGCCGCCGGATCTCGCCACCCCGGCCCAGATCCGGCCTCCTCCTCGCCGGCCCCGGCCACCACCTACTCGCCGGAGTGCGTGCGCCGCCGCCTCGGTTCGCGTGCCACCGAAACCCTAGATCTGGAGGTTCTTTTTTTTCTAAGTCCCTGGAATTTCCTAGTCCATATGCTCTTGTTCATAGCCTCATAACTTTGCATCCGTAGCTCCGTTTTGGGCTTATAGCATATCAAAATGTTCATCTCAGAGAGTACATCATTTCATTCCACTGCATCATTTTCATTTGAGTTCATCTTGATGCCCGAAATGCTGTTAGAAGAGGGATACTTGAGATTATTGCCAGATCTGCTACTCCATTTAGCTTTTTGTTATTTTTGCCATGATTATTGTGTGCATGTTATGACCATGAGTTCTACATATGTTTTGTTAAGGGTTTTGTCATCTTTCCAGAGGTGCAACCCATGTATTTTTGTGATGTGTGTGGTGACTAGCACAAGCTTGCCAACTGGAGCATTTGGTATTTCTGTTTTCAGGGACTTAGCATTTCCACTAAGTCCTTGAGCTATTTATCTCATATGGCCATATGTTCATGTTTGTTTCCTAGTGATCCGTGCCTCTTTTGAGGATGAGTAAGGATGTTTTGTTAATCTTGTAGTTCTCTATCCATCCATGTCTTTGTTTGCAATTATGGAGCACCCTAGCTTGAGTCAATCAAGCTCTACTTTTGCTACTTTGTGAATCTGGGCAGATTGTCAACTTGTTTGCAATTTTGCCGATGATGTTGTAGTTGATCCGTGCATGCTATGCTATTGTTCTTGACATGTCTAGCTTTCATTTTGTGTGTTCTCGATAGATGTATGCTTAGTTTATCATGACTTGCACCGTAGTGAGTGCATCGAGATCGTAAACATGCCTACTTGATATCTGTTTTCAGCATGCTCCAGTTTTCACTAAGTCTGTGATCTGATTATGTTTTTGCTATGTTCACATGCTTGCAATTGTATTTTCTGATCCCTTTTGGCTCAAGGTCACTAAGGGACTTTTGTTAAGCTCTTTGATTATCTCCATGCCATGCTTTACTTTGCCATGTTCAGGTCCTGTAGCATGTAGTTTTGTGGCTCCGAAGAGTGCTACCTGATCTGAAATTCCAAACAAGTGTTAATTTCACAAAGTCTGAAATCTGTTTGCCATATGCATTTTTGCCATGCTTGTTTGAACCTGTTAATGGATGAATTGGCCGTAACTCAGTGCTAGATTTTTGTTAAGCACCATGAATGCATCCCTGCCATGTATTTTTTTATCATGTTTGGGTGCTGTAGCATGTTCATTTCGTTGCACTTAGATGGCTACTTGCTGTAAATCGCAGACGGGTGTCATATTTGAATCGCTTGCCATTTCCAAACCGTAACTCCAATTCCGGCGTTCTTTATATCATTTTCAAGCGATTTCATCTCATCTTTCCAGTGGCACACTTGGATTCCCAAGTTGAGACCAGGGTCATGCATTCCTTGTCACATCTTGCATATGCATCCCGCATCGCATCCCGCCTAGTTGTTTGAGTTGCACGTGGTTAATTTGTGTCCTTGTTGCCTGTTTGTCTTGTTTGGGTAGAGCCGGGAGATGAGTTCGCTAACGAGGAGCCCATTGAGTTTACTTTCGAGGATCCGGTCAACTCTGACAACTTTGCAGGCAAGATGATCATACCCTCGAAATCACTACTATCTTTGCTATGCTAGATTGCTCGCTCTTTTGCTATGCCAATGCTACGATGCCTACCACTTGTTTTCAAGCCTCCCAAATTACCATGTCAAGCCTCTAACCCACCTTGTCCTAGCAAACCATTGATTGGCTATATTACCGCTTTGCTCAGCCCCTCTTATAGCTTTGCTAGTTGCAGGTGAAGATGGAAGGCCGTTCCTCACTGGAACAATATTTACTTGTTGGGATATCATTATAATATCTTGTTATATTAATGCATCTATATACTTGGTAAAGGGTGGAAGGCTCGGCCTCTCGCCTAGTGTTTTGTTCCACTCTTGCCGCCCTAGTTTCCGTCATATCGGTGTTATGTTCCCGGATTTTGCGTTCCTTACGCGGTTGGGTTATAATGGGAACCCCTTGATAGTTCACCTTGATTAAAGTTTTACCATTTGCCACCTAGCCTCTTTTTCCTTGCATTTCCGGAGCCCGAGGGTCATCTTATTTAACCCCCCGGGCCAGTGCTTCTCTGAGTGTTGGTCCAAACTGTCAGCCGCCGGTGGCTACCAGGGGCAACTCTGGGCTGACCTACCGGAAGTTTAGACAATCTGAGTGTGCCCTGAGAAAGAGATATGTGCAGCTCCTATCGGGATTTGTCGGCACATTCGGGCGGTGTTGCTGGTCTTGTTTTAACCTGTTGAAGTGTCTTGAAGAACCGAGATACCGAGTCTGATCGGAATGTCTCGGGAGGAGGTCTATTCCTGCGTTGACCATGAGAGCTTGTCATGGGCTAAGTTGGGACTCCCCTGCAGGGATTTGAACTTTTGAAAGCCGTGCCCGCGGTTATGGGAAGATGGGAATTTGTTAATGTCCGGTTGTAGATAACTTGAACCTTAACTTAATTAAAAAGAATCAACTGAGTGTGTTACCGTGATGGCCTCTTCTCGGCGGAGTCCGGGAAGTGGACACGGTGTTGGAGTTATGTTTGCGCAGGTTGTTCTCTAGTTTCTCGCTAGCGCTTTGCCTCCTCTTCTCGCCCTCTTTTGTGAACAGGATAGTCACCATATTTGCTAGTCGCTTGCTGCAGCTCCACTTTTTTACCTTGCCTTACCCATAAGCTTAAATAGTCTTGATCGCGAGGGTGCAAGATTGCTGAGTCCCTGTGGCTCACAGATTACTATTACACCAGATGCAGGGCCTGATGATTCCGCTCCAGGAGACGCGCTTGAGATCAAGTGGGAGTTCGACGAGGACTCTCAATGTTACTATGTTTCCTTTCCTGATGATCAGTAGTGGTGCCCAGTTGGGGGTGATCGGGACCGTGTCGCTTGTTGGGTTCTCTTTTATTTTGGCGCCATAGTCGGGCCATGAGTGTATGGATGATGTAATGTTATTTATGTACTTGATTGACGTGGAGAGTGTAAGCCAACTATGTTATCTCCCCTTTTATTATCTATATTACATGGGATGTTGTGAAGATTGCCTAACTTGCGACATATGCCTTCAATGCGATTATGCCTCTAAGTCGTGCCTCGACACGTGGGAGATATAGTTGCATCGAGGGTGTTATATTCTCGCTCCCAAGAGACACGCCCAAGTACAACGGCTCCGTGAAGCCGGAAGATTGGTTGATCGACTACTCCATGGCGGTTCGCATAGAAAACGGCAACAGGCGCGTTGCCGTGAAGTACGTGCCCCTCATGCTGCAAGGCACGGCGCGGACCTGGCTCAATAGCCTCAGGCCCTACAGCATCAACAGCTGGCTAGACTTCACAGAAGCCTTCGTCCGCAACTTCACCAGCACCTACAAGCGGGCTCCCAAGCCCAGACAGCTCTCCTTGTGCGTGCAAGGCCCTGCCGAGTCCACTCGCGACTACCTCACGCGTTGGATCGAGCTCCGCAACTCTTGCGAAGGGGTGCACGAGGTGCAATCCATAGAGTACTTCACCGCCGGATGCTGAGAAGGCACCCTCCTTAAGCACAAGCTCCTCTGCGACGAGCCGACTACCCTCGACGAGCTCCTGGTCATAGCGGACAAGTACGCCACTGCCAACTCCTCAATGAAGACTGAACTTCGGGTAGACGCGTCCGGGAAGGTAATCAACCCGGCGCCCAAGATGCCGGCTGGGGACTCCGGCCGACGCCCGTACCAGAACGAGCACAAGCGCAAGGGCCCCGTGCCGCTCTCCACCAGTCGGCAGGTGGCCACCGTCGAAGACGAGCGGCCCAAAGGGCGGCCCGCGCCGAAGAAACCGAAGGGCGGCAGGCCGGCTTGGCAGCCGGCCTTCTCCTATGAGCAAACTCTCGACGCCCCATGCAAGTTCCACAGCGGCGCGAAGCCGTCCAACCACACAACCCGGAAGAGCCACTGGCTCACCCGAATCTCCAAAGGCGAAGGGCTCGTGCCGCCTCCACCTGCTGGTCCGCCGCCTCCGGCTCCGCAGCTGCCGACCGCTCGGCCAGCAGTCGGAGCTGTGCACGATGAATTCCCCCACGAGCATGCCGCCTATGTCGTCTTTACAAGCCAACCCGAAGGCCGGCGTAGCAGACGCCGAGAGCACCAAGAAGTCAACGTGGTCGCTACCAACCCCGCCGAGCACATGCACTGGTCAGAAAAGCCTATCAACTAGAGCCGGGCCGACCACCCAGAGGTGATGCCATCTCCCGGCTCTTATGCGTTGGTTTTGGATTCCACCCTTGCAACGGGCAGACGCGCCGCCCGTTTCTCCCGAGTACTGATAGACGGCGGGAGCAGCATCAACATCCTGTACCGTGACACCCTGGAGAAGCTGAACGTCAAGACGAAGCAACTCATGCCTACTCGGACTGTGTTCCATGGCATTGTACCCGGCCTGTCCTGCGCCCCCATTGGCAAGATCAAGATTGATGTACTCTTTGGGGACAAGGAGCATTTCTGCCGAGAAGCGATCTGGTTTGAAGTGGTGGACCTGGAGAGCCCCTACCATGCATTGCTTGGCCGTCCTGCCTTGGCCAGGTTCATGGTTGTTCCCCCCTATGCTTACCTCAAGATGAAGATGCCGAGCGCCAAGGGCATCCTCACCATAGCCGGCGATTACAAGAAATCTTCCGAGTGCGCTGCAGCCAGCAGCCGGCTAGCCGAGTCCCTGGTGATTGCCGAAGAAAAGAAGATGTTGGACCTAGTCGTGGCCATGGCCAGCAAACAGCCGGCCCTGTCCCCCGATCCCAAGGAGTGTGATGCCCAAGGATCTTTCCAGCCGGCCAAGGAGACAAAGAAGATACCTCTTGACCCAGAGCACCCAGAAAGGTTTGCCGTCATCGGGGCAAACCTAAACAACAAATAGGAAGGCGAGCTCGCCGACTTCCTCCGTGAGAATCGAGATATCTTTGCATGGTCCCCTAAGGACATGTCGGGTGTTCCGAAGGAATTCGCCGAGCACAAGCTACACGTCCGAGAAGGCGCAAAACCAGTCAAACAACCCCTCTGCCGATTGTCGTAGGAGAAAAGAAGGATTGTGGAAGAGGAGATAGCCCGGCTTCTGGCAGCCGGCTTCATTATGGAGGTTTACTTTCCAGAGTGGCTCGCCAACCCGGTCCTCGTGCTAAAGAAGAACAACAAGTGGCGCATGTGCATAGACTACACGAGCCTTAACAAGGCCTGCCCCAAAGATCCCTTTGCCCTGCCAAGAATTGATCAAGTGATAGACTCCACGGCCGGATGTGAGCTGTTATGTTTCTTGGATGCTTACTCAGGATACCACCAGATAAAGTTAGATCCGGCTGACCGCCTGAAGACCGCCTTCATCACGCCATTCGGAGCCTTCTGCTACCTGACCATGACATTCGGCTTAAGAAATGCCGGTGCCACTTTTCAGCATTGCAT
Source organism: Triticum dicoccoides (assembly GCF_002162155.2). Classification (NCBI taxonomy): domain Eukaryota; kingdom Viridiplantae; phylum Streptophyta; class Magnoliopsida; order Poales; family Poaceae; genus Triticum; species Triticum dicoccoides. The sequence goes on from NC_041388.1 coordinate 294,672,613, forward strand.
GCAGAAGTGCCTCCTCAAGCAGCTCGGCAGAAATGCCCACGTCTACGTAGACGACATTGTGGTGAAGACGGAGAATCTCGACACCTTGCTGGGACACCTCAAGGAAACATTTGAGAACCTGCGCTGGTTCCAGATCAAGCTCAACCCCGAGAAATGCGTGTTCGGAGTGCCAGCCGGCCAGCTCCTAGGCTTCCTGGTCTCTGAACGCGACATCGAATGCAACCCAATAAAGATCAAGGCCATTGAGAGAATGGCGATTCCCACCAAACTTCGAGACGTCCAGAAGTTCACCGGGTGCTTGGCCTCCCTGAACCGCTTCATCAGCCGGCTCGGAGAGAAAGCTCTCCCCCTCTACCGCCTCATGAAGAAGACCACTCACTTCGAGTGGAATGACCAAGCCGACCAAGCTTTTCACGAGCTGAAGAAGATGTTGGCCACGCCGCCAGTCCTGGCGGCACCGACTGAGAAAGAGCCCATGCTCCTCTACATTGCTGGAACCAGCCGGGTGGTCAGCACCGTCATCGTAGTCCAGCGACCAGAAGAGGGCCGAGCCCAACCGGTCCAGAGGCCGGTGTACTATTTGAGCGAGGTGTTGTCTACCTCAAAGCAGAACTACCCGCACTACCAGAAGATGTGCTATGGCGTGTACTTCGCCGCCAAGAAGCTGAAGCCCTACTTCCAAGAGCACCCCATCACGGTTGTATGCACCGCCCCGCTTGCCGAGATCATAGGCAGCCGGGATGCATCCGGCCGGGTGGCGAAATGGGCCATCGAGCTGGCTCCCTACACGATCTTCTACCAGCCTCGCACCACCATCAAGTCCCAAGCATTGGCCGACTTCCTCGTCGACTGGGCCCTGACCCAGTACCTACCGCCAGCTCCCGACTCCACTCATTGGCGCATGCACTTCGACGGGTCCAAGATGCGCACCGGCTTGGGAGCCGGTGTCATCCTCACCTCTCCCAAAGGCAACAAGCTCAGATATACGCTGCAAATTCACTTTTCCGCCTCCAACAATGTGGCCGAGCACGAGGCGCTCATACACGGGCTCCGGCTTGCCAAAGAGCTCGGCATACGCTGGATCCTATGTTACGGCGACTCAGACTTGGTAGTCTAGCAATCATCCGACAACTGGGACGCCAAGGATGCAAATATTGCAAGCTACCGCTTCCTTGTTCAGCAGATCAGCGGGTACTTCAAAGGATGCGAGTTCCTCCACGTACCGCGAGCCGACAACGAGCCAGCTGATACCCTGGCTCGAATAGGCTCCACTCGGCAGGCAATACCAACCGGTGTCTCTCTGCAACGCCTCCTCAAGCCATCTATCAAGCCGTCTCCAGAGTCCAATTCCATCTTCGTGCCGCCTGACCCCGACGCGGCCGGGTCTGGCTCGAAGAACCAAGCAGGTGACCCGGGGACTTCGATAGTCGGCCCGGGGACGTCAATAGGCGGTTCGGGGACTTCCGTAGTTACGCCAGACCCAGGGACTGCCACACCCGGCTCGGGGACTACGGTAGTCGGCCCGGGGACTGCACCAACACAACACGCGGCGGCCGACTCCAGTATTTCACCACCCAGCCCGCCCGCCCTGGTCGCAGTAGCTGTGTTGGCAATAGAAGAAGTCGCAGCTCCATCATGGGCTCAGTCCATCCTCAACTTCCTAATAAACCAAGATCTTCCGGCTGACGAAATAGATGCAAAACAAGTCCAACACCGAGCCGGAGCGTACACAATCGTCAACAGAGAGCTCGTCAGGTGCAGTGTCACTGGAGTCTTCCAGCGATGCGTCAGGCAAGAGAAGGGCATTGCAATCCTCAAAGACATCCACCAAGGAGAATGCGGCCACCATGCGGCCTCAAGATCGCTCGTCGCCAAAGCTTTCCGCCATGGGTTCTTTTGGCTGACTGCCTTGGATGACGCCAAGGAGTTAGTTAAACATTGCAAAGGGTGCCAAGTCTTCAGCTCCAAGCAACACATGCTGGCTTCGGCACTCAAGACCATTCCCCTCACTTGGCCCTTCGCCGTTTGGGGACTAGACATGGTGGTCCCATTCAAGACGATGCGCGGCGGCATGACACATCTGCTTTTCGCCGTGGACAAATTCACCAAATGGATTGAGGCAAAGCCGATCATGAAGCTGAATGGGCCGACTGCCGTGACATTCATCGCAGATTTAACAACTTGCTACGGCGTGCCACACAGCATCATCACCAACAACGGCACGAATTTCGCCAAGGGAGCATTGGCACGTTTTTGCGCGACGCGGGGCATCCGGTTGGACTTAGCGTCCGTTGCCCACCCGTAGTCAAACGGCCAAGTCGAGCGAGCCAACGGCCTCATCCTTTCCGGCATCAAGCCCCGACTGGTCGTACCACTGGAACGTTCGGCCGGCTGTTGGCTCGATGAGCTGCCGGCAGTCCTCCGGAGTCTGTGCACTACCCCAAACAAGTCAACCGGCTTCACTCCTTTCTTCCTCGTGTATGGTGCCGAGGCGGTCATCCCAACCGACATCGAGTTCGACTCGCCTTGGGTAACCATGTACACAGAGGCGGAGGCCAAGGAAGCACGAGAAGACGGCGTCGACCTGCTGGAAGAAGGCCGGCTGTTAGCCCTCAGCCGGTCCGCCATCTACCAGCAGGGCTTGCGCCGCTACCACAGCCGGAAGGTCAGACCAAGATCTTTCCAAGAAGGCGACCTCGTGCTCCGGCTGATCCAGCGAACAGCCGGCCAGCACAAGCTCTCGGCCCCTTGGGAAGGCCCTTCGTCATCAGCAGAGCGCTGGGAAATGACTCCTACTACCTGATCGACGCACAGAAGCCGAAGGCACGAAAGAGAGACGACTCTGGCAAAGAGTCGGAACGACCATGGAACGCCAACCTCCTCCGAAGATTTTACAGTTGAAATGCAGTATGTATCACACTAACTTTTGTACTAAGTACGGGACAATAGGCCCCCCGAGGAGAGCTCGGGGACTGCCATCTTTTATCTATAAATGAAGAGTATCATTCTTATGATCATGTCATTACATTCACTTTTTTTGTTCGGCACCGGGTTCGACTAGTCGGCCCGGGGACTGGCCGCCTTGAGTTATATTAGAAGACCTACCCGCGGTCAGACAAGTAGTGTGCCGGCACCCAAGCCTTCTCTTGCCAAAAGTCGCAGTCCGAGGAACCGGCTGTCCGGCTGGCAAGAGTTAAAGGCAGGAAAGGATGCCACACGAAAAATGGCTAGGGACTAACGGACTAATATAACAAAAGCTAGTTTTTCTCCCCTCGCCGACCGACTACCAGAGTAGCCGGCCGGTCGGCTTCCATTCACCTCGCTTCAATCTAAGAAAGCTCGAGTAATTGCCTTCCCCAAAAATAAAAAAATAAATATAGCCAAGTGCTTCCTTAGCCGCAGGCTGCAGAGCAGCTGCCGGTTGGGAAGATAGCAGCTAGGGGAAGGCGGCAAAGGAAACAGCCTAAAGACAAAAAGCATACGCGAATGGAAGCCAAACACACACACGATCATATTTACACAAAAGGCCTTCGAAAGGTCAGCATTCAACATAGTTTGAATACACCCCCAGTGGGTGGAACTGCGCAAGTTCAACAAAAATTGTTCAAAAAGTAACAAGCAGGAAAAGCAAGGACGGCAGATTAAGCCAAGGGAGCGACTAGCGAGTCGGGCAGGTCGGTGGAGACGGCAGTGCTGGCTGGAGGAGTGGCCGGCTGGCGAACCTCGGCATGATCACCACCTCCCGTAGAGGGCGCGCTAGCACGCACCTCGTTGCTGGAGGCACGGTCAGGCTGGGGCTGGCTGGCCGCTTCACTGGCCGGCTCGACGTCTTCGCCTTCCTCCCCTTCGTCGTCTTCACCTTCATTGCTGGAAGCGATCTCCTTTGCCGAGTCCTCACCCGCTGCCGGGTCCAGCCCGAACCATTCCTCCGGCTGGGCAATGCCGTCGTCATTTATTTTAGGAGCGAAGACGCTGATGTCAGTGCACTCGGCGATCGTCGAGGCACGCTGAGCGATAGCCGGCCGCACCTCCTCCATCTCCTCGTCAGCCTCCAGCCGCCAGGTGCGCAGCTGGTCCAGGTTCAGCCCGGGATACCAGGCTCGGACGAACTCCAGTGCCCGCCCAGCTCCAAGCCGGGCCGCCGATGCCTTCCAGGCCTCGAAGCGGCTAACCGCAACCTCTAGCCAGTCGGTAGTCCGACTCGGGGTTCGGGGAATCGTTTCGCCTGGCCAGAGGGCGGCCAACACCTGCGCCCGGCGCGCTGGAGGCGGCGGAGCATGTGGTGAGCCGGCTGCAGCCGGGCTTGGACCGCCAAGAGTTGCTCCTCAAGCGTCCGGCTCGCGTCCGGCGCAATTTCAGCCCCGCCTGCCGGCGCGCCTCGCGGTGGGCCTCGATGGTCTGGGTGGCAAAGATGGAGTAGCCGGGGAAGTAGTCTGCACAAAGAACAAAAAGCAGCACAAGTCAGAACACAAATCAGGAGGCAAGGGGCAAGCAAGGAGCAAGAAAGGCGGCTTACCATCGATCAGATCCTCAATCCGGCCGAAGCCCTCGCTCAGCGCTTGTTTTGCCTCAGCCCAGCCCGCCGCTTCGGTCTCGAACTAGGCCTTCAAGGCGTCCTCGCTGTCCTGCGCCTTCTTCAGGGCCGCCTTGTGGCTCTCCTCCTGGTCGGCCAACTTCTTGGCCAGGCGGTCATGCTCCAGGACCAAGGCGTTGTACTAGGCTTCCTTGGCGCGAAGAGCGGCCTAGGCCCCGCTGAGCTGCCCCCTCAAGTCAGCATTAGCTCCTGCAAGCATGAAGATAAAGGAAAAATCAATAAGGAAGAAGTCGTCAAGGAAGATCCGACCCGACTGCTCAGCAGTCGGCCCGAATCTCACGGACTACACCCAGTGGGTGCGCTGACGCGCCCCCACAGGAGATGAACGAAACAAAGTACAAACTCCGGTTGCTGGTCAGGTCCTCGGTTTTCCGGCCCAGCTCCTGAGCCTGGGAGTTGAAGGCAGCAGCGCGGAGGTTATGGTTCCTGGAAGATCAGACAGGGTGCAAGAATAAGATAGCTGTCAGGACCTAGTAAGTTCCAAGCCGCCTGCTCAGCAGCCGACTCGGAACTCGGGGACTACACCCAGTGGGTGCGCTGACGCGCCCCCACGAAAGAAATCAAAAGAGCAAAAACAACCATGCCAGAGGGCTCACCCGGATGACGGCCCGCGTTGCGAGGAACTCTTGGGTGTATCGCTGCAGCGAAGCGGCCTGGGCTTGAAGCCGGTTCCGGACCTCTTGGGCTGCCGCGTTCAGCTCGCCCGTCCCCCCGCTGGGAGTCCATTTGGACGTGCTGGCGCTGGCCGCCTCCAGGGCCTCCGCCGTCTGGCTGGCGCCCGCAGTTCGGTGCGGCTCCGGCGCGGAGGTACCTCCCCCTGCGTGCCGGTGCAATGCCGACTGCACCTCGAGGCCGGCCCCTGCCTCCGGCTCGCCCCCGGCCGGCTGCTCTGGCACCGCGGCTGGTTGGCCGCTTTGGCCCGCTCCAGTCGGCGTCGTCTGCGGTGCCCCCTCCACGAAGACCACGTGGTCCTCCCTCCTCTCCATCACCAGTGGGTCTTGGTCGACCTCCTCCGACGGGGGCAGGGGGATGTCGGGGGCCACAGCGCGGAGGGGAACGACGAGCAGCGAAGCCTGGTTGTGCGAGGCCTCGGCCAACGTCTCCGCGGCTGCCGCCTCCGCCCGGGCCTTGGCCGCCGCGTAGGCCTGCTCCTTCGCTGCCTGGGCGGTCCTTCCCTCCGCCGCCTCCCGCTCCTCCCGCGCCTCCCGTGCGTTCTGCTCCGTGGCATCCCTAAGGTCAGCACGGGGATCCACGCGGCGGGAGCCTGAGGACCCTCCAGTCGGCCCGACTACGGACCGCCAGGACCTCGCTCGAGGGAAAGCGGTGCCCTGCCCGGCGAGCAAAGAAAGATTTAGAAGAGCTTCAATCGAAGAGGACAACAACAAAAATATACAAGACATTTGACGACTTACGCCGAGATCGCCTATGGCTGTTTCACCGCCTTGCGGAAGCGGGCCGCCTTCACGGCCGCCTCATCCCGCTTGGTCGCCGCCGTGGAAGCCTTGGATTTCTTTGGCCGGCTGCCGAAGAAGGTCGACGCGGTGCGGTGTTTCTACGCGCCGCCACGGGCAGCCGGCGCGGTAGACGGGCCCGCACCTTGATGATCAAGCGCCAACTAGCGGTGCGGGGCGGCTTCGACCTCGTCATCATCCGCCCAGTCCTCGAGGCTGGCCCCGAGCCCCGCGCCTCCTGCCTCCTCGCCTTCGCCCATGATGGCATCTTCCATGGCGGCCGCTCCCAGGTCCGGATCGTCGACGTCCTCCACCGTGCGGTCGGGGAGGAGCTGGCGCTCTACCCCTGTGGCCCCGGCCGTCGGCGAAAGAAGAGGGTTCTGCTAAGGGCAAACCAATTGATCAGAAGTCCACCATCACGAGGCCGGCTACGTAAAGGAAGAAAAGAAGAAAAACTTACGGCAGGCGGAGGGTTGGCGCGAGACCCCTTGCCGTATCGCCAATCCTCGGCGAGCTTGGAGTTGGAGATGTAATTCACCATGTAAGACACCTCGGCATGAGGCATCTCCCTGGTGCTCAGCCGGCACGGGTCGAAGCGGCCGCTCATCTGGCAAATCATGTGAGACCGGCCTTGGAGCGGAAGTACTCGGCACTCCACGAAGGCGGCCACCAGGTCGGCTCCGGTCAGGCCCTCCGACTGGATCATCACCCGGAGCCGGGAGACGGCTGCATTCCCAGCCTGAGACAACGACCTGGCCCGGTAGCTCCATGAGGGTTGCCTCCCAGCCGGCAGGCCGGTACGTAAGCCGGCAGGTTGACGTAGTCGCCTTGCTGGGCGACGTTCTTCACGTAAAAATAGGACTTTTGCCAGAGCTTCACCGACTGGATCAGCGGGATGGGCGGGAACAGATTGTTCTCGCCCGTCCGCCTCATGGCAATGAAGGCTCCGCAGGGGGCGGGCACGCCCGCGACAACGGTGCCGAGCTTGCTCTGGAAGAATTCTCCCAAGAGCTCGAGAGTGGGGAGAACCCCAAGAAAGCCCTCACACAAGGTGACGAAAGCCGACAGCAGCATCACCGCATTGGGCGTGAGGTGATGCGGCTGGAGGTCATAGAATTCAAGGAAAGCTCAAAGGAATCCGCTCGCCGGGAGGCCGAAGCCGCGCAGGCAGTGCGAGCGGAAGATCACCCGCTCGCCCTCCTCCGGTGCCGGCGAAATCTCCCTCGCCGGTGCCTGACGAACCCGCACGAAGTTCTCGCCCGGCAGACGCCGCGTCCGGCGGAGGAACTCAACACGGTCCTCGTGGATGTTGGAGCCATCCCACGAGCTCGACAACGCCATGGGAACGACGCGGTGAGGAACAAGACGATGCGACGGCGGAGACGCGCACGACCCCGCTATGGCGGGACCAAAGGAACCGAGAGGTCCGACGGCGGAGTGGTGCGGCAATGGGTCGCTGCGACGGCGAAGGGAAGAAGAAGGAAGGCGAGAAGGGGCGGAGCGAGGGAGAGCGTGCGAGCCTCTGCCGCTCCCCCTCCTCCCCCTACTAATAGACCCGTGCGGCGGAGCCGAGGAGGCATGGTGTGGGGGAACGTGGGATCAACTGCGCCCACTCTCCCACGTCCCGCGATTATTGCGCCCTGATGGCGTAATAAAACCGCCGCGGGAAGGCGAGCGGTCCGTGTGGGCCGCAGAAGATCCGCGCTCGGGCTGAGTCCTAGGAGTGGCGGGCCCGGGCCTGCGGCCGTCGCGCGCGTGTGTTGGCAGGTTTTCCTTGCCATGTGGCCCGCGGGATGGCGCACGGTCAGCTCGCAGGCCGACCCACGTTCCCGCCTACGAGAAACGGAGCTTTCCGAAGACGGCGCGCACAAGCAAAGTCGGCTCCTCAGAATAGGAAGCTGACCAAGCTTCTCGTCCCTTTGTCAGCCTTGAAGCTCGATCAGCTTCGGGGACTACTGTCGGAGTAAATGACCACGGGTAGCCTAGCCGGCTTCCCCTGGCCCTTCTGATAAAATTACGAGCCGATCCGGCCCTCAAGAATCCAAGACGTGGAGCCGCCTTCCCCTTGCCGGCTGTCTCCCATGCCGACTATCGGAAGGCGGCCCGACTTTAGCCCTCATGAAGAAAGCCGCGGGAGGGCCGGCTCCAAGAAGCCGACCACGAGAAGGCCGACTCCAAGAGGCCAGCTCCCACCAAGCGGTCAAGATCGTACCCTCGAAGTCTGCATCCACATAACGGCGATGTGACGGGGCGTGGCTATAGTAAAGCCTGCCACCCCCGAATCTCGGAGCACGCCAGGCACAGTGCGCCGTACGGGGTGGCCATGACCCGTCCGGCGCGGCACTGTTACCATGTTGACCCTGATGTCACCTACGACGGGCTGCCAACGCGGCCCACGGGCGGTGGGCCCCTTCAGGCAGAGAGATGCCCGAAGGCGGCCAGGCCTCCCCCAGTCAGCCCGAGACGGGGCCGGCTCCCCGCAGCCGGCTTGCCTCGTCCCTCGAAGAAGACGCCCCATTAAGGAGACAAGACGCGGTGAGGCTACAGCGATCGCCCGCCGGGCGGCGGCGCTGTAGCCACGCCCACCTCAGCGAAGCCCTCGTCACCAGGTCGAGGCGACAGTAACCAGCCACCGACAAGGCCCTGGACAGTGGGCCTGCCTGTCGACCAAGGAACCGGCAGCCGGCGGGACCCACCAGCCGGTGGGCCCCAGCAGCCGGCGCAGAAGCCGGCGAGCGTAGACACAGACGGCTGGGGCCCACGCCCAGCCGGATTACCATTGTACCCCTGGGGGGTGAGCCTATATAAACCCCCCGGGGCACCCATGCAAAGGGGGATCAGTGCTAGTTTTAGACACCACATAGAGAGGAGAGGAGAGCTAGCCGTGCCCTTCCTCTTCCTCTCGCCAAACAGCTCAAGGAGCATCTTGTAGCCACTCGTTCATCTAGTGATCATGCGGAGACCCCGCAGAGTAGCAGTAGGGGTGTTATCTCCACGGAGAGCCCCGAAGCTGGGTAAGATTCGCCGGCGTGCATGTCTTCGCCTCATCCCGCTTCCAGGCACCGGCGACGTCTTACTGGCTCCCACAATGATAAGCCACCCGTTGGCATATGTCGCACCTACCACCCGACACCCATCAATATCAATCAAGCAAGACGTAGGGTGTTACCTCCATCAAGAGGGCCCGAACCTGGGTAAAACTTCGTGTCCCCTGTTACCATCAACCTTAGACGCACAGTTCGGGAACCCCTACCCGAGATCCGCCGGTTTTGACACCGACATTGGTGCTTTCATTGAGAGTTCCTCTATGTTGTCGCTGAAATGTTTGATGTCCCCTTCAATCGCCAATAATGGCGCTGTCCCTCCCCGGGCAGATCTTTGTGTTCGGCGGCTTCGCACTGTGGGCCAACTCGTTTGGACATCTGGAGCAGATCGAAAGCTATGCCCCTGGCCATTAGGTCAGATTCGGGAGCTTAAGCTACGTCGCGGACATCCGTGGAGACTTGATCTTTGCCGGATTCTATACCGCGGTAGCCCCTCCTGATCACCCCGATGATCATGACTTAAATCTGTCATTGGGCCGCATCTAGGAGATCGCTCCTATATCCGCTTTGGCCCTAGAGCCGGAGCAGGACACGCCATCAAAAGATTGGAGGATTAACCCCACCACGGAGGCCGCAGATTCCACGGCGTCGGAGCCGCACAGGGACCTGGTCTCACTCGATGCCTATGCCACCGGAACACTGGACTCGTCTCCGGCTGTAGGTTCCGAACCACGTGAGCCCGTGGACGCCGAGTTTGATCGTTTATCGATCTTCGAATTCAGCGTCGCAGACATCTTCCAGCACTCGCCTCTGGGCGATATGCTAAACTCGTTAAAAATTCTGTCCTTAGCGGAGGACTCTCAGCCGAACTATATCCGTCTCAAACTATGGGCTGACGATGGAGAATTTCGCATCCCACCCGCCACCCACTTTATAGCCATGGTCGAGGATTTGACTGACGAACTCGATTACGACTCCGAGGACATCGACAGTATGGAGGGCGATGCCGGAGAAGAAGAAGACCAGAACCCTCCGTTCACCGGACGCTGGACGGCCACTTCCTCGTATGACATATACATAGTGGATGCAACAAAGGAAAACATCGGTGGCGACAAGGAAGACCCAGTTGATGATAAACCTTCCAAAATACAGTTGTCGGTGTCAAAACCAGCGGATCTCGGGTAGGGGGTCCCGAACTGTGCGTCTAGGCCGGATGGTAACAGGAGGCAAGGAACACGATGTTTTACCCAGGTTCGGGCCCTCTTGATGGAGGTAAAACCCTACGTCCTGCTTGATTAATATCGATTATATGGGTAGTACAAGAGTAGATCTACCACGAGATCAAGGAGGCTAAACCCTAAAAGCTAGCCTATGGTATGATTGTTGTATGATGAAGTTGTCCTATGGACTAAAACCCTCCGGTTTATATAGACACCGGAGAGGGTTAGGGTTACACAAAGTCGGTTACAATGGTAGGAGATCTTGAATATCCGCATCGCCAAGCTTGCCTTCCACGCCAAGGAAAGTCCCATCCGGACACGGGACGAAGTCTTCAATCTTGTATCTTCATAGTCCTGGAGTCCGGCTGAAGGTATAGTCCGGCTACCCGAACACCCCCTAATCCAGGACTCCCTTAGTAGCCCCTGAACCAGGCTTCAATGACGACGAGTCCGGCGCGTAGATTGTCTTCGGCATTGCAAGGCGGGTTCCTCCTCCAAATTCTTCATAAAAGTTTGTAAACACCAAGAGTAGTGTCTAGCTCTGCAAAATGAGTTTCCACGTATTGCCACAGAGAGAATAATATTAACACAAATCTAATCCGCTGACGTATTCCGCAGCGTGACATCACACTACGGCCAAGCCTTTATTCGAATCGTTTTCACTTTTCCACCTCAGCGTGTTTTGCGAGGCGGTTTCCTTGGCACGTCTTGTCAAAGCAGAGATCGTGTCCCCTTTACTTACGGGATTCTCATCAATACGGACGTGGGTAACCCAATCGTGCCCATTAGCATGTCTTCTCGATTAAAGGCGAGTCCCAAACGGTTACGGGGAGGGCTCCTAGTATTCAACCTCTTATAAAGAGACCAAGGCCTTACTCATTTTCTCCAATCTCAAAACAAGTTCGCCCATCGCCTCGAGTTCCAACACCCTAGGCTCCAGATTCCAGGCGCTTCGGACCTTCGACAATGTCCGGTTCCGACCTTCAAGGCCGATGGATGCCCTCCTCCGTGACGGAGGAGGACGTGCTAAAGTTGAGAGAGGCTAAGTTCTTGACCGCCGAAATTTTGTATAGGTTGCCCGCTCAAAGGCAGGCCATTCCCAGTCCCCAGCCCGGTGAGAGCGTAGTGTTCAAGTCTCACTTCCTTCGGGGATTAGGCTTCCCGATGGATCCCTTCGTGAGGGGGCTGATGTTCTATTATGGGCTGGAATTTCATGACTTAGCTCCGGAGTCCATCCTCCACATTTCCTCGTTCATCGTTGTGTGCAAAGCGTTCCTCCGCGTTACTCCTCACTTTGGATTATGGCTCAAGACTTTTGGAGTGGAGCCGAAGATGATCGAGGGACGGCACACAGAGTGCGGAGGCGCTGTCATAAGTAAGAATGCTGATGCCCCTTGGCCTGAGGGCTCCTTTCAAGAGGAGCTCGGCTTGTGGCAACGAGAGTGGTTCTATATCACCACTCCCAGGAGCGCCAAGTGGGTGGCGCCTCCTGCCTTTCGCTCGGGTCCCCCACCATGGCTAGCATCATGGGTCAACAAAGGATTATATTGGGGGTTATCCAAAGACGTGCCCTTGTTGCAGGGCTGCATTAGGGATCTCTTAGAAAGAGACCTCAACATGGTCAAGGTGATGCAGGTCATGCTGATTCGCCGAACACTACCCGACAAACATCGCTCCCTTCTTCTGTGGGAGTTTAATCCGGAGGGACCACGAGCTCTCCAGCATTTTATGGGCGCAACACCCGTGGAGATGTATAAAATGTTCTTCGGATCACAAGCAATGTGTCCGGATTTGACTGAGGACGCAGGTTTAAGCTGCAATCGCCCGGATACTCAAGTAAGTAACCTTGTGCCCGGACTCGCTATCCGTAAAATTGTCATAAATTCGGCCCTAAAAGAGCTGTCCTTTTAAACAGGAGTGGATAGCGAAGGCAAAGCTGATCAGGTGTCCAGCTCCCCTTCCTGAGACTAGGCCGGATCCCGTGCTAGTCAGGATGTTGAAGATCATGCCTTTGGAGGGAACTGAGGGGGAGGACAAGGAAACTATGGCCTCCTCGAAGGAGGCTGCTCCGAAGGGTAGAACCGACAATTCTTCTCCTAAGGGGAATAAGAGGGCCGCCTCTGACCACCCAGAGACCATGGCCTCAAAGTGGGGGAAAAAGTCCTTGTCAGAGGGTCCGACGCCAAGGAGATCCTCGGCCGAACTATGTCCTCAAAGCGATCAGCCCTCCAGCGAGCCGTAAGTAGAGAAAGATTTTCCTTTAGAGGGATGAGAGAAATCCTTGCCTTTTATCTGAGAGGATTAACCAAAATTTTACTTTGTAGCTCGGACCTCAGCCCTTCTCAGCAGATCTCGTCTTCGGGGGATCTTCTTCCAGAGATGATGGAGAGTGGAACGCCTCCCCCTGCCATACCGTCTGGCGAGGCGGGCGACCCTGAGGTGTCGTCGTGGAGGGTTTCTCCGAATCCGGTAGGGGTGGAAGGTAGCCATATGTCCCCCTAAGGTTCTCCGCGTCCGGCCTTCGATGGAGGTCATAGGACGAGTCCGGCACCGTCCGATGCGCGGTCGGAGGAGCTGATGATTCTGCTGGGGCGAGCTTCTATCTCAGAGGAGCACCGTGCATTGATGGGTATGGTGATTGGAAGGATTTCGTCCGCGGAAAGCGGATTGCATGAGGCCGTCAAAAGTTTGCTGACGGGTTTTGAGGTACGTTTGATAATGTACTTCTTTGTCAGTTGCGTATAAACAAGATGCGCCCTGTGTAGATAGTAGCCCCTGAGACTCTGTGCGTTGTCAAAATTGACGGTGCACAGAGGATCATAATCCCAGGTCTAAAATGTCGCCTTTGTATACAGGTGGCGAAGTGTCCGGAATCGAGCCGAACTGATGATTTTGCCGAACTAAAGCGGCAACTTGATGTAGCGGATGCCGACATCACGCTCGTCAACGAGCGGCTTGATGAGGCTCAAGGTATGCAATTCCTCGGGCGGCATCTGGTAAGAGGAGCTTTATGCCAGTATCTTACAATGTGTGTGCTTGACACAGATGGTGCGGCCGCCATGGAGAGTCTTCGGGCGGAACTTTCCCAAGCTAAGGAACAAGCCAGGAAGAGTGATGCGGCTGCCGAGAAGGCCCTTGAAGAGCTGAGAGCCGAACAGGGCTGCTCACTGCCGAAGCAAGAAGGAGATGGTCGTGAAGTTAAAAAGTGCTGCTGACCATTGCAAGTTTCTTGAGAAAGAAGACCGGGCGAGACACACGGACTTAGAGAAGGCCGTTGCTGATGCCAAGGACGCTCGCTCTGCGATGAGAGCTGCAGAGGAGGAGCTGCGTCAGGCCAGACAGATTGCGGCTGGAAAGCCCTTTATGCTGTGGAGGAAGTTTTGTGATCCGAAGTTTGCTCCGTTGGACCGGTGTGGAGTGCGGAGGACACCTATCTAGATTTGGCAGCGAGTGTTGCTGATGCGACCGAATACTTTCGAGATCAAGAAGATCGTGAAGTGGAAATGCTTTTCTGGTCGCAGTCCTAGAATCCAGAGCGTCCAGCAATGGACGATCGTCTGGCTCAATGGGCCAAACTGAATAGATTGTCCGGACTCGCCATGAAGTATCTCATGGGTCATCTGTGGCCGGGGAGATCGGAGCCGAAGAGTTATTTCAGCTTGGTGCAGCAATTCCTTGACGCGGTGCCACGTATCAATGTGATGAAGAGGTCAGCATGCATAGAGGGCGCACGGATGGCTCTTGCCCGTGTCAAGACATACTGGGCAGAGATGGAGACCACCATTGTTGCATCCCAAGATTCGGACAAAAGCCGAGTACCCTCCGAGCACTATTTTCAGGAAGTCCTTGAAGGCGCTCGTGTAATAGAGACGCAGTGCTCGAAGGATGCTATGTTCTGATAGCATATGTAATTATAAAGCAATATTTTGATGAATTGTAGTAGCCTTTTATACTTGTGCCTTCAAGTATTTGGAACACCTCCTGTGCGGCCGTTTTAAGATATATATACAAAATCTGAAAGATTGCAGTCGTTGGCTTCAGCCCCCATGCACATAGTGCGGGGGTGCTCGCAGAAGGCGCATTTTCACACTTAATCCAACGTCTTGGCTTTACTGCATTTGGGTGTGCCGGATTCTGATAATGGCTTTACTGCATTGCTTACGAGAGCTTGCTTTCTTGGCCCGTAAATGGACCTGGCTAGGCCATGATGCGAATCCTTAAGTGGGTCGCATGCCGGCTTAAGTGTGGCGCTGCTTGCCGCTTTATGCTGGCCATGGAGTCATCTATCCGACCGTGTGGCTTTCTCACTTTTGGAATGCGAGGGCTCTAAGGCCTCCTCGTCGAATTCAGGCAGTAGCTTTCTCTTCGGATAGCTTTTAGTGCGGCGACTGTCGCCGTGTTTGTCTGCGGTATTGATTACTTTACTCCATCTGATCCTGAGTGCATCTTCCGTAGTTTTTAGCTTCCGCTTCTGCTTTTTTAGGCTGCGTGCGGTTGCAACGAGCCGTTTGTGGAGGTTCTTCTGCTTCGTGGGCTTGTCCGGCGTAGGGTCGTCCGGAATGCCATTTTCGCCGGGGGAGGGATGTTCGGTTTCTCTATCCGGGTTGTCCTGTTGGGACGGTTGCTCTAAGGCATGCTCGTCGTCTACCGGCTCATCCTGCTCTGTAGCTGGGTCTTTATCGAGGCGGGGCTTGGGTCGGCGTTTACGCCGACGCTTTGATTGTTTTCGAGAGATTGATCACTCTTTCTATCCCCGTTTTCCTCGTTGTTGCTTCGTTTAGGGGTATCCACCATGTACACATCGTGAGATGAGGTGGCTATCCAATGCCCTATAGGCGTTGGTTCTTGGTTATCTCCTGCATCGTCATCCATACCTTCGATGTCTTCGGAGTCAAAGTCGAGCATGTCGGTTAAGTCGTCGATAGTGGCTACGAAGTGGGTGGTGGGTGGGTTTTGAATTTCTTCATCATCCGAATCCCATCCTTGCTGACCGTAGTCCGGCCAGGGCTCTCCTGATAAAGAGAGAGACTTTAGCGAATTCAGGATGTCGCCGAAGGGCGAGTGCTGAAAGATGTCTGCGGCGGTGAACTCCATTATCGGCGCCCAATCGGATTCGATCGGCAGGGGCGCGGGGGGCTCGGAGTTCGAAAAGGAATCCGGCTCCTCGGAGTCACGGGCCATGTAGAGTGCGGGGATGGAGTTCGGCTCAATCGCCTCTGAGATCGCAGCCCCTGAGGCAGCGTCCAACCGCTGATCCTTGATCGGCGCAGTAGGCTCTGAATCAATGGTCGGAACCGATGCGTGTGCGGCCTCCAAGGCGCTGTTCGGCGGCAGAGCTATATCATGCCCATCGAGACAGTGCGGCGCGCTTGGTTGTGGCTCGAATCCGTCGAAGATCAAGTCCCCACGGATGTCAGCCGTGTAGTTTAGGCTTCCAAACCTGACCTGATGGCCAGGGGCGTAGCTTTTGATCTGCTCAAGGTGGCCAAGCGAATTGGCCCGCAATGCGAAGCCGCCGAAGACGAAGATCTGTCCGGGGAGAAAAGTCTCACCCTGGACTGCATTGCTGGTGATGATCGAAGGAGCCATCGGGCCTGAAAGCGACGACACAGAGGAACTCTCAATGAAAGCACCAATGTCGGTGTCAAAACCGGCGGATCTCGGGTAGGGGGTCCCGAACTGTGCGTCTAGGCCGGATGGTAACAGGAGGCAAGGAACACGATGTTTTACCTAGGTTCTGGCCCTCTTGATTGAGGTAAAACCCTACGTCCTGCTTGATTAATATTGATGTTATGGGTAGTACAAGAGTAGATCTACCATGAGATCAAGGAGGCTAAACCCTAAAAGCTAGCCTATGGTATGATTGTTGTATGATGAAGTTGTCCTACGGACTAAAACCCTCTGGTTTATATAGACACCGGAGAGGGTTAGGGTTACACAAAGTCGGTTACAATGGTAGGAGATCTTGAATATCCGCATCGCCAAGCTTGCCTTCCACACCAAGGAAAGTCCCATCCGGACACGGGACGAAGTCTTCAATCTTGTATCTTCATAGTCCTGGAGTCCGGCTGAAGGTATAGTCCGGCTACCCGAACACCCCCTAATCCAAGACTCCATCAACAGTCCTAGCGCCGGCGTCAGCGGTGCCGCTTTAAATCACGCCGCAGTAAAGATAGCAACACCGGCACAGGAGAAGATGACACTCCGGAAGGTGCCGAAGACAACAAAGACCCCGTCGACACAACAAACGAACACGATGAACGAGAAGATGCGCAACTTAGCCCTGTTATACAGGCCACACACAAAGATTCGGAGGATGATAGTTACCTTCCGCTCTCCGAGGATGAGGTGAGCCTCGGCACCGAGGATTTCATTGTTCCTGAGGAACCTCTTGAGCAGGAGCGCTTCAAGCGCCAGCTAATAGCCACTGCAAGGAGCCTGAAGAAGAAGCAGCAGTAGCTTCAAGCTGACCAGGATCTACTCAATGATAAATGGATTGATGTCCTAGCACCCGAAGAATACGGCCTCAAGCGCCTAGCCAAAAGCTACCTGATACGTCCATTTTGCATCATGCTTTTATATCGATATTTATTGCATTATGGGCTGTTATTACACATTATGTCACAATACTTATGCCTATTCTCTCTTATTTTACAAGGTTTACATAAAGAGGGAGAATGCCGGTAGCTGGGATTCTGGGCTGGAAAAGGAGAAAATATTAGAGACCTATTCTGCACAGCTCCAAAAGTCCTGAAACTTCACAGAAGTCATTTTCAGAATATAAAAAAATACTAAGCGCAGGAAGTTCCGGAGGGGTGCCACACCCTGCCCACGAGGGTGGGGGGCGCGCCCCTGCCTCGTGGCGCCCTGGTGGCCCTCTGATGCCCATCTTCTGCTATATGAAGTCTTTCAATGAGGAAAACATCATAAGCCAGCTTTCGGGACGAGACTCCGCCACCATGAGGCAGAACCTTGGCGGAACCAATCTAGGGCTCCGGCGAAGCTGTTCTACCGGGGAAACTCCCCCCCCCCGGGAGGGGGAAATCATCGCCATCGTCATCACCAACGATCCTCTCATCGGGAGGGGGTCAATCTCCATCAACATCTTCATCAACACCATCTCCTCTCAAACCCTAGTTCATCTCTTGTATCCAATTCTTGTCTCCAAGTCTGGGATTGGGACCTGTGGGTTGCTAGTAGTGTTAATTACTCCTTGTAGTTGATGCTAGTTGGTTTATTTGGTGGAAGATCATATGTTCAGATCCTCTATGCATATTAATACCCCTTTGATTATTAACATGAATCTGCTTTGTGAGTAGTTACGTTTGTTCCTGAGGACATGGGAGAAGTCTTTCTATTAGTAGTCATGTGAATTTGGTATTCGTTCGATATTTTGATGAGATGTATGTTGTCTCTCCTCTAGTGGTGTTATGTGAATGTCGACTACATGACACTTCACCATTATTTGGGCCTAGAGGAAGGCATTGGGAAGTAATAAGTAGATGATGGGTTGCTAGAGTGACAGAAGCTTAAACCCTAGTTTATGCGTTGCTTCGTAAGGGGCTAATTTGGATCCATATGTTTCATGCTATGGTTAGGTTTACCTTAATACTTTTGTTGTAGTTGCGGATTCTTGCAATAGAGGTTAATCATAAGTGGGATGCTTGTCCAAGTAAGGGCAGTACCCAAGCACCGGTCCACCCACATACCAAATTATCAAAGTACCAAACGCGAATCATATGAACGTGATGAAAACTGGCATGACGATAATTCCCATCTGTCCTCAGGAGCGCTTTTCTCTATATAAGAATTTGTCCAGGCTTGTCCTTTGCTACAAAAAGGATTGGGCCACCTTGCTGCACTTTATTTACTTTTGTTACTTGTTACTCGTTACCAATTATCTTGTCACAAAACTATTTGTTACCTATAATTTCAGTGCTTGCAGAGAATACCTTGCTGAAAACCGCTTATCATTTCCTTCTGCTCCTCGTTGGGTTCGACACTCTTACTTATCGAAAGTACTACGATAGATCCCCTATACTTGTGGGTCATCAAGACTCTTTTATGGCGCCATTGCCAAGGAGTGAATGCCTTTGGTAGGTGGAATTTGGTAAGGAAAAATTTATATAGTGCGCTACCATTTACTGTCACTTGTTACTATGGAAAGTAATCCTCTAAGGGGCTTGTTTGGGGTATCTTCACCCCGACCAGAAGAGCAAAGAGTTGCTCCTCAACCTATTGAACCTACTGAAAATGAAAATGTCTATTTTGATATTCCTTCGGGTATGATAGAAAAACTGCTAGCTAATACTTTTGCAGGAGACGGAACAATGCATCCTGATGAGCACCTAATATATGTGGACGAAGTTTGTGGATTATTTAAGCTTGCAGGTGTGTCCGATGATGTTATTAAGAAGAAGGTCTTCCCTTTATCTTTCAAGGGAGATGCATTGACATGGTATAGGCATTGTGATGATATGGGATCATGGAACTACAAACGATTGAAATTGGAATTTCATCAGAAGTTTTATCATATGCATCTTGTTCATCGTGATCGCAATTATATATATATATATATATATATATATATATATATATATATATATATATATATATATATAATTTTTGGCCTCACGAAGGAGAAAGCATCGCTCAAGCTTGGGGGAGGCTTAAATCATTGTTATATTCATGCCCCAATCATGAGCTTCCAAGAGAAATAATTATTCAAAATTTATATGCTCGGCTTTCTGATAATGATCGCACCATGCTTGATACTTCTTGTGCTGGCTCTTTTATGATGAAGACTATTGAATTCAAATGGGATTTATTGGAAAGAATTAAACGCAACTCTAAAGATTGGGACCTCGACGAAGGTAAGAAGCCAGGTATGACACCTAAGTTTGATTGTGTTAAATATTTTATGGATACCGATGTTTTCCGTAAATTTAGCACTAAATATGGACTTGACTCTGAAATAGTAGCTTCTTTCTGTGAATCTTTTGCTACTCATGTTGATCTCCCTAGGGAGAAGTGGTTTAAATATCATCCTCCCATAGAAGTAAATGTAGCTGCACCTATAAAGTTGAAGAAAAGACTGTCACTTATAGTGATCCTATTGTTCCTACTGCTTATGTTGAGAAACCACCTTTTGCTGTTAGGATAAAAGATCATGCTAAAGCTTCAACTGTAGTTCGTAAAAGCAATATTAGAACCTATACACCTCCTGAGCAAGTTAAAGTTGAACCTAATATTGCTATTGTTAAAGATCTCTTGTCTGATAATATTGATGGGCACGTTATTCATTTCTGTAATGAGACTGCTAGAATTGCTAAACCCTGTGCTAAAGATAAACATAGACCCGTGGTAGGCATGCCTGTTATTTCTGTTAAAATAGGAGATCATTGTTATCATGGCTAATGTGATATGGGCGCCAGTGCTAGTGTTATACCTCACGACTTATATAAAGAAATTATGCATGATATTGCACCTGCTGAGATAGAAGATATTGATGTTACCATTAAGCTTGCCAATAGAGATACTATTTCACCAATTGGAATTGTTAGAGATGTTGAAGTCTTGTGTGGGAAAACTAAATAGCTTTTGTCCCATTATATTTGGTAGACCCTTCTTGAACACAGTTAATGCTAAGATAGATTGCGAGAAGGATGTTGTTATTATTGGTTTAGGTGATATGTCTCATGAATTTAATTTCTCCAAATTTCGTAGACAACACCGTGAAGAGGAATTGCCTAGTAAAGATGAAATTATTGGTCTTGCTTCTATTGCCGTGCCTCCTAGTGATCCTTTAGAACAATATTTGCTAGACCATGAAAATGATATGTTTATGAATGAAAGAAGGGAAATAGATGAAGTATTCTTTAAACAGGAACCCATCCTGAAACACAATTTGCCTGTCGAAATCCTAGGGGATCCTCCTCCACATAAGGGTGATCCCGTGTTTGAGCTCAAACCGTTACCTGATACTCTTAAATATGCTTATCTTGATGAGAAAAAGATATATCCTGTTATTATTAGTGATAACCTTTCAGAGCATGAAGAAGAGAGATTATTGAAAACTCTGAAGAAGCACCGTGCTGCTATTGGATATACTCTCGATGATCTTAAGGGCATTAGTACCACACTATGTCAACACAAAATAAATTTGGAGAAAGATGCCAAACCAGTTCGTGATCACCAACGACGGCTTAATCCTAAGATGAAAGAAGTGGTAAGAAAGGAAATTCTAAAGCTCCTTGAGGCAGGTATAATTTATACCGTTGCTGATAGTCAGTGGGTAAGTCCTGTCCATTGTGTCCCTAAAAAGGGAGGTATTACTGTCGTTCCTAATGATAAAGATGAATTGATTCCACAAAGAATTATTACGGGTTATAGGATGGTAATTGATTTCCACAAATTAAATAAGGCAACTAAAAAAGATCATTACCCTTTACCTTTTATTGATCAAATGCTAGAAATATTATCCAAACATACACATTTTTGCTTTCTAGATGGTTATTCTGGTTTTTCTCAAATTCCTGTGTCAGCTGATGATCAATCTAAGACCACTTTTACTTGCCCGTTCGGTACATTTGCTTATAGACGTATGCCTTTTGGTTTCTTTAATGCAACTGCTACCTTCCAAAGATGCATGATGGCTATATTCTCTGACTTCTGTGAAAAGATTTGTGAGGTTTTCATGAACGATTTCTACGTCTATGGATCCTCTTTTGATGATTGCTTAAGCAACCTTGATCGAGTTTTGCAGAGGTGTGAAGAAACTAACCTTGTCTTGAATTGGGAGAAGTGCCACTTTATGGTTAATGAAGGTATTGTCTTGGGGCATAAAGTTTCTAAAAGAGGTACTGAGTTGATAAAGCTAAGGTTGATGCTATTGAAAAGATGCCATGTCCTAAGGACATCAAAGGTATAAGAAGTTTCCTTGGTCACGCCGATTTTTATAGGAGGTTCATTAAGGACTTCTCAAAAATTTCTCAGCCTCTGACTAATTTATTACAAAAATATATACCATTTTTTATGATGATTGCGTAGAAGCATTTGAAATACTTAAGAAAGCATTGATCTCTTCACCTATTGTTCAGCCACCTGATTGGAATTTACCCTTTGAAATTATGTGTGATGCTAGTGATTATGTTGTAGGTGTTGTTCTAGGGCAAAGAGTTGATAAGAAATTAAATGTTATTCAATATTCTAGTAAAACTCTAGACAATGATCAGAGAAATTATGCTACTACTAAAAAAGAATTTTTAGCAGTTGTATTTGCTTGTGATAAGTTCAGACCTTATATTGTTGATTCTAAAGTACCTATTCACACGGATCATGCTACTATTAAATATCTTATGGAAAATAAAGATGCTAAACCTAGACTTATTAGGCGGGTTCTCTTGCTACTAGAATTTGATTTGCATATTATTGATAGAAAGGGAGCCGAGAACCCCATTGCAGACAACTTGTCTAGGCTAGAGAATGTTCTTGATTACCCACTACCTATTGATGATAGCTTTCCTGATGAACAATTAAATGTCATAAATGCTTCTCACACTGCTCCATGGTATGCTGATTATGCTAATTACATTGTTGCTAAATTTATACCACCTAGTTTCACATCCCGGCAAAATAAAAAGTTTTTCTATGATTTAAGATATTACTTCTGGGATGATCCACATCTTTGTAAAGAAGGAGTAGATGGTGTTATTAGACATTGTGTACCTGAGCATGGACAGGAACAGATCCTACACAAGTGTCACTTTGAAGATTATGGAGGACACCACGCTGGAGATAGAACTGCACATAACGTATTGCAATCCGGTTTTTATTGGCCTACTCTCTTCAAGGATGCCCGTGAGTTTGTTGTATCTTGTGATGAATGTCAAAGATTTGGTAATATTAGTAGACGTCAAGAAATGCCTATGAATTATTCACTTGTTATCGAACCATTTGATGTTTGGGGCTTTGATTATATGGGACCTTTTCCTGCCTCCAATGGATACACGCATATTTTAGTTGCTGTTGATTATGTTAATAAGTGGGTAGAAGCTATTCCAACTAGTAGTGTTGATCATAACACCTCTATTAAGATGCTTAAAGAAGTTATTTTTCCAAGGTTTGGAGTCACTAGATATTTAATGACTGATGGTGGTTCACATTTTATTCATGGTGCTTTTCGTAAAATGCTTGCTAAATATGATGTTAATCATAGAATTGCATCTCTGTATCACCCAAAGTCTAGTGGTCAAGTAGAATTGAGCAATAGAGAACTCAAATTAATTTTGCAAAAGACTGTTAATAGATCTAGAAAGAATTGGTCCAAGAAACTTGATGATGCATTATGGTCCTATAGAACTGCATATAAAAATCCTATGGGTATGTCTCCGTATAAAATGGTCTATGGAAAAGCATGTCACTTACCTCTCGAACTAGAACATAAGGCTTATTGGGCTATTAAAGAGCTCAATTATGATTTCAAACTTTCTGGTGAGACGAGGTTATTTGACATTAGCTCACTTGATGAATGGAGAACCCAAGCCTATGAGAATGCCAATTATTTAAAGAAAAAGTTAAAAGATGGCATGACAAAAGAATACAAAAGCGTGAATTTAATGTAGGTGATTATGTGTTGCTATACAACTCTCGTTTAAGATTTTTTGCAGAAAAACTTCTCTCTAAATGGGAAGGTCCTTACGTTATAGAGGAGGTATATAGTTTCGGTGCCATAAAAATCAACAACTTCGAAGGCACAAATCCGAAGGTGGTGAACGGCAAAGAATCAAACATTATATCTCAGGTAATCCTATAAATGTTGAAACCAATGTTATTGAAACCGTAACCCCGGAGGAATACATAAGGGACACTTTCCAGAACATTTCAGACTCCGAAAAGGAATAGGTATGTGGTATGGTAAGTAAACTGACTGCAAAACAGTTCTAATGGTGATTTTCTTCCGTTTTGGAATATTTAAAAAATAGAAAAATAAGAAGTAGTCCGGGAAGGACACGAGGGCTCCACGAGGGTGGAGGGCGCGCCCTACCCCCCTGGGCATGCCCCCTACCTCGTGGGCACCTCGTGTGCTCTCCGGACTCCGTTTTCTTGCATGTTACGTATTTTGGTCGGTAAAAATTCATTATATAATCTCCCGGAGGTTTTGACTCCCGTATCACATAAATATCTCTCGTCTTTGTTTCGAGCTATTTTTCTGACAGATCTAGGTCATCATGTTGTCTTCAAGTGCTCCCAACGACAAGTTTTTCGATAAGGTCATCAAACCCTACCTTGCGGAAGTGCTCCAACACCCTCAAACCATTGAGATGCATGAGGGGGTGCTGCACATCCATGATGTTGAGGGACCAGGGAGGACCGGAAGCACGGAGGCAAGGCTTGAGGCATTGGAGCAATAAGTTTTCAAGTGTCGGGAGATGGTGGAGCGTGGACTCGATTCCAATCACATTATGATCATGGAGTTCACCAACAACCACAAGCTGGACGTCAAGGACATTGGGGAGGCCATCTTCAAGCTTCATGAGAAAATGGAGCACCTCCAAGCTCAGATCTATGACCTACAAAATCAAAACTGTGAGTATGAATATAGATTCAAGAGGATGAGTTTGGCTGTAGATTTGAGGTTTCAGGAGACTCGATCATCCTTTTATCACTACAAAAAATAAACTTCTGTGATGATACGTGTTTGTCACAGTAGGTCGCTTTTTTTGTCATGCATGTACATCCATGACAAATTTATGACAGAATCAAGATAGTCATACCTGTGGTGTCGTAGAAGTGTTCCATGACATTACCAAAATTATCATCACGGAAGTGTCCACTTCCATGACGATAAATCGCGCATCACAGAAGTGCTTTCGTCAAGGGTGACCGACACATGGCATCCATCGTAACGGAACGCCGTTAAGCTATCGGGTCGGGTTTTGGATCTGATAACCCATTAACAGCCCCGACCAATGGGGATTTTCCACTTGTAAAATCATCATTGGCTGGAGGAAACACATGTCGGCTCATCGTTGGGACATATGTCAACCACTCATTGGACGGAAGGCGCCTATGATACGTCGACACGTGGCACGACCCAACAGAGGCCCATTCCTGTGAAAAGGCCGGCCCGTTTGACTTGGTCAAAAGGTGGCGGGCCGGCCCATGGAAAGCCTGTTAATGGCATGTTCGCATATAGCCCATTTACAGCCCGCTAACCCAAGGCCCATTATGCCCTATCCGAATTAGGCCCAGTAGCATCATCTGGGCCATCCAATATGATTCTAGCCCGTTTTCACTTCTGGCCCATGTATGGCCCATGACGTCTTTCGGCCCATATGAGGCCCTATGTAACTCTTGGCCTATTAACGACCCGTGGTGAAATTGGCCCGTAATGAACAGTGTATCACTTTACACCCATTAACGGCCCGTGGTGAAACTGGCCCGTAATGAACAGTGTATCACTTTATACCCATTAACGACCCATTATTCCGTTGGGCCGTTTCCAGCCCATGTTATCTTTTGGCCTTCTCAGAGCCCATTCATTCTTGGGCTCATTTCCAGCATTCATTTACTTACGGCCCGTTACTGTCATTTTCTGCTTGTGGGCCAAATTCAGCCCATGGTTACAGTCGGCCCGTTTGTGCTCCGTTAATACGTTGGGCCGTTTTCATAGCGTCATCAAATACGGCCTATTAACGATGGCCCGTTACAGTCGGCCCATGAACGGACGATTCCAACTCTAGCCCGTTTACGGCCATAATGCGGCATGTTATTGGCCCATGTTTGGCCAATCGATCATACGGCCCGTATAAGGCCTATTGATGATACAGCCCGTAGAAGGCCCATTGTTTCTATGGCCCATAGAAGGCCTACTGTTTCTACGGCCCGTAGAAGGCCCACTGTTTCTACGGCCCGTAGGAGGCCCAGTGTCACTACAGTAAATATTAGCCCATGGTTATTGTGGCCTAGTTTTAAAAAATAGGTTATTGCAGCCACTAGTTAACCGCGGAAAAAGAACTGCAATGACTACAAGCAAACAAATAAACAAGACAACAAGGAAATAAATAAGCAAGCAACTAACGCTAGGCTACCACGGTTTTTACACATATTACATCCACTGGGCATCAAAGTTCGCCACCAGTGCAAATATAGGGAACAAAGCAGCATATCATATACACTAGCCGGCCAAATTGGCCACCAGTGCAAATAAACGCGGCAGCAAAACAAGAGCATAACTGAAACAACTTCAGAAGAGCTCAAGAAACGTTATCCTGGGTATCCACCATGCTGGCAATAAGCTTAGCAAGCTGATTAGCTTTGTCCTGTTTGGCGCTAAAATCCTCCAACGCTTGCTGTTGCACCAGAAAGTATGCATCTGAATGCTCTAGGGACTTCCGCAGTCCTTCCGCTTCTTGTTGCAGCACAGCTGATCGATGTCTTTCAGCTTGTAGTTGAGACTCAAGAAACCGAACTGATTCAGACAGTGAGTTTGAATAGCTTGTGCAAGTGGTAGTGGCCAGCAACTCCAACACTAAACCAAGACAGGATGTGTCACTATCCTGAACCTTATCTGCATTACTTCCTTTACCGTTTCTTAATAAGGCACTCTTCCCCAATATTCTGTCAGCATTCTAAAAGAAGAAACAAGCAGACACATAACAAGTTTAGCATGTACTAGTATATGAAACTCATTTCGGTGAACCAGTTCATTAGTAAGGTGGACAGGATTAAACTACCAAGTCTTCTATTGCCAAGTACTAGTACATAATAAAAGCATCAAACAAACATATATCTATGTCCTATGGTAGCAATGGAATCTTAAATTAGAACAGTTGTTCTTCAGGTTTAGGCACTTGTTCTACATGAATAGAGTACAATAAGACGCAAGAATATAATACTTAAAAATAGAAAATGAGCTCATAGACCTTACCACATTCTTGGTTCGGGACCAGTACAGAACAAGGCGTTCCCAGTCATCGTCCAGTAATTGTGTCTCAAGAGAACGTAAGGGAATTTGATGAGTTTCTTTGCCGATGAAGTACGTTTTCTTCAGGTAATTCCGATACTGCCACCAAGCATTCTTGGAGATAGCAGAGGTATTAGCACATGTTACCTCATCCTGAGTTTCCAAATCGGTCCTTCTCTATAGAGAAAAATGGGAAAAATTGCTGTATTATAACCATCATGGAGATAGGATGTATGGGACGAAGCAAAGTAATTGCCATGAATAACATTACTTACACATAACTCCTGGAAAAACACCTGCAACTGGCATTTTCCTTCATCTTCAGTATAATATTTCCAAGATGGGAAGATACGCACATACGATTTAACAACATCAAATGCGATAGATGCTAAACTATGACTAGCTGGTTGTGCTTCCTCCACAGGAATAGGCGTACTAACTGGTGGAGTTGGGGTTTGCCGTGATAGTACTAGCCCTTTGGGCACTGGAGCTGCCTTACTAACTGCTCTTGTTTGGGAGCTCTGTGGTGGGGATGGTGCTGTGTCAACAGGAATTGGGTTACTATCGGCTGGGGTTGGGGTTAGATTGGGTGAAGCTAGTTCTCTGTCCATCGTAGTAGGGGTACAATCTCCGAGAGTTTGGGTTATGTGTGGTAGGGCTGGTTCTTGTGCATGTACAACCGGGGTGCTATGTCCACCAAGAGGTAGCATTGTTTTATTTGAAGATCGTTTTTTTAGTCCGCTAGATACTGGCATCACCCGCTCCAATTCAAATGGCTGATAAACAGGAAACATAGTTGAATGTACATACATTGTATGAGAGACAGATGCAATAGATAGTGTGCAAAAAAGAGGGCATGAAATAGTTGACATGTATATTGTTTAACTAAAACATATAGCATGACATAATTTCACATATATGATGTCTATCTAAACTAGATAGCATAGCATAACATAATTCAAAGATATGATGAATAAATAAACAAGATCGCATGACATAATTCACCTACATGTTATCTAAGTAATGAGGATCGCATCATTTAATTCACATATGTGATTTATATGCTAAACAGAGGGCATTCGATATGATGTCTGAACTAAGAACATGGTGTTGAATATTGTGTATAGCATGTCTAAACTATGCAATGCAAGACACCGTATGCATGATATGAGCAGTATAACCGTGCCAAGTTAGAGCATACACCTCAGTGGGGGAATAGGACTGGTCATCTGTCTCTGAATCCATCTCTGAGGAGCTATCGGGACCCAACAAGAGATCTGCTTCGACAGGTAGCACTGTCTGCTCTGAAGGCCTTGTTTTCACTCCAGATTTTTCCATCTCCCACCCAAATGACTGATTCACAGGAAGAGTAGTTTAATGTACAAACATTGTCGACAAATGGAAATGTAATGAAGAAAAGGATGGGCAAGATATCATTCAAATATATGATGCCTGGTTAAACAGGATGGCATTGCACATTTCACATATATTATGGCTGGCTAAAAGACATGAGACTGCATAATTCCCATATATGATATAGAAACTAAACAGGTGGCATTACAGAACATGTCTAAACTAAGCAGATGACATATATGATGTCAAAAGTAGGCATTGCAAGGCAACATATGCATGATATGACTAACATCATCATGCCAAGGTAGAGCAAACACCTTGGGGGGTAAATAGGAGTGGTTAGCGGCGTCTGAATCCGCCTCAGAACAAATATCATCCTCTGGATTACAATCTGGAGAGGGGTGGGGAGGGTTTGCCATTGAACCCACCATGGAGCGATGTCTGCATTACATTGTATTGCCGCGCAAAACTCTTCTCTTTTTCTGTACATGTTCAGCATGACTGTGTACAATATCTGACATGCATACGAAAAAAATATGGTGAGATTATGTAAGGAGAGCATGCAAAAATTTAGAGTGATGGTAACAACCAGTGGATCGATGTTTTTCCGTTGAACCAAAATAGCCCTAATGGATTGACGTGAATGTATAGTAATAAGTGATGCAACAAGTGTACAACCTCTTTGCCATAGCCGTGTCGACCTCAGCATCATTGGGTTGGTCGCTGAAGCAGTTGAGGCAGAGGTGGCTGTCGGAGGTGTGGAGGAAGATCTGAGGAATCTGTAGACGGTGTCCAGGGCACTGCTCTGTTGTGACGGATCGTTCTGTCGTTGGAGCAGCTCTGGTGAGCCATAAGACGTCAAGGCTAAAGCAGCACAAGACAGACATCGTCAACCTCAAGTGGGATTCTAATAGCATCTCCAATAGATGATGTAAAATGGATGTAAAATTAACATCACCAAAAACCACCTGACTACAACAGATGAGGTAAAAACAGTTGACTCTGAACTTAACTGTCGAAACTGAAATTTACTGTGGAATCTAAATGCTACTGTCGAAACTGAACACAATGGTAGCAGAGAGGCACTTGACATGTAGTTTAGGGAGGGCCTGCAGTTCATCTTCAACCTGCACCCCCCTAAGCTGCCAGCCACCACCGGCCGAACCGCCGGCCCCAGCGCTGCCTCGCCGCCCCAAAACAACTCGCCACCGCCGCCCCGGCCAGCCCTCTAGGCCCCCCGCCCCCACCCTGAACC
>NC_041388.1:294701731-294704648 GCF_002162155.2 Triticum dicoccoides
CTGAAGTGTGGCTTAATCAGAGCAGAGCAGCAGCACGAGCGAGGGGGAGAGCAGCAGCAGCAGCTGGGCGAGCGAGCGATCGAGCGAGAGCCGGAGCAGCAGCAGCAGATCCGGTTGGTATGGACACCGCCGCCGAAGGGGCCTCACACTGGCGGAGAGCCGTCGTGGAGATGTCGCCCGCGGCGCCGGCTTCAAGGTAGCCGCTCCATGGGGGTGCGGGATGGAGCACCGTCGATGCCGGGATGTCGAGTTAAGGAGAAGGTGCAATGCAATGAGTGTACAACCTCTTTGGTGGCGCCGAGTAGGCCTTGGCTTCGTCCGAGGAGTCGGTGAGGATGTTGCGGTTCCGGTGGAGCAGGTTAAGGCGGCGCTGTGGGGATGGAGCAGCCGCGATAGACGAGGCGATCGTCGGAGCAGCTCCTTGGAGGTGGAGGACGGGGCGGCTGAACCGGCGGGACGGCGAGATGGACGAAGGATCCTCATCCAGGGAGGTGGACGAGGGACGTCGAGCTGTTGCGATGGACGACGTCGTCGGGGAAGAGGCTCCGGCTGGGCAGCGGTGACGTGGCGGATAGAGGAGGGTGCAGTTTCGCGGCTGGAGCGGAGAGGTTATGGCGGCCTGGGATTTCGAATGGCGAAAAGGGGGCGATGGGAGGGGGTGAAGCATGACTTAGGAATGCGCTTGTCCAAAATGTATGGTGTGTTACAAAAGTACCCCCCACTGATTTGAACTAGCGGCCCTTTCGGCTCAGGGTTAGAAGGGGGATTTCGCATGTCGGGATTTGGCAGCTGGAGGGAGTTTTCGCGCGCGTTGTAATTTCGGGATAGCAAGGTACGGGTTGTGAAGGCGCCAGTTTTGGGAGCATGATATCTGAATTTTCGGGATATAACAAGACGCGGGTTGAATTTTAGTGACAAGCCTAACGTGTAGTAATATTGTACTTGTACGTACCAAATCAATTCGCACTTCCCTGAACCAAAAAGAAAACGAAAAAAATAAAACTATTCACACCACACAAAGAGAGAGTCTTGCCCCGTTTTACTATACAAATGCTATTCAAAGCTACTCCCTCCTTCCATCTATATAGGTCCTAATGCGTTTCTCGATGCTAACTTTGACCAAATATTAGAGCAATGATATATGACATGCAACTTACACAAAGCACACCATTAAATTCGTCTGTGAAAGGTTCTTTCAATGATATAATTTTCACATTGTGCATGTCATGTACTATTAATCTTGTCAATAGTCAAAGGCAGTCTTAAAAATCTCATTACGTCCTATATAGATGGAAGGAGGGAGTATGAATCCATGTTATGTCCGATTCAATTTTTTCGCTTGCTGTATAACGCATGTAACCTACTCATACCAACATTTTAGTGCATTCCAAATGTCTATACTACCACTGCAATTCGAACTAAATTTGAATTCATTTCTCTATTTCAATAAGAATCTACAATCATGATTGTTGCCAACTTCAACCATCATAGTTTCCTTGCTATCCGCCAGATATAAATGACACGGCCTAAATGCAGGATGGCAGGCACACCATCATCAACAACTCCGTTTTTTATAACAGTAGAGATAAAATATATTAAATGTAGTATACCATGTTCATAACCACACCATGTGTATCACCATTATATATATTCACACATCCGTCGGTTTGAAACACTATGATAAATTCTTCAAATATCCGAATTCGCTTTTTATAATGAAGTATATATGATCTCTATTCGTCTTTTACACCCACACAACCCTCTTATCTTTGTAGCTAGTGCTAACTTTCTCTTGTGCATGCACACGCCCGCATCCCTCTCACCCACCCTCAGCATTCTCTAGCTCCATCACGCAAATTCATCTTTTCACTTTAGGTCGTTCATCCATGGTGTGTGTAGCCCCCCAACTCCTTATTTACGACACACATCGATCAATATGCCTCTCTAGCCAGGTGTGCCTAGCACAAACACAAGCTCCCCCTCTTCTCTTATCACCGTCCATGCCTCACTCCCACCACTCTTTTCATTGTTCTCGTACTCGCACACTCCTCCCCCTCGATATAGTATGCCTCTTGTACCACCTCCTACATGCATCCCTCTCTCTATCCTTCTCCTCGCGCCTCATTTGCTTCTAACACACACATGCATGTATATCGATCGACCTCCCAACATATACATAGATCGACTTTAACTACCCCCCATCGATCGACGTACCTCACAAGTTATGTCTCTCCTTTCTCTTACAAAGGGCGATTGATCTTCCTATGTAGTTACGTCTGCTTACCACAGCCACATCGTCCCCCTCATCATTCATGCATGCCTCCTGACCCGTCTCTCACACGCGCGTGCACAGACAACAAGCAGTCATCTCCTCTCTTATTGATATTGCGGGCGTGCCCTCCGTTTGTCTAGCAAGCCTATCCCACCATTTGTTACAAGCAACTCCACTACCACCCACTCTTCCAACCTTATTCATCTCCTGCACATATGCATGGATGCCGATCAATCTCCCTTAATACATGAGGCAGATCAATCTCCTTAATACATGAGGTAGGTCTCTCTCCTCCTCCACACATATACCAGCCATTGTACCTCTATAGTTAATTGGGCCTCCCTCTTCCCCCACCACACATCGATAGTCGAGCGCTACAGGTAGGTATCCATGCCACAGAGACAAACTGCACATGTCCCATCTCACGTTCCAGTAGGCCAACCACTCTATATCTTTGACGTGGGCACACACAAATTCGATGGCACTCTTTATCGATCGCGCGCGCGCGCACACACACACATCATCATCCCTCTCTTCGATTCTACAGACACCTCAAGCCGATGATACCTCCACTCTCTTCTCGTGGATTGCCCCCTCTATATATATGTTATATCCATGACTCTATTTCCACACATTGCATATGTT
>NC_041388.1:294704856-294718152 GCF_002162155.2 Triticum dicoccoides
GTTTGTATCTCTCTCACATAACCCCACATAGGTTGTGTACGTATACAAGAAGAGAATAGGTGCATCGTGCACGTACTCACGCTTCGTGCCCAGCCACACCCGCGCGGGTACACAGTTGAGCTCATTTCTTTACAAAATGGTAGCCCACGTGCTAATTTGAATGTCTGTAGCGGTTGTTTACCTAGGGAGGTCGTGTACCACGCGTGCACGAAACAAAGTTCGACTTGACGCGTTGCCGCGTTATTTTTAAATAAAGTTATAGCACTCAATGGCACGTACACAGAATATAAAACAATTTTTA
This sequence comes from Triticum dicoccoides, assembly GCF_002162155.2. NCBI lineage: Eukaryota > Viridiplantae > Streptophyta > Magnoliopsida > Poales > Poaceae > Triticum > Triticum dicoccoides. Next base: position 294,705,158 of record NC_041388.1, read on the forward strand.
TGGAGGAAAAGGTAGTCCGCTCTTCAGAGTATCTCACACAAGGCTCCGGTGGCCTCTCTCTCTCTCTCATCGTTGGTCACTGATCCGGCCGCATCCCGTCTGCCAGGGGAAAGGGAGTGCAGTGGCCTCTCTCTCTCTCTCACCGTTGGTCACTGATCTGGCTGCATCCTGTCCGTCGGGGGAAAGGGAGTGTGGTCGCCTCTCTCTCTCTCTCTCTCACCGTTGGTCACTGATCCGGCCGCATCCCGTTCGCCGGGGGAAAGGGAGTGCGGTGGCCTCTCTCTCTCTCACGGTTGGTCACTGATCCGGCCGCATCCCATCCGCCAGGGGAAAGGGAGGAAGTGCATCGTTTCTCCGTTCGATGGCGTCGAGGGAGCATGTCCCGATCTGCGGTACACGCCATTTTCTCTGACCAAGCTCCGGCGCGGTAGGGCCTACGCCACCTGCTCGCAGATTCCGCCCCCCGCCGCTCACCTAGTTACATCCCGACGACCTCCAGGTATCCCCTCCGTCCTTGCTCCACTGCCCGTTTTCCCACGTCGCTGCATGTGGATCTTCCATAGTTCTTTGCCCAAAACGTAGCTTGTCCGGCGTATTTTCCATATTGCATTCTCGTCCTCACACCGTTTTAGACAAACACAACCGTGTTGTTATCTTTCCTTAGGACAAGGAATATGCTTCTTTTTTGTCATCGCATGTGTCATCAACTGTTATTGGCCAGTAATTGTTTCCTTTCTACCTCTTTTTTGCAAACAGGGCTATCCATTTCACATCGTTGCTATTGCGACCTTTTGGTGAACTGCACAAATCACTTTTTTCTTAAGAGTGTTTTGTGTAGTTGTACTAAAATGTCACATGGGCAACGTCTCTACATTTCAGTGCGACTGCACAAAGGGAGATTGGTTTTGCTCTATCCTCCTCATCCAACTCCGAGCCTAATCTTCTCCAACTAGTTACTCTTAAGAGAGACTGCAAAGGTGACCGGCTTCTATTTGTGTGTTTATTGTTTCATCAGCAGTCCTCTATTATCGTAATCACACTTGATATCTTTGGAACAGGGACGCTCAGCTCTATTTTAGTGGAACTGCACAAAATGATCGGAATGTTGCATGCTCCAGACAGCTAGTTTTTTTCCCAACATGCCTTGTTGATTTAGACAGAGCTGGGGGGACGTTGCTGCCAATGAAAGCATGGAACAATTTTAATTTAACACCTTCTCACAACTTTGTCTTCAGTTGTGATGTAATTATTAGCTCTGATCTGCTAATAATTGACATGCATTAGCAAGGAAGTTAGTTTTTTATTGTTTTCGCAAGAGCATCGATGGCAAGACACGCGAAACAAAAGCTGAAAGCTCACACCATTGTACAATTTCATGTCGCTGGAAAATTATTTGTATAGTACGTCAATTATGTAAACAAATGATGGAAGCTTGATAGCATTGCCAGAAGCCTCTTCATCATCCGGATCCATGTGCCATGCACAAAATTATACTCCTTCGTTCCTAAATATTTGTCTTTTTACAAATTGCAAACGGGCATATTTTAGAGTGTAGATTCACTCATTTTGCTTCGTATGTGTACTCCCTCCGTTCCTAAATATTCTATTCGTCTTAATAGAGATTTCAACAAGCGACTACATACGGAGCAAAATGAGTGAATCTACACTCTAAAATATGTCTATATACATCCGTATGTGCCAGTCCATTTGAAATCTCTAAAAAGACAAATATTTGAGTAGTCACTCGTTGAAATCTCTAGAAAGACAAATACTCCAGAGTATATTTAAGAACCGAGTGGGTAGTGCACAACTGCATGGGAGACTCAACCCGGTCGTTGCGCCGCATTAATAGTGAGTAATGAGCAGTCAAATCATAAGCCCCACCTTTCCCACTGTAAGTTGCTCTGAAGAAGCAACCATCAATACGCTCTTATTTGAATCCGCTCATACTACTCCATCCGTCACTGTTTATACAACGCGCTTCAGAAAAAAGAAAAAAATCTGTGGGACCAAGGCGACTAGCGATCGGCCTGAAAAATAGCATTGGTAGTTATAGCACGGCGTCTATTACTAGAGGGAATAATGCGTACACACATGCATAGTGCTTCCACTCCGGGTACACACATGCATGCACTCCGTAGTAGTACAATACATGGAGAGAAAATTGTGGACTTGATTGCGGTTACCACGCCCTAATTAATTGAGCATTAAACCAAACGCGTCTAAAGTCTCTCTGGTGGTGGAAATGCATCGAGAGAAATGCATCACAATGAAGCGCGCCCTGTAAACTATGACGGAGGGTGGAGTAGTATGAAGGTGCAAAACCAAGTAGGCGTACTACTGCGCTTGGCTCTTCGTCCCTTCGTGAAGTCGAACAATGATGGTACTCCGCATGTTGGGTACTACAGTGTATGCCTCTGACGATCTGACACCGAATGGACTAATGCATGTCCACTAAGGTAGGTTACATTAGTCAAAAGGCGTAAGCGAGCTTCACCTTGTCCTGCAAGCTTCACCTCGTTCTGCGAGTTGACGGGACACACCAAAAAGTAGTGCTAGTCCATACTCCCTCCTTTCCGGTTAATATGGCTTAATCTTTTTTGTGGGTAAATGAGAGAGCTTTATTCATATATAAGCATTCCTAGGACGATCAGCCAAGACACTGGTCACTAGGAAGCAAGGTACCCCACAAAAAAATAAGTAGGAAACGAGGTGTTTCATCAAGCCAGCTCTCGGACACATTCAAAGTGCAGCAAGCACAGTTCGCACGAAGATGTGCCGCAAGGTTTGCTGACCTGTTTACATGCTGAATAACAAAAAAAGAGGAAATATTACTAAGCGCTACTATTTGTAACAGGATATGAGCCAGAATTAAGCGAGAATTGTGGCGAGTGTTCCATGCAATCAACTTCCATTATCACAAGCGAGAACCCTCGAAGAGAACCAAATGTGTTGAAGATTGCTTTATCACATTTTAAAATTATAATAAGAGTGTAGACGCTCCTCCATCTAGTTCCTAGTACTAGTATAGTACGTACCTTTATGGACTATAGTAGTAGTACTAGTAAACTTTGCGCCTGGCTGTTCAGGAAGTCGAACAATAATAGCACTAGTAGTATAGTGTATGCTTCTGGCAATCTGACACCGAATTAACTATTGCACGTCCACCGCCTGAGCGAGGGAGAGCTTGCATTAGTCAAAAGTTTCCCCTTGTCCTGCGAGCCACCGCGCGCAAGCTTCTCCCGTCCTGCAATGTTCTCCTCGTTCGGCAAGTTGACGGGACACACCAAAGTAATGCTAGTCCATGTTGCCTCCTCTCCGGTTAATATGGATTAATTTCAAACGAGATAAATACACTGTCTGTCACTGTATTTGTAAAAATACGGTCAGTGGACTTCATAATACGCTCACTGTGCTCAATATATATATTTTCCGGTATTCATACGGTCACTAGCTCACCCTGACTAAGTATCTGTGTGCATGCACGTGTAGGTTGAGCACTTGAGCGTGACCGTGTGTGTTCCGTCGTGTGCTCGGACATGCATGCATTAGGGCGTCGCGCGTGTTTTTGCGTCCATGTGTACGTGTGACTGTTGCATACACGTAGGGGGAGTATGTGTAGGGGCCACTAAGGAGCAGTCAAATCACATAGTAAGTTAGTCGGAAGAAGCAACCATCATTTCACTCTTGAATGACACGTACACAATATAAAATGGTTGATATGGAGAGAAAAAGAAAACCACTATATATACACTAGCAGGAGCCTAAGCATAGAACGACGGGCCTGATCCCGCAGCTGGGGGAAGGGAACAATGTTCTGCGTAGACGCGGTCGACATCGGCGAGGGAGAAAACCCATAGTCGGTGCGTCCCAATCGGGGGTCACCGTGGTATGGGCCGATGTCGCGTCCCAATCGCCCCTTCTAGCTACAGCCCGACGTCCCAGGTAGTCCATCTTCCTTTTGGAGCCGGCTTGCTCCACTGCCGTAGCTCCATCTCCATGTTGATCTTTCTCTACTTCTACCGGCTTCTATTTGTGATGAGTTTATGTCTCATGAACTAGTGCCAGTACTATTATTCTAATCACACTTCTTCAATATCTTTGCCATCAGGGATGCTCAGGTCGATTTTAGTGGAACTGCACAAAAGCATCGTATGATCCGAGGGTGCCAGCCGTCTTTCCTTCCCGACATGGAAAGTGCTATGGAACAAGAGGTACCAGAAGGTGGAGAACCAAAGAGTGATGCTTCTATTGTTGCTGACATTCTCACTAAAGAATCTCCCTCTAGCACATTCCTTCGACAGGTTCTACCTGGCCAGGAAATTAAATCATGTTTAGGGTTTAGGGTTTAAGTCGTAGTGACCCCATCAGTAGTTTTTCTATCGTACATGCTCTCACAACTTTTTTCTTTAGTTGTGAAGTAAATATTGGCTATGATCTGTGAATCATTGAGATGCATCAGCATGCATGTTAGTTTTCCTTTGTATTTGATGGAATGTTGTAACAGGGCAACCTTGGAATAGGAATGAAAATGGAGTGGAAAAGTTTCTGTTTTTCCGGAGAGAAAATGGAAACGGAGAGAAACCAAGTTTCATTTCGTTGGATCACGGCATCGAGCAAAACCAACGTTTAAATCACGTCTGTCTCGTTCGTGTCTCACCCTCCTCCACGGCTCGACCCCACACGGTCGCTCAACAGGCCACTCACCGCAAACCGAGTAGTATACCATAACTTTCTTGCCTGCTTGTCAATGGATCGCGCCATGGAGTACTAGCACTACTGGAAGAGATTGACGAGTTGGGGGAGGATAGCTAGCTGTAGCACGGACTCCCAAGAACTTACTACTGGAAGAGATCGCGCATGTTGTAGCCGGTTATTGCGACCTTTGAACGCGGAGCAGCCGCATGCACCCGGAAGCGGCGCGGGCGACGCTCTCTCGGCTGGCGCGCCACAATCAATGCCGGCGTCAGTGAGAGGTCGCGTCCGCTCTGGCCGGGCATGAATGCGGCACTGACCGTTTCGGGCGGGAAGCACGCACGAGTGATGAAGAGGGTTCGGGTTGGTCAGGACCGGCCGTGGCAGCGGTCCGGACGTGCGCAAACAAGAGATGTTGTATGTTAATATTGCTGTGTATATAATTAACAACGTAAATAATTTGCCAGTTGGAAAAATATGATTGGAGATGGAATTGGAAATGGAATTTTACGTAAACACATATGCATGTCTATGTCTATGTGTGTGTGCGCGATCACTCTCGCGACCTGGAAGCGGGGGCGTGTTTTTGATCAAGTTTTATTTCTTGGTACGTTAGAAAATCAGTTTGTCTAATTCACATCTAGATGTTATTTAAGGATATCACATCTAAGCTCCCACAAGTATATAATGTAGCAACAAGAAACAAAAAAAACTAGGAAAAGACCACAAACAGAGTGGACATCAACTTATATGTGACATAACTATGTCACATCTAGATGTGTCCTAGATAGACCCTTAAAAAATTGTCCGCCAGTTTTCGTTTCTTTTTTCCGGGAACACGCGTATTCTATTTAAAACCACTGCTATGGAGAGATTTTTTACTCCATTATAGCCTCTTGTTTGATAGAGTTTCTCACGTCTCGCTCTCTCACCCTCTCCATATCAAAACAAGATGATAGTGTCCACTCTATCTCTCTCCTCACCGGTGGTCACAGATCCGGCCGAATCCCACCCACTGTGGGAGGTGAGGAGGTGCAGCCTTGACGTTGTCTCCGTCGGCGACGGAGGAAGCTGATGCGCACCGTCCTCTCGGAGCCAGTGCTAGCACAGATGAAGATCCTCCGCGCCCTTGTTCGCTGCCGTCGTGTGGGCAGATCCCGCCCGCCCTCCTAAACGACATCTCGCCCACCTGATGTATAACTTCTTGTACTGGTCCAGCTCCCCAGGTCGCTGCGTGCGGGTTTTATTCTATGCGACTACTCCCCATCTCCCCATGCATAGTAGCTAGGGTTCGTCGGCTAGTCCAACATCACCTACTAGTACTAATATAGAGGAAATGCCACTCAAAAAGTTGTCCTGATTTATGCCTCGGTGGAGGTATGCTTGTTGTTTCGACAAAAAGTACATGGTGGTTGTGCGGTCATTGTCCATATGGTGGTAGTACTATCACTGGTTAAATGAAGAAATGCTTTTTTTCTCGAGTATCCTGGTTTAGTTCCCATCAAGATAATTATGATGCTTCTATTTGTTGGTGTACTTTTCATTAATTCTTATTGACAATTGAGATGTCGTTGCTAACCCTTTTTTATATTTTTGGAAATAGCGATGCGTGTCTCCATACCGGGGCATGTCTTCCTCAATTTTAGTGGAACTGCACAAAATTGGATGGCCATTGTTGTTCCGCCTCTCTGTCCTGTGCCACATGGTTCTTCCTTCCTCGAGCTTGATTACTGAGAAGAAACAGACCACAGTGAGGATTTGTCAAACTTCTTAGGTGCCTCACCCAAACTTGATGCCAAATGGATGATGCATCACCACGATGACCTATCGATGCTCATGGTTGCGTCGGCTGGTGAAGCTGATCGATTTTCGACGAAAAACAAGCTATCTTCCATCAGTGCTCTTTGTTTGTTACACACAAAGATGATATGCTTCGTCAGTTCACCTTGGTTGCTTTGGAGACGCAGTCGTCTTTCATGTTGGTGCAATTTTCTCTAGGGTTTTACGACAGGTGGGCCCAAAATGTGGCTGGCTCACCTGTCATACAGCCAAAAGCTGGTGCAATGATGGCACCGGAGCTCAGTCCGTACTACAGTAGTATATATATAAGCGGGAGCCTCAGCACTTGTTCGCTAGGGTTTGCACTCTCCACACGCTTGCCGCACTACATATATGTTACATGCTGGAGGCTCAGCGTTCATTTGCTAGGGTTTGCTATATTCACAGTCTCTCACCCTCTCTTCACCAGATCTAAACAAGACTGTGTTGGCCTCTTGTCTCTCTCTCTCCCTCATAGCTAGTGAAGGAGGCGTCTGTATCCCGTCGCACTGGGAAGGGGAGGAGGTGCAGCGTTCACTCTATCACCTTCCGCGAGGGAGGCAATCCACTACCGGCTGCGCTGTTCTCTTTCACCCAGCGCCTGTGCGGGAGGGCCACCGACCCCTTCTTCCTCGCTGTCGTACGTAGTGTGGGAAGATTCGGCCTCCCGTCGCACGCCTTGCCACATCCCGACGACCCTAAGGTATAAGTTTCTTTGAAACCGTCGTTGCTCTAGTTGCATGTGGATCTTTTTCGATCTGTAGTCGAATCTAGGTCTTGGTTCAAAGAGGAAAGAAGGGTGCGGTGGGCTGGAGCAAGAACCTAGGACATGGTTCAATGAGGAAAGGAGGGGCGGAAAGTAGTATAGACTGGCTATCCAGCCGCTTTGTAGGTCGAAAAGGGAAAAGGGGGTAACCTAGTACACACATCTGCAAGGAACCAATCTCTTTGTTGAAAAGGGAAAGAAACTGGGGGGTCGGGTAGTTTGTGCACGACTAGATTTGCTGCCCTCACATAGGAAGAAGGTTCAAAGAGAACAAATATGGGACCAACGGATATATGCTGCTTGGCTACATACTCTGCATCACCCATTTATACGTGTGGACGCACATGGTGCTGGCATGTCCCATGCAGCTATTTTGCTATTGTTAATCTCAGAATTAACTATTGATTCATTTTAAAAGAATTTCTCTGTTAATATGAATCAATGCAACCGTTTTAGAAATGCTACTGTCCTATACTTTGTTTTCCATCAAGATAAGGTAGATGCTTCTTTTTGTGGCTGCATGTTTCATCCTCCTTTATTGGCTAGTAATTGTTTTCTTTTTTTCCTCTTAAAACAGGGATATCTATTCAACTTGTTGCTATAGAAAACTTAAATGTCACACCGGCAACTTTGCTTGATTTCAGTGCAACTGCACAAAACTTGATTGGATTTCCTATTCGTGTTGGTAGATTCATATTTTATGTTGGTCGTCTCATGAAAGGTCAGTACAGGACTTCATCCACATGATTGTGCAGTGTGCTTTGAGATGCTATGCTACTTGTATTGGTACTGTTTTAAATAAATGATGAATTGAAGCTATTGTATTGCTGTCTTTTCCCATTAAGTAGTGAACAAAAATGGGACCAACCTAGACATGATGCTTGTTGCTTTGTTACAACAAATTCAGCATCACCCCCTTAATAAGCCAGTAATTGATGCCACTCTCAGAATTAACTACTGAATCTTATTTCAAAACTGCAACACTTGTTAGGGATTGGCGGGATTACCATTTTTGTGGCCGCATGTTTCATCCTCCTTTATTAGCCAGTAATTGATTCCTTTTTTGCCTTTGTTTATACAGGGATATCTATTCAACTTGTTGCTATTGTGACATTTTGCTTCGCTACGCGAAACACTTTTCTTGATTTTAGTGCAACTACACAAAACGAGATTGGATTTCCTATTCGTGTTGGCAGATTCGTATGTGATATTGTGTGCGTCATGACAGGTTGGTACTTGCCTTCATCCACATGATCGTGCAATGTGTTTTGAGATGCTGTGCTACTTGTATTGGTACTGTTTTAAATAAATGATGAATTGAAGCTATTGTATTGCTGTCTTTTCCCATTAAGTAGTGAACAAAAATGGGACCAACCCAGACATGATGCTTGTTGCTTTGTTACAACAAATTCAGCATCACCCCCTTTATCAGCTTTGTTGTTCTTTATGCATGTTGAAACAAGGCATTGCTAAGATAGTGTCTCAGTCAATATGAATGAATCACACTGATGGAGAATTGCTACTCTCCTGCTTTGTTTCCCATTAGGATAAAGTAGATCAGTAGATGCTTTTCTTCTGGGAGTACAAGTCATCAACCGTTATTTCTTAGTAATTGTTTCCCTTATACCTATTGTTGCTTACAGGGATATCAAAATTAAAGCTCGATTTTATTCCGACTTCGATTTTAGTTGAACTACACAAAAGGAGCCAATGTGTAAGGCAAACTGCTGCATTACTGGGTCTAGTTGGTCGTTCCACTTTGCAGAAAGAAGCAGTCACTGTTTGCGCTACATTACAGAAGGAATGACCGAGAAGCTTTACAGAGTATTATTAGACACTGGTGACATGACTACTCTGCAGAGACCATTGGCAATTTAACAACACGTGGATTGCCCTGGGCAAAAAATGCCCAAACAAGTACAGAAGCTACGATAGGACTCCACGATCATAGGCATTACATATTTTGAATGGGAAAAGCTTGTCAAAGTTTAATCATTGATGTTAGCAATAGGACGTTAGTTTAATATATTGGAATTGGAAAACCTTGTCAAAATTTGCTCATTGATGTTAGCCAGAAGACATGCATTTGATATTTTTGAGTGGGATGCCCTTGCTGTGAGCAGCGTCGAGTGTTTTTTCCTATTCTTGTGTTCAGTTTAGAAGTAAATAGTTACTCTGCTGAGATATTCCTGTGTTAAGAGTTTGTTCTGAATATTGTCTATGTAATGCCAGGCCTTGTGTTTGGTTGCAAAGTTGAGCTTGGAATGTTGTGGCATGCGGCATCACGAGCTGTTCACCGTGCCTCCTGAGAATAATGCTTCGTATTGTTTTGCATGTCGATCTAATGCCAGTGATTTGCTTGTTAAGAATATGATCCTCTTTTGTTGTTTCCGTGCTTAAGAAGTTCATTGTCTGATGTTTCATTCATAGCCTATACAACAAGTCGGGTAGGTTAGATGTGAAACCGTAAATTAAAGCAGATGGTCTCGGGCGAAGGCGCTTGGTTGGTCAATTTTGACTAGTAAAATATCGGAAGTACTTGACACATGATAAAAACGCTGAACGACACTCGGACGATTGCTAATCCAGCCATTAGCTGCTGTTTCAGCCTTGCCCATGGATGGCATGATACGTACGTCGTGCATGTATCGTCTGGTAATGTCGTCCATATAGCAGTGCTCGTAAAATATACACTGGTCTCTCAAATTACACGCGTAACCCGCCGGTTTTACTTGCAGACCTCGGGCCTTCGGTTTCATTATGCCTGTATTCTACGCGTTGTTTTCGATGACAAGTAAATTACACTTGTATGTTAATATAGGTTTGAAATAAACCAGAGCTCCCAAGCGTGCCTTATCGTTTCATGCCGTCTCAGTTTCTCGAAGGTGCTCATAGGTGTCCGATGATCCTGGCTTCCTGAATGAGTAACGGGCGCTGTATCAGACCATCCATAGGGCCCGCGAGGCCCTCTCCGTTGTCCTTCAACTTGTTGCGCTCGCCGTGGCGCCGAGCATTGTTAACATCGTCAACGAACATGAGGATTCAGGAGATGACTTTATTTTGACTGGATGACACTAGGGACTCATTAGGGCCATAGCCGTACGTGCGCAAGTGCCTCCTTATTATGTACAACTATATTTTTTTTTGCTTTCTCCTGGTTTCCTGACATCACGGTCCCACACCATTGTCAACCTATGTATTCAATATAAACGAGAGAATTGCACAAGGTGCGGCCGACAGCTGGGACTAAGCAGCTCGAGCAGTATTTGTGTTTTTGAGGCGTGAGCACTGCAAAGTTTTTCTTGGCGATGATTTTGTTGTTGTCCAGAGGAGAGCAGGGTATTAACTGGGCGGGTTGTGGCCCGTCTAGCCCCGGCCATATATCCAGCCCAGATACTAATTCTTTCAAGATGAAAATGGCTAGCCCAGCTATACGTCTTTTTGAGGAATACCCAGGCAAGGTCAACTTGTTATTCTCCGCCCCGTTGGGCTGCAAATCTTTCCTAGGAGGGATGCATTAGGCTTAACAGGAAAATGGGCTTTAAAAAATAATAAATGGGATGTAATTATAAAAACTGGGCAGTAACTATAAAAAATGCACCAAACACGAAATTAGTTTATAAAATATTATTTATAGATTTTGAAAATCTTAAATTTTCATTGTTGCACGTGCAATGTTTCGTTGGATTTTTACGTAATACAAATTTATATTTAATCTGACTAGAAATTTCGGGATAAAAATATTTCGGAGTCCATCAAAATGTGGGAAATTTTATTGAATTCTGTCTTCAACAGTTGGTTGAAATTATTAATCATTGTCCTAGCTAGAAAATGGGATGTACTTTTAACAAACTGTAAATGGGCTGTTGTAAATTCCATTAGAATTCCAAAATGGGATGTACATTCTTACAAAACGCAAATGGGCTATAAGTTCTCTGCCATACACTTGTGGGCCTACTAAGTGACGCGTCCCCTAAAATAATAAGTTGACACGTATGCAAGGCTTTGCCAACTTATTATAGTCAACACACGGTTCTAGCAGCAGTGGCCATTGGATGTCTATCCAACGGATATCGTGCTTCTTCTTCAATCTCGGATATTCTTAGGTTCGGCCGCCCAAAAAATGATTCCTCCCCCTGACATCTGGGGTGCACTGTTTCGGAGGCTGACCTGTGGGCCTACTAAGTTGGAGCGTACCAAGGGCTTTGTCAACTTAGTCAATAATAAATGTGTCTAGCTTCAGTGACCATACGATGTCCATTCAACGGCCGTAGTGCTTCTTCAACCTCTGGTCTTCTTGCTCCAGCCGCCCAAAGTAGCGCCGGTCGTGCCGCATGCTCCTGCCTCCCGTGGCCGGCTGTGCTGCCGCGGAGGCCTCACCAACCCCTACTATTCCCACCGCTGGCCAGGCCCTGCGGCGACGGAAGCCTCACACCGCAGCCGAACCAGTGAACCCTCGTACTCCTCTCCACACGGGCTTCCACTACCGCGTCTTCCCCGGCTCCCCATCGTCCCCTTCCTAGGCCTCACCGTCGTCCACCGCCCTGGTGCTCTCGACGCGGCGTGGTCAACATGGTCAAGGAACGACTTCCATCGGACGTGGACTGTACGTGGAGAGGCTGACAGCTGGGTCCACGGCCGCAGCAAGGAAGTGCCTCCTTATTACATGCAAAATAATTATTCCTCCACCTGACAGCGGGGACCCACCGGACGGGCCACCGTATTTCGCGAAAAAAACGTTTCCCCCTGACTGCTGGGACCCACCAGCTACACCTTCGCATGCAAGGAAGTGCGTCCGAAAAAAAACGATTCGCCCCCCTGACAACTGGGACCCACCAACTACATCTTCGCACGCAAGGAAGTGCCTGACAGTCGGGACCCACCTGGTCGAAGCGTATGTAGCGTTGTCATTCTAGTCGCGAACATGTACATACATATATACTGGTCGATGTAGAGGCGCGCATGTGTCGTAGTAGAGGCGTGCATGTGTCGTAGTAGAGGCGCACACGTAGCATGTACACGTACGTACATCGGTCAGGGTGCAAGAAAGAAAATATGGCCACTCGCGCATACGTACGGTGAGGGCTTGTGTACATGGGTGGGTCGGAACAGAGAAACAGCGTCGTCGTCGTGTTCATGGGGAGGCAACGGAATGCGTCGTGTTCATCGGGAGGCAACGGAATGCGTCGTGTTCATCGGGAGGGCTTGGACGGAACAGGCGATGGAAACGAGGCCTGGCGTACCGTAGAACAGAGGAAACAGCCTTGTGTTCGACCGGCCACGTTCGAAACGGGATCCTGTTCATCAGGAGGGGTGTGGCGTACCACAAAACGGAGGAAACAGATCTCCTACGGTCGAAACAGGGGTCCTGTTGATCGGGAGGGGTGTGGCGTACCGCAAAACGGAGGAAACGGACTTGTGTTGGAGCGCTACGGTTGAAACGGGGGTCCTGTTCACCGGGAGGGGTGCGGCGTACCGCAAAACGGGACTCCATGGGATACTATTCATCTCCACCGTCGACCTCCTCCAGCCTCCACGGGCTCCTGTTCATCCAGCCTCCACGGGCTCCTGTTCATCCAGCCTCCACCGCGCGCTACTCCACCAGCTACTGTTCAACCACCCCTCCACCGTCTACTGTTCATCCAGCCCTCCACACCACGGGGTCCTGTTCAACCACCCCTCCACGGGCACCCCTCCATCGTCTATTGTTCATCCA
>NC_041388.1:294718535-294724549 GCF_002162155.2 Triticum dicoccoides
TCCATCATCTACTGTTCATCCAGCCCTCCACCACACCATGGGGTCCGATTCATCCAGAGGCAACGCCACCACTCACTGTTCATCCAACCCCCCCCCCTCGCAACGCTCACTGTCCATCCCATCGATCGGCTTCAGTTAGCAGCAGTAGCGAAGGAATCGCTCGATCGGGTTCAGTTAACAGCCATCGATCGATCGCTCGGGTTCAGTAACGCGTAGCCTGCAGTGCAATCGCTCGGTTTCATTTAGAGCCCAACGCCTCGCTCGGGTTCAGTTAGAGCCAACGCCTCGCACACACGCGTGTACATGTACAAGAGAAACGCGCATCGCTCGGCCCCCGACCTCCCACCGTAACCGGGAACTCCCCGAAATTTTCCTCCCCCTCGCTTCTACCACGGTTTTTTTTCTATCATGGACGGCCCAAAGAATTTCATGCAGCTCCGTCTCCGGCCCACCCAGGACGAAAAGCCCATTTTTGTCATGATTTTTTATCATAGAAGTAGGAGCCCACCACATCTATGATGATACCGGGTTTTGTCACAATTCTCATCATAGAAGTGTCATATGTATGACAGAAAAAAAATTCGTTCGGCCCAAAATGTCATGGATGTGTCTTTTTTTGTAGTGTATGATGGTGAGCCTATGCCTTGGAAGAGGGACGACAAGCCTACATCATCAACAACTCCACCCTCTCCACCAACAAAGGAGAATTGAGTATCTGGTATGGGCACTCCCCTTGGCAACTGCCAAGCTTTGGGGAGTGCCCCGGTATCGTATCGTCATCACTTCTATCTTTACCATTTTTCTTAGTTCGATCCTTTTGATAATATCTTGATCTAGTAGAATAAAGTTTTAGTATGATCTAGTTGTGAGTTTTGCTTTATGATCCTTCTATGTAATTGAGTCCGTGAGCTATATATAATAAAGATTAGTGTTGAGTCAAGGGCTTGATTATTTTGCCATGTTCGTGAGTGAATAAAAGAAAAGAGAAAGAATAAAAAGGAAATAAAAGAGATCATATGGATCTTATGGAGAGTAATGAGCTCACATATAAAAAGTATGATGAATAAAAGTTGTTGAGAGTTGACAAACATAGTTTTGGTCATCGTTGCAATTAATAGGAAGTAATAAAGAAAGAGAGGTTCACCTATAAATATACTATCTTGGACATCTTTTATGATTGTGAGAACTCATTAAAGTATGACATGCTAAGAGTTGATGTTGGACAAGGAATACAACATAATGGGTTATGTTTTCTTACATCTGAGATAAATTATATTGTCATGGATCATCCAACATGCTGAGCTTGCCTTTCCCTCTCATGCTAGACAATTTCTTTGCACCATGTAGAAATACTACTTGTGCTTCCAAATATCCCTTAAACCAGTTTTGCCATGAGAGTCCACCATACCTACCTATGGATTGAGTAAGATCCCTCAAGTAAGCTATCATCGGTGCAAGCAATAAAAAATGCCCTCTAAATATGTATGACTTATTAGTGTAGGAGAAAAAAGCTTTATACGATCATGTGATATGGAAGAAATAAAAGCGACAGACTGCATAATAAAGTTACATATCACAAGTGGCAATATAAAGTGACGTTCTTTCGCATTAAGATTTTGTGCATCCAACCATAAAAGTGCATGATAACCTCTGCTTCCCTCTGTTAAGGGCCTATCTTTTACTTTTATCTCCTACCTTGCATAAGAGTCTTGGTGATCTTCACCCTTCCTTTTTACATTTTATCTTTTGGCAAGCACAACATGTTGGAAAGATCCTGGTATATATGGCTAATTGGATATGAGTTTTCATGAACTATTATTGTTGACATTACCCTTGAGGTAAAACGTTGGGAGGCAAAACTATAAGCCCCTATCTTTCTCTGTGTCCCATTAAAACTCCATACCCATAAGTATTGCGTGAGTGTCAGCAATTGTGAAATACTATATGATAGTTGAGTATGTGGACTTGCTGAAAAGCTCTTATACACTAACTCTTTCCTATGTTATGATAAATTGCAATTGCTCCAATGACTGAGATTATAGTTTGTTAGTTTTCAATGAAGTTTACTATTCATACTTGAGATTGTGATTGAATTTTACTCTAGCATAAGAAATCATATGACAAGAATTATATAAGTTGTTGTTCCAAGAATGATAATGATGCCCTCATGACCGTATTTTATTTTTATCGACACCTCTATCTCTAAACATGTGGACATATTTTTCGATTTCGGCTTTTCTCTTGAGGACAAGCGAGGTCTAAGCTTGGGGGAGTTGATATGTCCATTTTGCATCATGCTTTTATATCGATATTTATTGCATTCTGGGCTGTTATTACACATTACGTCACAATACTTATGCCTATTCTCTCTTATTTTACAAGGTTTACATAAAGAGGGAGAATGCCAGCAGCTAGGATTCTGGCTAGAAAAGGAGAAAATATCAGAGACCTATTCTGCACAGCTCCAAAAGTCCTGAAACTTCGCGGAAGTCATTTTCAGAATAAAAAAGTACTGAGCGCAAGAAGTTCCGGAGGGGGGCCACACCCAGCCCACGAGGGTGGGGGCGCGCCCTACCCCCCTATGCGCGCCCCTGCCTCGTGGGCCCCCTGGTGGCCCTCCGATGCCCATCTTCTATTATATGAAGTCTTTCGATGAGGAAAAAATCATAAGCGAGCTTTCGGGACGAGACTCCGCCGCCACGAGGCGGAACCTTGGCGGAACCAATCTAGGGCTCCGGCGGAGCTGTTCTTTCGGGGAAACTTCCCTCTGGGAGGGGGAAATCATCGCCATTGTCATCACCAATGATCCTCTCATCGGGAGGGAGTCGATCTCCATCAACATCTTCATCAGCACCATCTCCTCTCAAACCCTAGTTCATCTCTTGTATCCAATTCTTGTCTCCAAGTCTGGGATTGGTACCTGTGGGTTGCTAGTAGTGTTAATTACTCCATGTAGTTGATGCTAGTTGGTTTATTTGGTGGAAGATCATATGTTCAGATCCTATATGCATATTAATACCCCTCTGATTATGAACATGAATATGCTTTGTGAGTAGTTATGTTTGTTCCTGAGGACATGGGAGAAGTCTTGCTATTAGTAGTCATGTGAATTTGGTATTTGTTTGATATTTTGATGAGATGTATGTTGTCTCTCCTCTAGTGGTGTTATGTGAATGTTGACTACATGACACTTTGCCATTATTTGGGCCTAGAGGAAGGCTTTGGGAAGTAGTAAGTAGATGATGGGTTGCTAGAGTGATAGAAGCTTAAACCCTAGTTTATGCGTTGCTTCGTAAGGGGCTGATTTGGATCCATATGTTTCATGCTTTGGTTAGGTTTACCTTAATAATTTTGTTGTAGTTGCGGATGCTTGCAATAGAGGTTAATCATAAGTGGGATGCTTGTCCAAGTAAGGGCAGTACCCAAGCACCGGTCCACTCACATAAAAAATTACCAAAGTACCGAACGCGAATCATATGAACGTGATGAAAACTGGCTTGACAATAATTCCCATGTGTCCTCGAGAGCGCTTTTCTCTATATAAGAATTTGTCCAGGCTTGTCCTTTGCTACAAAAAGGATTGGGCCACCTTGCTGCACTTTATTTACTTTTGTTACTTGTTACTCGTTACCAATTATCTTATCACAAAACTATCTGTTTCCTATAATTTCAGTGCTTGCAGAGAATACCTTGCTGAAAACCGCTTATCATTTCCTTCTGCTCCTCGTTGGGTTCGACACGCTTACTTATCGAAAGGACTACGATAGATCCCCTATACTTGTGGGTCATCACTACCCAAAGCGTAAATTGCTACCGCAGTTCGACGAGGAGGCTCCAGAATATATACCACCATCATACTGTGCGGCTGACCAACCACCGTGTGGTCGGGACAAAACGGCAACTCATGCCGAACACTAGCCCGCCCTGCCTCGTTACTCAGGCAAAGGTAAATTCGCCCACGGCCATACACATGACCTCCGGTAGAAGCAGAACAATAAAGCAGGACCTACCAGATCAATCAACGGATCGCGAGGGCGCACCTCGACACGTGACAACGGCCACCTATCCGGATGTGACAAACCCAGTCATGCGCAGGCCAAACACCGCAGACGAACTCCATCAGAGCTGCGCCACGATACGGCCCGATACAAAGGCCCCGCACACCCGCATTGCTTCACTGATGAGGTCCTGGACCACGAATTCCCTGAAGGATTCAAGCCCGTGAACATAGAATCATACGATGGGACCACGGACCCCATGGTGTGGATCGAAGACTTCACTCTCCACATCCGTATGGCATGCGGAGAAGACTTTCATGCCATCAAATACCTCCCTCTAAAACTCAAGGGGCCAGCTCGACATTGGCTAAATAGTCTGCCTGAAAATTCCATCGGCAGTTGGGAGGACTTGGAAGAGGCTTTCCTCGATAATTTCCAAGGTACATATGTTCGACCTCCGGACGCTGATGACTTAAGCCATATAGTTCAGTAGCCCGGAGAGTCCGCCAGGAAATTTTGGATAAGGTTCCTAACTAAAAAAACCAAATCATTGACTATCCGGACGCTGAAGCTCTAGCAGCTTTCAAACATAGCATCCATGACGAATGGCTCGCTTGCCACCTCGGCCAAGAAACGCCAAAATCCATGGCGGCCCTCACAGCACTAATGACCCGCTTTTGTGCGGGCGAGGACAGTTGGTTGGCCCGTAGCAAAAACAATGCAAGCGACACCGGCACTCCTGAAGTTAAAAGTAACAAAGACAAGTCTCGACGCAATAGATACAAGCGCCGAAATAGCGGTAACAACACCGAAGACACGACGGTCAACGCCGGATTCAGTGGCTCGAAGTCCAGTCAGCGGAAGAGGCCGTTCCAAAGGAACAATTCGGGCCCATCCAGCTTGGACCGCATACTTGATCGTCCATGCCATATTCATGGCACCCCGACAAGCCTCCTAATCATACAAATAGAGAGTGCTGGGTTTTCAAACAGGCTGGCAAATTAAACGCCGAGACCTGGGAAAAAGGATCGCAAAGCGAGGACGATGACGAAGAGCCACAGCAGCCGAACACAGGGGGACAGAAGAAGTTTCCCCCTTAGGTCAAAACAGTGAACATGATATATGCCACCCACATCTCGAAGAGGGGGCACAAGCATGCGCTTAGGGACGTCTACGCGATAGAGCCAGTCGCCCCAAAATTCTACCCATGGTCGTCGTGCCCGATCACTTTCGATCGCCGGGACCACCCGACCAGCATCCATCATGGGGGCGCAGCCGCACTAGTCTTAGACCCAATAATTGATGGGTTTCACCTGACTCGCGTCCTTATGGACGGTGGTAGCAGCCTCAATCTGCTCTATCAGGATACATCGCGGAAAATGGGCATTAACCCATCAAGGATCAAGCCCACAAGGACTAC
Organism: Triticum dicoccoides; assembly: GCF_002162155.2. Taxonomy (NCBI): domain Eukaryota; kingdom Viridiplantae; phylum Streptophyta; class Magnoliopsida; order Poales; family Poaceae; genus Triticum; species Triticum dicoccoides. The sequence goes on from NC_041388.1 coordinate 294,723,954, forward strand.
CTTTAAAGGAGTCATACCAGGTGTAAAGGCCCGCTGTACGGGCTCAATCACATTAGAGGTTTGCCTTCGGATCTCCGGACAACTTTCGAAGCGAGGAGTTAATCTTCGATATCGTCCCATTCCGCAGTGGCTATCATGCACTGCTCGGACGATTTGCGTTCGCTCGATTCAACACAATGCCACACTATGCTTATCTCAAGCTCAAGATGCCCGGTCCACGCAGCGTCATAATAGTCAATGGAAATACGGAACGCTCTCTCCGTACAGAAGAGCACACATCTGCCCTAGCAGCAGAAGTAGAAAGCGGCCTTCTCAAGCAGAACCTTCATTCAGCTGTTGAGCCCGCGGACACCCTTAAGAGGGTCCGAACTACTCTGCAGTAGGAGACTCGGCTCGTTAGGAGCTCAACTAGCAATCCGTCCTCCGTCTCAGTCCCGATCAAGTGGTGGCATTCGTGCCGCGCATACATAACTAGGCACTTAAAATTCCATGGGCATTGACGGAGGCAGAGATAACTTGCGACCTATGGCACGGCTCAACTGACATCGGATACACACATGCTTTTACTTTCAGGTCTCAATCCCACAGGCCCCATC
>NC_041388.1:294724763-294758052 GCF_002162155.2 Triticum dicoccoides
TACACCAAGACGACGAGAAGCGCGGACATATGGAGAACTATTTAGGTGGTTCCGTTAGTGATAACTCTACATGTTTTCTAGGACCCATTTGCAGCTCTCCTCTGGTTTCGGCATGTTAAATAGCCTATTGCTTATTGCACTATTTGTATCAATGCGCCTTGACGTACTAATTACATTACAATGAAAACAGTTTGTAGCTGGAGCTTTAGGACCCCAACATTTTACTTTTATGTCTTTTCTGTTTTCTTTCTTTCTTTTCTTTTTCAGATTCCCTGTGGATAACCCCATCAAGTAGCACCCATACACTTTGGTATGTTTGATGTTTTCCAGGGGCTTTATAGCACCTTACACTACGGCAACAAAAGTCCGAACACTTCCTATAAGTATAGTTCGGCACCCCGAATTCAGCATTATATGCATTGGCTCTGAATCATGTCTTTGGTCAATAGTTGGGTTGCCCGGATCCTGTGCTTGCTACCCTACATTCCGCTACATCGGCAAGGGTAGTAAAGGGAGAACTACTGCGATTGTGCCCTGGTCTAAACTGGATGAGCACCTCAGTAGAGAAAGCCCAAAATTGACTGTGATGACGCGCGAGAGCTGGTCAGCTATTCAGAGGTCTCAAATCATTGGAGATTTTTCCGCATTTCGTGAAGGATCGGTACTTCCTGATCAGACGCTGACAGCACTCTGGTTCGTATACCAGGGGTTGCGCCTATGTTTTATTATAAAACTCCTATGGCTAAGTGAGGGCATTTAAGCCGCATAGTCTGGTTGCCTAGTTCACTGCGCTAAACAACTCCTTCAAGGACGATATAATTGGATCAAGATTGTTTAGATTCCATCCCGAACACCTCCGTACTACCTATGCGAGGGATGAAGCCGACGACTGATTAACCCTCAGATTTCATACAACACGGCCACATAGGAGGAATCAATCAAAACATAATAAAAATTATATATTACAAGGCGGATTTGTTCGTACAAGGGAAAACATGGATGTATTCATTCGAGAATAACATCCTGGCCGCACTGTGTTGCTACAAGTCGAGATCCCTCTAGGACATCCGCAAAATATTGCTCGGGTGTGCGGTGCTCCTTGCCCTCCAGCGGCCCCCTGGCCACCTTGAGGGCATCCATCTTCGCCCACCACATCTTGCAATGAGCGAAGCCATGCGGGCACCCTCGATGCATACAAATCGCTTGACGATGTCTAGCCACGGACAAGCCTCCACCACCCACTTCACAAGGCCGAAATAACTACTAGGTATAGCTTTGGCCGACCATAATCGGATTATGAAATCCTTCATGGCCAGTTCGGCCACCCTATGCAGCTTGACCAACTGCTTCAGTTGATCGGAAAAGACCACCGGATGTTCTGGCACAACATACTGTGACCAGAACAGCTTCTCTGAAGAATCCCCTTCCTTGCCTCGGAAGAACTCCGCAACATCGGATACACTGCGCGGCAGATCCACAAAAGCCCCTGGGCAACTCCGAATCTGGGTTAGTAAAAGCTACTTCCTCTCCACATACTTGCTTTGCATGTTAAATGCCTTACCCGCTGCGATCTTCTTCGCCTCCTAGATCTCCTGGAGAGCGTCCCGGGCCTCATTCCATGCGGCCTCTGAGCTCTGATGAGCCTTGGTAAGTTCGGCCTCTCGGGCCGACGCCTCGTGCTCCAAAGCTTCACACTTCTTCACCACGTCTTGGAGCTCCTACTGGACCTCCCCGACCTGAGCCTTGGGCTTCTTACGGGCGGCTTGCTGTTGGACAGCCTTTCCCTCGGGTTCGGCCAGGGCCTTTCTCAGGACCTCGACCTCGGTCGTCGCTTCTGTACAGATCATTGCATTTTGGTCATCGCATACAATTTTCTCCCTTTCGAATATATAACAAGTTATTGCTTACCTTGTTTCTCCTAGAGCTGCCTCTTCGCTTGGCCCAGCTCCTCCTCGGCCTCCGCCAGTTTCTGCTTCAATCCGGAAACTTCGGCAGTATGCGAGGAAGCGACTAGCAATGGTGCCTGCATTTCAGAAAAATTAAGTTAGTTTCCTGTTAAAACGAGATTGATCCTCTGTCCGCCTTTTTCTTTCTGAACACCGGACAGTGTCTCAGGGGCTACTGGTCTACACTGGGATTTTCTCCTTGTTCGGCGTCTCTTACCACAAAACCTGCCAGCAAGCTGCTGCAGGCTTCAGTTAATCCGCTCTTGGCGCACTGAACCTTTTCAATCACCATGCCCATAAGGGCATGGTGCTCATCCATAATGGAAGCACCTCGTAGCGCCTCCAGCAGGTTATCTGGTGCCCCTGGTTAGACAGGGGCCACCGGCGCAACAGGCATCCTCACTTCTTTCGAAGGAGGGTGTGTCCTGGATTCCGGAGCTGCCTCGGTCTCCGGAATAGAGTCTGGTTGAGGGCCGAACTGCGTATGGCACTCCCCGCCAGTCTCATTGGGGATTGAGTCCCCTTGGTGTCCGGCGACGAAGATTTCACCTTTGGGCGCCTCCTGAGCCTCTCCCCCGCCGGAGGCAGTCCTTCGGGACAGCACCTCACATCCTCCTTGGTCTTGGGGGAGTGTGTGTCTGGTAGGGAGTCGATGGCCATCGCCTTGGAATCCAACGAGCCTCCTGACGAAGATCGCTGGGAGCTAGTGTGGGCCAGACTACAATAAAATTTTCCAATCATTTCAATATAATGAGGGGAAGAAACTTTATGGGCAGATAAGGTATTAGTACTTACGATGTGGCCCGAGGCTTAGCGCGGGGGCGTCTCTCTGGACTGTCATCAACGTCCCATGCGGAGTTACCCGCTAGGGAGCCGTTCCCCTTTTTGGGAGCCTCCGTCTCTAGAGTTGTGGAGGCCGCCCTCTTCTTCCTCCCCCCTCCTCCGTCAGGGGGAGAGTCGCTCTCCTCCTCCTCGTCCTCGTCCACGTCATCTTCGGTGGCGGGGGAATGGGCCTTGTCTTCGGACGCCGCGTCCGAAGTGCCCTTGCGGCGGGGGCCACTCCGGACCCCCTTGGCCTTTGATGTGGCCTTCTTCTCTGGTGCCTTGTAAGGAGCCGGCTCCAGCATCTTCCCTAAACGCGAAGTGACTGGCTCCTCGGGCAGGGGAGCCGGACACCAAATCTTTTTCGCCTGCTTCAACCAGTACTGAAAAAGCAATGGTAATGAAAGCATTATACATAACCCTTGAAACAAGCAAGTAAGGGATGCGTCAAAAATAACATACCTTGTTGGGGAGGTTATTTATGTCGTAGCCACAATCTGAATCGGTGGCCGGCGGTATCTCGTTGCCCTTGAAAAGCAACTTCCAGGCATCTTCATGAGTCGTTTCGAAGAGCCTCACCAAGGTATGGTATTTCTTCGGCTTGAAGTCCCATAGAGGACGGCTTCGGCTCTGGCAGGGGAGGATCCGGTGCACCAGCATCACTTGGATTATGTCGACGAGCTTGATATCCCTATCGATCATGCTTTGGATGCGCGTTTGCAGCGCAATCAGCTCGTACGACGAACACCAGTTTGTGCTCTTCTCGACCCAAGAGGTGAGCCGCACGGGAGCGTCGGGGTTGAATTCGGCAGCTGCGTCCCAGGTGGCGTCGCGGGGTTCGGTGATGTAGAACCATAGCTTCTGCTATTCCTTGACAGATTCCACGAATGTGCCATTTGGCCAAGAAACATTGGTGAGCTTGCTCAACATTGCGCCCCCTCACTCTACGTGCTGTCCGTCCACCACCTTGTGCTTCACGTTGAAGGTTTTGAGCCATAACCTGAAGTGGGGGTGGATGCAGAGGAAAGCCTCACACACGATGATGAACGCCGAGATATTTAGGAAGGAGTTCGGGGATAAATCGTGGAAATCTATCCCGTAGTAGAACATAATCCCGCGGACGAAGGGGTGGAGTGGAAACCCTAGCCCGCGGAGGATGTGAGGGATGAACACTACCCTCTCGTTGGGCTTCGGTGTGGGGATGATTTGTCCCCGGGCTAGAAGACGGTGGGCGATTTCCTTCGCCAGGTACCCGGCCGCCCGAAGCTCAGCGATGTTCTCCTCCTTAATGGAGGAGGCCATCCACTTTCCTTGACCTCCGGATCCGGACATGGTTGTGTGCTTTCTCGAGACTAGGGGAATGAGAACCTGGGCGCTGGAGCTCAAGGACAGAGAGGCAGGAGGAAAGTGTGGCGGAAGTAGGAATATTATCTACTTATAAGGGCGGTGAATATCGAACGCCCCCCATTTGCCTTAAAATTCGCCTGCTCCCAAGGCTATGTAAACGGCATGGTTGGGTTACACACACCCGTATTGATGGGAATACCGTGATAAGGGGACACGATTTCTGCTTTGACAAGACGTGCCAATGACAACCGCGTCTCGAAACGTGGGGAAAAAAATGGTTCGAAATTATAACCGGACAGGCGTGATGTCACATTACTAAAGTTGTCAGCGGATGGGGCTCGTGTGTTATTATATTCTCTCTGCGGTTGTGTGCGGTGTGTGTTACAGGTCCGGACATAGTCAATTTGTCTGAAGACTATTCGGTAGTTTGGAAGGAGGGACCTGCCTTGCAATGCCGAAGACAACACTACGCGTCGGATACCTTGTCATTGAAGCCAGGTTCAGGGGCTACTGAGGGAGTCCTGGACTAAGGGGTCCTCGGGCGTCCGACCTGTTATCTATGGGCCGGACTGATGGGCTGTGAAGATATGAAGACCGAAGACTGTACCCGTGTCCGAATGGGACTCTCCTTGGCGTGGAAGGCAAGCTTGGCAAACAACTATGAATATTCCATGTTATGTAGCCGACTCTATGTAACCCTAGATCCCCCCGGTGTCTATATAAACAGGAGGACTTAGTCTGGATAGGGGATACTCAATACCGTAGTCATACAGGCTAGACTTCTAGGGTTTAGCCATTACGATCTCGTGGTATATCAAATCTTGTAATACTCATACCCATCAATATCAATCAAGGAGGACGTAGGGTGTTACCTCCATCAAGAGGGCCCAAACCTGGGTAAAACTTCGTGTCCCCTATCTCCTGTTACAATCAACCTTAGACGCATAGTTTGGGACCCCCTACCCGAGATCTGCCAGTTTTAAAACCGACAAGGGCCTTCACTTTGTTCTTTGGAAGCGTGTGGGTCTTGGGTTCGTGATGGTTCCACTTGAGTGGAAGATTGTCCTTCTCCTTCGGCCACAAGGGGTTCCTCAATGGGTTGGATATAGCCAACACTCATTCTTCTTATGGCTTGGGGAGGAATTTCATCACCTACATCACAAGTACCACTTTGCTCCACTTGGGAGCCGTTATTCTCATCAAACTCCACGTTACACGTCTCCTCAATGAGTCATGTGGACTTGTTAAGGACACAGTAAGCATGAGAGTTTGTAGCATAACCAACAAATATACCCTCATGTGCTCTAGCCTAAAATTTAGACAAACGAACACCTTTCTTGAGAATGAAACACTTACAAACGAACACCCGGAAGTACTTGAGGTTGGGCTTGTTGCTGGTAAGTATCTCATACGGAGTCTTGTTCAAGCCTTTGCAGAGATAGAGCCAATTGGATGCACGGCAAGTGGTGTTGATGGCTTCGGCCCAAAAGTTGTACAGAGACTTGAACTCCGCCATTATGGTTCTTGTCGCGTCCATCAAAGTCCGGTTCTTCCTCTCTGCTACACCATTTTGTTGAGGGGTGTAAGGTGCAGAATATTGAAGCTTGATCCCCTCATCACTAAGAAAATCATCCAAGGTGTAGTTCTTGAACTCGGCGCCATTGTCACTTCTTATCATCAATATCTTTGCATTGTGTTGACATTGAGCTTCATTTTCTAAGTCGATGATGGTTTGTTGGGTCTCACTCTTCCTCTTGAAGAAATATACCCAAGTGTATCTTGAATAATCATCCACAATCACCAAGCAATACTTTCTACCCCCAAGACTATCAAAGGATGGAGGCCCAAAGAGATCCATGTGAAGGAGCTCCAAGGGCCTCTTCGAGTAGATGATAGTCGTGGGCGGGTGAGCCTTCTCATGTAGCTTTCCTTCGATACAAGCACTGCAAGCATGATCTTTGGCAAAAATAACATTTTTTTAGTACGTGGACATGGTCCCCCTTGAGAAGACTTTGCAAAGATCTCATATTGACATGGGTGCTATGTCTTGAGCTTGCGTTGGTTTTCCTCGAAGAGGAAGGGATGATGCAGCAGAGTAGCGTAAGTATTTCCCTCAGTTTTTGAGAACCAAGGTATCAATCCAGTAGGAGCCCACGCTCAAGTCCCTCGTACCTGCACAAAGCGATAGCTACTCGCAACCAACACGGTTAGGGGTTGTCAAGCCCTTCACGGTCACTTACGAGAGTGAGATCTGATAGATATAATATTTTTGGTATTTTTGGTATAAAGATGCAAAGTAAAAAGTAAAGGCAAAGTAAAAAATCAAAGCAAGATTAAAGTGATGGAGATTGATAGGATGAGAATAGACCCGGGGGCCATAGGTTTCACTAGTGGCTTCTCTCAAGAGCATAAGTATTCTACGGTGGGTGAACAAATTACTGTTGAGCAATTGACAGAATTGAGCATAGTTATGAGAATATCTAGGCATGATCATGTATATAGGCATCACATCCGTTACAAGTAGATCGAAGCGATTCTGCATCTACTACTATTACTCCACTCATCGACCGCTATCCAGCATGCATCTAGAGTATTAAGTTAAAAACAGAGTAACGCCTTAAGCAAGATGACATGATGTAGAGAGATAAATTCATGCAATATGAAATAAACCCCATCTTGTTATCCTCGATGGCAACGATACAATACGTGCCTTGCTGCCCCTTCTGTCGCTGGGTAAGGACACCGCAAGATCGAACCCAAAGCTAAGCACTTCTCCCATGGCAAGAACTACCAATCTAGTTGGCCAAACCAAACGGATAATTCGAAGAGACTTGCAAAGATAACCAATCATACATAAAAGAACTCAGAGAAGATTCAAATATTAATCATTGATAGACTTGATCATAAACCCACAATTCATCGATCTCAACAAACACACCGCAAAAAGAAGATTGCATCGAATAGATCTCCACAAGAGAGGGGGAGAACTTTGTATTGAGATTCAAAGAGAGAGAAGAAGCTATCTAGCTACTAACTATGGACCCGAAGGTCTGAGGTAAACTACTCACACTTCATCGGAGAGGCTATGATGATGTAGAAGCCCTCCGTGATGATGGCTGAGGGAGTCCTGGATTAGGGGGTGTTCGGATAGCCGGACTATACCTTCAGCCGGACTCCTGGACTATGAAGGTACAAGATTGAAGACTCCGTCCCATGTCCGGAAGGGACTTTCCTTGGCATGGAAGGCAAGCTGGGCGATACGGATATGAGGATCTCCTACCATTGTAACCGACTTTGTGTAACCCTAACCCTCTCCGGTGTCTATATAAACCGGAGGGTTTTAGTCCATAGGACAACATACACATCAACAATCATACCATCGGCTAGCTTCTAGGGTTTAGCCTCCTCGATCTCGTGGTAGATCTACTCTTGTACTACCCATATCATCAATATTAATGAAGCAGGACGTAGGGTTTTACCTCCATCGAGAGGGCCCGAACCTGGGTAAAACTTCGTGTCCCTTGCCTTCTGTTACCATCCGGCCTAGACGCATAGTTCGGGACCCCCCTACCCGAGATCCGCCGGTTTTGACACCGACATTGGTGCTTTCATTGAGAGTTCATCTGTGTCATCACCATCAGGCTTGATGGCTCCTACGATCATCGATAGCGATGCAGTCTAGGGTGAGACCTTCCTCCCTGGACAGATCTTCGTCTTCGGCGGCTTCGCACTGCGGGCCAATTCGCTTGGCCGTCTAGAGAAGATCGAAAGCTACGCCCCTGGCTGTCAGGTCAGATTTGGAAGTTTAAACTACATGGCTGACATCCACGGGGACTTGATCTTCGACGGATTCGAGCCACTGCCGAGCGCGCCGCACTGTCACGAGGAGCATGGTCTAGCTCTGCCGCCGAACAGTGCCCTGGAGGCCGCACCGGCATTGGCTTCGACTCTTAATTCGGAGCCAACCGCGCCGATCGAGGATGGGTGGTTGGACGCCGCCTCGGGGGCTACGATCTCAATGATGATTGAGCCAAACACCAGCCCCGCACTCCATGAGACTCATGATTCCAAGGAGTCGGACTCCTCTCCGGACTCCGAACCATTCGCGCCTCTGCCAATCGAATCCGATTGGGCGCTGATCATGGAGTTTACTGCTGTGGGCATCTTTCAGCACTCGCCCTTTGGAGATATTACAAAATCACTAAAGTCTCTCTCTTTATCAAGAGAGCCCCGACCGGATTACGGTCAGCGATATCGGGATGCGGACGATGAAAAAATTCAAAGCCCACCCACCACCCACTGTGTAGCCACTGTCGACGATTTAACCGACATGCTCGACTTCGACTCTGAAGACATCGACGTTATGGACGCCGATGAAGGAGACGATGAAGAGCCAGCGCCTATTGGGCCCTGGAATGCCACCTCGTCATTTGACGTATACATGGTGGACGCACCAATAGATGACGACGAGGAGTGGAAGGACGCACCGAAGGCTTGTTCCCTCGAAAAGCAGTCAAAGCGGCGACGCAAGCGCCGCCCCAAATCCCGCCTCGATAGAAATAGCGATCAGGCAGACCCAGCGCTGGAGCAGGGCGAACCGCTGCCGGACAATGGCAATCCGGATAATCAAACCGAACAAACAAATCCTATCAAGGATAATGGTCCGGACGACATAACGCCGGACAAACACCCGGAGCAACAGACTGCCCGAAAAAGGCTTGTTGCCACCGTGAGGAGCTTGAAAAAGCAGAAACAAAGGCTCAAGGCCGCGCAAGACACACTCCAATTCAGATGGAGTAAAATACTCAACACTGCAGCAAGGTACGGCGACAATCGCCCTTCCAAAAGATACCCAAAATGGAAGCTGCTACCCGAATTCGATGAGGAGGCCTCAGAACCCCCACAACCAAATATCAAAGCAGCCACCTAGTCGGATAGACGACCCCTCTACAAACACAGAGCGGCATACAACGCTGCTCACAATACAATACGTGACCCATGCGAGGGCTCGCACCCAAAGGACGGCGCAACCAAATCCATCTATGGACCACGCAAGCGCGCCCCAGCATACAATGCAACACAACAAACATCCGAACAACGCGGTACACCCAGCAACAGGGGTGCCGCACACCCCCTATGTTTCACCGATGAGGTGCTGGACCACGAATTTCCAGAGGGATTCAATCCCGTAAACATAGAAGCATACGACGGAACAACAGACCCTGGGGTCTAGATTGAGGACTACATCCTTCATATCCATATGGCTCGAGGAGATGATCTCCACGCCATCAAGTACCTACCCCTCAAGCTCAAAGGGCCAGCTCGTCACTGGCTCAAAGGCCTCCCCGAAAGCTCCATTGGAAGTTGGGAAGAGCTCGAAGACGCTTTTCGGGCAAATTTTCAAGGGACATATGTCCGACCTCCGGATGCGGACGATTTGAGTCATATAACTCAACAGCCCGGAGAGTCAGCCCGAAAGCTTTGGAACAGGTTTCTTACTAAAAAGAACCAGATTGTCGACTGTCTAGATGCCAAAGCCTTAGCAGCTTTCAAGCATAGCGTCCGTGACGAATGGCTTGCCAGACACCTCGGCCAAAATAAGCCAAGAATGATGGCCGCGTTAACAAACCTCATGACCCGCTTTTGTGCGGGGGAGGACAGCTGGCTAGCCAGATGCAGCACCAGGGACCCCAGTACATCTGAAGTTAGAGATGGAAACAGGAAATCACGGTGCAATAGCAATAACAAACGCCGGAATAAAGAAGGCAGCACGAAGGGCACGGTAGTAAATGCCGGATTCAAAAGCTCTCGGCCAGGTCAAAAGCCGCCCCTAAATGCACCAGGGACGAACTGTCTAGCCTTAATAAAATTCTGGACCAAGTATGTTAGATTCATAGTACCCCTGGTAAACCTGCTAATCATACCCATAGAGAATGTTGGGTCTTCAAGCTGTCTGGCAAGCTCAACGCCGTACACAAGGGGGAGGATACACCAAGTGAAGACGAGGACGAGCCCCCCAAGCAAGACACGGGGGAACAAAAGCAATTTCAACCAGAAGTCAAAACAGTAAACGTGTTACATGTAATCAAGGAAAAAACAATGCGGCACTCCCAGGAAAATATACCCAAGTGCCTATCACCACGAAGTCCTGCCACTGGACATCCCAACCGATCACTTTTGACCATCGCGGTTACTCAGCAGGTATCCGACACGCATGATGGGCTGCCCTGGTATTAGACGCAGTAATTGGCGGATATCACTTCACAAGGGTCTTGATGGACGGCGGCAGTAGTCTAAACCTAATATATCAGGATACAATCCGCGGGATGGGGATAGACCCAACACAAAATCACCACAGCAATACTACCTTTAAAGGAGTAATGCCAGGCCTAGGGGCTCGTTGTACGGGCTCCCTCCTACTACAAGTTACATTCGGCTCCCCCGATAACTTCCGTCGCGAGCATTTAACTTTCCACATTGCTCCATTTCAATGTGGCTATCAAGCACTCCTCGGACGCGAAGCTTTCGCCCGCTTTAATGCAATACCACACTACGCCTCCCTCACACTCAAGATGCCCGGTCCACGTGGCATCATTACAGTGCACGGAAATATCAAGCGATCTCTGCGCGCCGAAGAGTGTGAGGCTTCCTTGGCCGCCGCACACTAAAGGCGCCCGGACAAACGAAAGCATCCAATAGGTCGTCAAGACCTCAGATACAACTAATCAAGTCCGGCGTCACTATTTATACGGAAATAAGTGGTCATACCCCTATTTGTCAATACGAGGGGCTCAACGCGCACACACAAGTGGCAACTTCTTATCATCTTGAATTATACATGGTTTCTTTAAAAACTATCCTTTTGCACGACACCTTTTTTACTTAACTTCCTCTCTTTTACAGACGATCATCGTGCTACACCCGTCCAGGATATGGCACAACGGAGACACAGGCACAGACGTGCAGCAGGGACCCGCTCCAAGGATTCTTTTTAGATTAAGACCCTGCGTAAACCTTTTTTACTGTCTCTTGTTGATGCATATCCACCGTTGAGAAGGATGCTGACGTCTTGGCATGTGGCCACGCCAGAACAATGCACGTACCTAGACAAACGGGGCTTCTTACAAAGGCCACTATTTAGGCCCGGTTTATACCACAAAGACCGAATACCTTAGGGAGTATTCGGCGTCGTGAGTTTGGCCCTATATGCATCAGCCCCGAATCATTGTCTTTGGTCAAATGTTGGGTTTGCCCGGCTCCTGTGTTTTGGTGCCTTACGTTCCACCTTGCCGGCTAAGGTAGCACCAGGAGAACTACTGCGATTGTGCCCTAGTTCATCCGGACGAGCACCTCAGTAGAGAAAGCCGAAAACTGACTGTCATGATATAGCGTGAGACTGGTCAACCACTCGATGACCTGTGGGAATGTTAGAATTCCTCCGCCTTAACGAAGGGCCGTTTCCCGGTCAGGCATGTACGCACCCTGATATCGGGGGAGTGCAGAGCCACCAGGGGCTATCTAGTAGCCCCATTGTCAAACTCCTATGGCTAAGTGAAAGTGCTAAAGTATTATAGTCCGGTTGCCTCGCTCGCTCCGCTATCACCTCCTTAATAGGACCAAGACATTGGGTTAAGTGTGAATGCGTGTTTTTGCGAGCACCTCCGCATTATATGCGTGAGGGTTGAAGCCGACGGCTGCAATCTTTCAGGTTATACACATGTATACATAAACGGCCGCCCAAGAGGCATCATATTACTTTCAGGCAAAAGTATAAAAATAGCCTTATAAAAATTTATAAAACCATTTCGCTTACAATGAGATTACATATCACTCAAACATAACACTTTTTGAGCACTGGGTCTCTATCAAACGGGCACCCCTCAAGAACTTCTTCAAAGTAGTGCTCGGCAGCCTTTCGACCTATAGCCAAATCCCGCGTTGCAACATTGGTAGCATCCATCTCCGCCCAATATGCCTTAACACGGTCAAAGTCCATCCATGCACCCTCTATGCACGCCGACCTCCTCATCGCATTAAGGCGTGGCACCACATCAAGGACCTGCTGCACCAAGCTGAAATAGATGTTCGGTTTTGACCTTCCCGGCCACAGTTGATCCACAACATACCTCATAGAGAGTCCGGACAACCTGTTTAGTTCGGCCCATACGGCTAATTGGTCGGTCAATGAAAGTGGACGCTCGGGAGAATGGAATTGTCTCCAAAACAGCTGGTCTATTCCATGATCTGTCTGACCCTGGAAGTACTTGGCCGCATCGGCAGCGCTCGCCGCCAAATCCATATACACATCCTCCGAACTCCACAGCCGATCCAGAGGGGCATACCGTGGATCTCCGAATTTGCTCCGCAACATAAAAGATTTCCTAGCTACAATATCCCGGCTTCCTGCAGCTCCTCCTTCTTTGCCCTCATAGCAGAGCGGAGATCCTTTTTCGTCGCAGCAGCCTTTTCAAGGTCCGATGCCTTTGCTTGGTTTTCTTTTTTAAGAACCCGGCAACGGTCGGCGGCGGCTTTTAATTCTATAGCCATCTTGGCCATCTTGTCTCGGGTCTCGCCATGTGCGGCCTTCTCGGCTTGCAACTCTTCGGCCGCCTTCACAATAGCCGCATTACCCAACCTCGCTTGTTCCTTGGCTCAGGCAAGTTTTACCCGCAAGGCTTCAACAGTGGCAGCTCCATCTGCAGTCAGAACATATTAAAGATACTGGCATCATGCTGCTCTTCCTATTGTGGTGTTTACCAGATAATGACACTTACCATGTGCCTCGTCAAACCTTTTGTTAACTGCCGTTCTAAATGGGCAAACTCGCTAGTCCGGCTAGCCACCGAAGCTTCCATCACCTGCACATAGAGGCAGTATGGTTATTACCTGGGAATATGATCCTCTGTTCGTTGTCGTTTCCGACGACAACCAGAGTCTCAGGGGCTACTATCTACACAGGGCACACCTAGCATGTGCAGGACTATCATACATTCTTTTACGTACCTCAAAGCCTGTCAGTAGAATCATAAAAGCTTCATGCAATCCGCTTTTGGCGGACGATATTCTCTCCGTCACCGTATTCATCATCACACGGTGTTCATCTGAGATGGCCGCTCGCCCCACCAACTCCCTCAGAACACCCGATCGCACACTAGACGGTGCCGGACTCTTCGGCAGCCGGACATTGGGAGCTTCGGGGGTCAATGGGATTATCTTCTGGCCTCACCGGACTCGGAGAGGCCCTCCGCGACGACACTTCAGGGTCGCCCGCTTTTGGAGCGGAGGAGTCCGGAGGAGGCATTTCGCTCTCCATCATCTCTGGAAGAAGATCCCCCGAAGATGAGCTCATTTGAGAGGGGCTAAGGCCAGAACTGCAAAAATATATGCAGTGGTTGTCTTCTCAGAAGAAAAAGATGGCATATCTGTACTATTAAAGTATCTTGGGTCACTTACGACTCGCGGGAGAATTGATCCCCCCGCGGACTTTGTGCGGCAACGGCGCCCCCCAAGGTAGGACCCTCCGTGGGAGACTTCTTCTCCCGTTTAGAAGCTTCGGCTTCCGGATCCCCGGGCGCGGTCCCTTTCCTCTTCTGGTCGCCTTGCCTCATGGAAACGCTCGCTCCCTCAGCTAGAATGGGCAGCACTGGGGGCCCGCATCCGCTCGCATTATCCTCCACAGTATCTTCCTTCAAGGGCTCCGGGCAAGGTGCGGTCTGGAGCATCTTTTCCAATACCGTATTTTCCAAACCCTCAGGGAGGGGGGCCGAACACCGAATCAACTTCGCCTTTGTTAGCCAGTCCTGGTCAAAAAGCGAACTCTCAGAAATAACTTCGTAACAAAGGAGAGATAGTATGTTCGGCCGGAAGATGCCTTACCTGTTCGGCGGCGCGGTTACTACTCAAGCCCACGTCCATGGAGATTTCCGGACACTCCACCTGAGGTCCGAAGAATGACTTGTACATCTCCTCGTGCGTCAGGCCGAGAAAATTTTGAATGACACGCGGTCCCTCGGGATTGAACTCCCATAGGCGAAGAGGCCGGTGCTTGCAAGGCTGGACTTGACGAACCAGCATAACTTGTATTACCGCAACCAAACTGAAATCTCCATTGAAGAGAACTCGAATGCGGCTTTGCAGTATAGGCACGTCCTTGGCTGGCCCCCAGCTCAAACCTCTGCTGATCCATGACATCAGTTGTGATGAAGGGCCGCCCACTTGGCACTTCTAGGAGCCGTGATGTAGAACCACTCCTGTTGCCACAATTCAGACACCTCCGGGATGGAACCTTTGGGCCATGGAGCTCCCGTCATCTTGCGTATTGAGGCACCTCCACACGCTGCATGTTGCCCCTCGATCATCTTCGGCTTCACTTCAAAGGTCTTGAGCCAGAGGCCAAAGTGAGGGGTGACCTAGAGGAAGGCCTCGCACACAACAATGAATGTCGTGATATGAAGAAAAGAGTCCGGAGCTAGATCATGGAAGTCTAGCCCGTAATAAAACATCAGACTCCTGACGAAAGGATCGAAAGCAAGGCCTAGACCTCGGAGGAAGTGGGAGACGAACACGACGTTCTCGTTGGGTTCGGGGGTGGGAACGGCCTGCCCTCGGGGAGGCAGCCGATGCAAAATCTCGGCGGTCAGATATTTGGCCTCCCTCAAATTTTTGATGTCTTCTTCCGTGACGAAGGAAGGAACCCATTGGCCTTGAAAGCTAGATCCGGACATGACTGAAGGTTCGGAGCACCTGACCTGAACTTCAGGCGTTTGAGCTTGGGGTGGGGGAAGGATTTGATTGAGCACGGGAGGGAAAAATAAAAGCCTTGTCCCCTTTATAAAGAGGGTGAATATCAAGCGTCTTCTCCGTGTCCGCTTGGACTTGCCTATAATCTAGGAGTCCTAGAAGCGGTTGGGTTACCCACGCCCGTATTGATGAGAATCCCGGGATAAGGGGACACGATCTCTGCTTTAACAAGACGTGCCAAGGAAACCGCCTCGCATAACGCGCTGAGGTGGGATAATGAAACGACTCGGATAAAGGCTTGGCCGTGGTGTGTCACGCTATGGAATACGTCAGCAGATTAGATTGGTGTAAATATTATTCTCTCTTTGGCAATATGTGGAAACTTATTTTGCAGAGCCGGACACTATCTTTGTGTTCAAAATCTTCTATGAAGTACTTGGAGGAGGAACCCGCCTTGCAATGTCGAAGACAATCTGCACGCCGGACTCGTCGTCATTGAAGCCTGGTTCAGGGGCTACTGAGGGAGTCCTGGATTAGGGGGTGTTCGGATAGCCGGACTATACCTTCAGCCGGACTCCTGGACTATGAAGATACAAGATTGAAGACTCCGTCCCGTGTCCGGAAGGGACTTTCCTTGGCGTGGAAGGCAAGCTTGGCAATATGGATATGAAGATCTCCTACCATTGTAACCGACTTTGTGTAACCCTAACCCTCTCCGGTGTCTATATAAACCGGAGGGTTTTAGTCCGTAGGACAACATACACATCAACAATCATACCATAGGCTAGCTTCTAGGGTTTAGCCTCCTCGATCTCGTGGTAGATCTACTCTTGTACTACCCATATCATCAATATTAATCAAGCAGGACGTAGGGTTTTACCTCCATCGAGAGGGCCCAAACCTGGGTAAAACTTCGTGTCCCTTGCGTCCTGTTACCATCCGGCCTAGACGCACAGTTCGGGACCCCCTACCCGAGATCCACCGGTTTTGACACCGACAACGGCCCGCTCCGGCGGAGCTCCGGAACAGGCCCCAAGATGGGATCTCGTGGATACAGAAAGTTGCGGCGGTGGAATTAGGTTTTTGGCTCCTCTTCTAATCATTTGGGGGTACGTGTGTATATATAGGAGGAATAAGTACGTCGGAGGAGCAACAAGGGGCCCACGAGGCAGGGGGCGCGCCCTAGGGGGGCCCACCCTCGTGACCGCCTCTTTTGTTACTTGGAGCAGGGTCCAAGTCTCCTGGATCATGTTTGGTGATAAAATCACGTTCCCGAAGATTTTATTTCGTTTGGACACCGTTTGATATTCCGTTTATCCGAAACACTGAAATAGGCAAAAAACAGCAATTCTATGCTGGGCCTCCGGTTAATAAGTTAGTCCCAAAAATAATATAAAAGTGGAAAATAAAGCCCAATATAGTCCAAAACAGTAGGTAATATAGCATGGAGCAATCAAACATTATAGATACGTTGGAGACGTATCAGGCATCCCAAAGCTTAATTCATGCTCGTCCTCGAGTAGGTAAATGATAAAAAGAGAATTTTTGATGCGGAGTGCTACTTGGCATAATTTCAATGCAAATCTTCTTAATTGTGGTATGAATATTCAGATTAGAAAGATTCAAGACAAAAGTTTATATTGACATAAAAAATAATAATACTTCAAGCATACTAACAAAGCAATTATGTCTTCTCAAAATAACATGGCCAAAGAAAGTTATCCCTACAAAATCATATAGTCTGGCTATACTCCATCTTCACCACATAAAGTATTTAAATCATGCACAACCCCGATGACAAGCCAAGCAATTGTTTCATACTCTAACTTCTTCAAAACTTTTTCAATCTTCACGCAATACATGAGCGTGAGCCATGGATATAGCACTATAGGTGGAATAGAATGGTGGTTGTGGAGAAGACAAAAAGGAGAAGATGGTCTCACATCTACTAGGCGTATCAACGGGCTATGGAGATGCCCATCAATAGATATCAATGTGAGTGAGTAGGGATTGCCATGCAACGGATGCACTAGAGCTATAAGTATATGAAAGCTCAAAAAGAAACTAAGTGGGTGTGCATCCAACTTGCTTGCTCATGAAGACCTAGGGAAATTTTTGAGGAAGACCATCATTGGAATATACAAGCCAAGTTCTATAATGAAAAATTCCCACTAGTATATGAAAGTGATAACATGAGAGACTCTCTACTATGAAGATCATGGTGCTACTTTGAAGCACAGGTGTGGAAAAAGGATAGTAACATTGTCCCTTCTCTCTTTTTCTCTCATCATTTTTTTATTTGGGCCTTTTCTCTCTTTTTTTATGGCCTATTTTTTTATTTGGGCTTCTTTGGCCTCTTTTTTTTCGTCCGGAGTCTCATCCCGACTTATGGGGGAATCATAGTCTCCATCATTCTTTCCTCACTGGGACAATGCTCTAATAATGATGATCATCACACTTTAATTTTTCTTATAACTCAACAATTACAACTCGATACTTAGAACAAAATATGACTCTATGTGAATGCATCTGGCGGTGTACCGGGATATGCAATATGACAATGATAAATGTGTCATGAACGGAACGGTGGAAAGCTGCATGGCAATATATCTCGGAATGGCTATGGAAATGCCATAATAGGTAGGTATCGTGGCTGTTTTGAGGAAGGTATATGGTAGGTGTATGATACCGGCGAAAGGTGTGCGGTATTAGAGAGGCTAGCAAAGGTGGAAGGGTGAGAGTGCGTATAATCCATGGACTCAACATTAGTCATAAGGAACTCATATACTTATTGCAAAAATCTAGAAGTTATCAAAGCAAAGTATTACGTGCATTCTCCTAGGGGGATAGATTGGTAGGAAAAGACCATCGCTCGTCCCCGACCGCCACTCATAAGGAAGACAATCAATAAATAAATCATGCTCCGACTTCATCACATAACGGTTCACCATACGTGCATGCTACGGGAATCACAAACTTTAACACAAGTATTCTTTAAATTCACAACTACTCAACTAGAATGACTTTAATATTATCACCTCCATATCTCAAAACAATTATCATGCTTCAATCTTTTCTTAGTATTCCACACACTCAAAAGAAAGTTTCACAAATTTTGAATACTAAGCATATTATTATTAAGCAAATTACCATGCTATTAAGAGACTCTCAAAATAATTTAAGTGAAGCATGAGAGATCAATAGTTTCTTTAAAATGAATCCACCACCGTGCTCTAAAAGATCTAAGTGAAGCACATAGAGCAAAATTATAACGCTCAAAAGATATAAGTGAAGCACATAGAGCAAAACTACTACACTCAAAAGATATAAGTGAAGCACATAGAGTATTCTATCAAATTTTAATTCATGTATGGCTCTCTCAAAAGATGTGTACAGCAAGGATGATTGTGGCATACTAAGACACAAAGACACAAATAATACAAGATCCTCCAAGCAAAACACATATCATGTTGGTGAATAAAAATATAGTTCCAAGTAAATTACCGATGGAAGTGGACGAAAGAGGGGATGCCTTCCGGGGCATCCCCAAGCTTTGACTTCTTGGTGTCCTTGGATTATCTTGGGGGTGCCATGGGAATCCCCAAGCTTAGGCTCTTGCCACTCCTTGTTCCATGATCCATCAAAAGAATTCACCCAAAACTTGAAAACTTCACAACACAAAACTCAAAATAGAAAACTCGTGAGCTCCGTTAGCGAAAGAAAACAAAAGACCACTTCAAGGTACTGTAATGAACTCATTATTTATTTATATTGGTGTTAAACCTACTGTATTACAACTTCTATATAGATTATAAACTATTTTACTAGCCATAGATTCATCAAAATAAGCAAACAACACACGAAAAACAGAATCTGTCAAAAACAGAACAGTCTGTAGTAATCTGCAGCTAGCGCAAGATCTGGAACCCCAAAAATTATAAAATAAATTGCTGGACGTGAGGAATTTATCTATTAATCATCGTCAAAAATAATTAACTAAATATCACTCTTCAAATAAAAATGACAGCAGTTCTTGTGAGAGCTAAAGTTTCTGTTTTTTTACAGCAAGTTCAACAAGACTTTCCCCAAGTCTTCCCAATGGTTCTACTTGGCACAAACACTAATTAAACACAACCCAAACAGAGGCTAAATAATTTATTTATTACTAAACAGGAGCAAAAGTCAAGGAATAAAAATAAAATTGGGTTGCCTCCCAACAAGCGCTATCGTTTAACGCCCCTAGCTAGGCATAAAAGCGAGGATAGATCTAGGTATTGCCATCTTTGGTAGGCAGTCCATAAGTGGCTCTCATGATAGTTCCATATGGTAATTTTATTTTCTTTCTTGGAAAGTGTTCCATGCCCTTTTTTAATGGAAATTGAAATCTAATATTCCCTTCCTTCATATCAATAATCGCACCAACCGTTCTAAGGAAAGGTCTACCAAGAATAGTAGGGCAAGAAGGATTGCAATCTATATCAAGAACAATGAAATCTACGGGCACATAATTCCTATTTGCAACAATAAGAACATCATTAATCCTTCCCATAGGTTTCTTAATAGTGGAATCCGCAAGATGCAAGTTTAGAGAGCAATCATCAAAGTTACGGAAATCTAGTAAATCACACAAAGTCTTGGGAATAGTAGAGACACCAGCACCCAAATCACACAAAGCATAAAACTCATGATCTTTAATTTTAATTTTAATAGTTTGTTCCCACTCATCATAGAGTTTTCTAGGGATAGAAACTTTCAACTCAAGTTTTTCTTCATAAGATTGCATCAAGGCATCAACAATATGTTCGGTGAAGGCTTTATTTTGACTATAAGCATGTGGAGAATTTAGCACGGTTTGCAACAAGGAAATACAATCAATTAAAGAGCAACTTTCATAATTAAATTCCTTGAAATCCAATATAGTGGGTTTAGCAACATCTAGATTTTTATTTCTTTCAATCCCACTTTCATCAATTTCATCATTAAGATCTAAACACTCCGAATTTTTAGAACGCCTTCTAGGTAAAGGAAGATCATATTCAGTTTCATCAAGATTAATATTGCAAAATAAAGATTTAATAGGAGACACATCAATCACTTTTAGATCTTCATCTTCATTTTCATAGGTATTGGAAGAACATGCTTTAATAAAGGCATCTTTGGAAGCACGCATCCTAGAGGTTCTTTCCTTACACTCATCAATTGAAATTCTCATGGCTTTTAGAGACTCATTGATATCATGCTTAGGTGGAATAGATCTAAGTTTCAAAGAATCAACATCAAGAGCAATTCTATCAACGTTCCTAGCCAAATCATCAATCATAAGCAATTTTTCTTCAATCATAGCATTAAAATTCTTTTGCGAAGAAATAAATTCTTTAATATTAGATTCAAAATCAGAGGGTATCTTATTATAATTTCCATAAGAGTTATTGTAGGAATTTCCATAATTATTAGAAGGATTACTAGGATAAGGCCTAGGATTAAAATTCCCTCTATAAGCGTTGTTACCAAAATTATTCCTACCAACAAAATTCACATCCATAGATTCATTGTTATTCTAAATCAAAGTAGACAAAGGCATATCATTAGGATCAGAAGAAACACTCTTAGTAGCAAATAATTTCATCAGTTCATCCATCTTTCCACTCAACACATTAATTTCTTCTATCGCATGCACTTTTTTATTAGAAGATCTTTCAGTATGCCGTTGAGAATAATTAACCATAATATTATCAAGGAGTTTAGTAGCATCTCCTAAAGTGATTTCCATAAAAGTGCCTCCCGCGGCCGAATCTAAAAGATTTCTAGAAGCAAAATTCAATCCGGCATAAAATTTTTGTATAATCATCCACAAATTCAAACCATGAGTAGGGCAATTATGTATCATTAATTTCATTCTCTCCCAAGCTTGTGCAACATGTTCATGATCAAGTTGTTTAAAGTTCATAATATCGTTTCTAAGAGAGATGATCTTAGCAGGAGGAAAATACTTAGAGATAAAAGCATCTTTGCACTTGTTCCATGAATCAATACTATTCTTAGGCAAAGACGGAAACCAAGCTTTAGCACGATCTCTAAGAGAAAAAGGAAATAGCTTCAATTTAACGACATCATTATTGACATCTTTTTTCTTTTGCATATCACATAAATCAACGAAGCTACTCAGATGAGTAGCGGCATCTTCACTAGGAAGGCCAGCGAATTGGTCTTTCTTAACAAGATTCAACAAAGCAGTATTAATTTCACAAGATTCAGCATCGGTAAGAGGAGCAATCGGAGTGCTAAGGAAATCATTATTGTTGGTATTGGTGAAGTCACACAATTTAGTAGTATCTTGAGACACTACGACAAACAAGCAATCTGACACACGAGCAAACAAAAAGCAAACGGGCAAAAAGAGGCAAATAGAGAGGGAGGATATGAAGAGAGAGAGAGAGGGCAAATAAAACGGCAAGGGTGAATTGGGGGGAGAGGAAAACTAGAGGCAAATGGCAAATAATGTAATGCGAGAGATAGGGATTGTGATGGGTACTTGGTATGTTGACTTTTTGCGTAGACTCCCCGGCAATGGCGCCAGAAATCCTTCTTGCTACGTCTTGAGCTTGCGTTGGTTTTCCTCGAAGAGGAAGGGATGATGCAGCAGAGTAGCGTAAGTATTTCCCTCAGTTTTTGAGAACCAAGGTATCAATCCAGTAGGAGCCCATGCTCAAGTCCCTCGTACCTGCACAAAGCGATAGCTACCCGCAACCAACGCGATTAGGGGTTGTCAAGCCCTTCACGGTCACTTACGAGAGTGAGATCTGATAGATATAATATTTTTGGTATTTTTGGTATAACGATGCAAAGTAAAAAGTAAAGGCAAAGTAAAAAAGCAAAGCAAGATTAAAGTGATGGAGATTGATGTGATGAGAATAGACCCGGGGGCCATAGGTTTCACTAGTGGCTTCTCTCAAGAGCATAAGTATTCTACGGTGGGTGAACAAATTACTGTTGAGCAATTGACAGAATTGAGCATAGTTATGAGAATATCTAGGCATGATCATGTATATAGGCATCACGTCCGTGACAAGTAGATTGAAACGATTCTGCATCTACTACTATTACTCCACTCATCGACCGCTATCCAGCATGCATCTAGAGTATTAAGTTAAAAACAGAGTAACGCCTTAAGCAAGATGACATGATGTAGAGAGATAAATTCATGGAATATGAAATAAACCCCATCTTGTTATCCTCGATGGCAATGATACAATAAGAGCCTTGCTGCCCCTTCTGTCACTGGGTAAGGACACCGCAAGATCGAACCCAAAGCTAAGCACTTCTCCCATGGCAAGAACTACCAATCTAGTTGGCCAAACCAAACGGATAATTCAAAGAGACTTGCAAAGATAACCAATCATACATAAAAGAATTCAGAGAAGATTCAAATATTAATCATAGAGAGACTTTATCATAAACCCACAATTCATCGATCTCAACAAACACACCGCAAAAACACGATTGCATCGAATAGATCTCCACAAGAGAGGGGGAGAACTTTGTATTGAGATTCAAAGGGAGAGAAGAAGACATCTAGCTACTAACTATGGACCCGAAGGTCTGAGGTAAACTACTCACACTTCATCGGAGAGGCTATGATGATGTAGAAGCCCTTCGTGATGACGGCCCTCTTCCGGCGGAGCTCCGAAATAGGCCCCAAGATGGGATCTCGTGGATACAGAAAGTTGCGGCGATGGAATTAGGTTTTTGGCTCCTCTTCTGATCGTTTGGGGGTACGTGTGTATATATAGGAGGAAGAAGTATGCCGGAGGAGCAACAAGGGGCCCACGAGGCAGGGGGCGCGCCCTAGGGGGGGCACGCCCCCCACCCTCGTGACTGCCTCTTTTGTTCCTTGCAATAGGGTCCAAGTCTCCTGGATCACGTTCGGTGAGAAAATCACGTTCCCGAAGATTTTATTCCGTTTGGACTCCGTTTGATATTCCGTTTATCCGAAACACCGAAATAGGCAAAAAACAACAATTCTAGGTTGGGCCTCCGGTTAATAAGTTAGTCCCAAAAATAATATAAAAGTGGAAAATAAAGCCCAATATAGTCCAAAACAGTAGATAATATAGCATGGAGCAATCAAAAATTCTAAATACGTTGGACACGTAACAGTGGGCTAAATGGCGATGCCAAAGCCATTCCACATCAACTTTAGCCATTAGGCATGTCGCGGTCTTAGTGGGTCTCTCCGAAAAGTTAATCACATAAAGACCGTTCTCGACATGCCCAACAAAGACTACTTTAAGAGTCTTGCTCCATAAGAGGGCCACGGTATCAATATCAAAGAAAGTGGCAACGCTCATGAGTGCAAGTTGACGAGCGGAAAGTAAGTTGTATGCAAGGGACTCGACAAGTATGACTTTCTCAGTCGTGAGATCATGAGAAATGACAACCTTGCCAAGACCCAATACCTTAGAAGATGAGGCATCACCTCATTCGACATTAGTGGGCATAGATGAAACCTTGTGCACGTCCACCACCAAGTCGTTGCTTCCGGTCGTATCATTTGTGGCTCCACTATAGAGCAACCATGATCCCCCACCGGAAGCAAACACCTATAAGAGATCAATGCTTGGTTTTAGGTACCCATTTTGTAATGGGTCCTTTGATGTTAGCAACAAGGGTCTTGGGAACCCAAATAGACCATTCAATGTACTCATAAGAAGAACCAACAAATTTGGCATAAACATGCCCATCACTAGCATGACATAACACATAAGAAGGGCTAAAGTCGACGACTTTGTTGGAAGGAGTGGCATTGCCATTCTTAACACCACCACCCCTCGCATTGTTTTTCTTCTCCTTAGAATTACCCTCTCCCTCCTTCACAAACATTTGCTTGAGAGGAGGAGGTTGTTTGGTCTTGTAGTTCTTCTTCTTCTTGTACTTGGGTGCAAACCCAATCCCCTCCTTGCCCACAACTTCCTTTGGATTGCTCAAAAGGTCGTTTAGGTTCTTCTCACCTTGTATTCAAGACACAAGGCCTTTCTCAAGTTGCTCCTTCAACTTGGCATTCTCCTCCACAAGATGCACATGCTCACAAAACAGGTTAGTAGCATTTGCATTATCATTTAAAACCATATGAGGAAATGTGGCTTTCTCCTTGGTTAGCTTCACTTGGAGTTGATCATGAGACTCTTTGAGGCTAGCATCAGCACTCTTCAAGGCCTTCTGAGCCTTATCAAGTATATCAAACTCCTCCTTGAGTCTAGCATGGTCAACCCCAAGTTTGGCCTTCTTGGAATTGAGCACACGATAAATAACAAGAGCATGATCAAGATCTTTCTTTAATTTAGCATGACCATCATTGTGTGATTCCTCAAGAGCCAACCGATGTCCATGCTCTTCCTCAAGCGCATTACAGAGATCCAATATCTCATCGGCATAGTCACGACTATGCCCTTCCATCTTAGAGATGGTGTCTTCGTGAGCCTCGATTATGTCATTGGCTTCACCAAGTTGTTCCAAGAGAGCAACGAAGTGCTTCTTGGATTTATCCTTGAGCTTACTCATAAAAGACTCAAAGTCATTTTCCTCCTCCTTCGTCCCATCACTTTCATCAATGCAATCCTTCAAGGAAGGATTAGTAGTGATGGTAGTTTTGATGTTGGGGGTTACCTTGTTGGTGGCTTTAGCCATGAGGAACTTGGCAGTGATGTTCTCGTTGGGTGAATCGAAGAGGGACACCCGTGTAGTTGTTTCAATGGCAACGGAAGCCATGGCAACCGTATCACCATCTTCTTCTTCATCATCATCCTCATTGTACTCTTCTTATGCCACCAACCCCTTGGGAGGAGTCTTCTTGGTGAAGTTATTCTTGTTGGGGAAGTACTTGGCCTTGTCTTTTCGAATAAGCTTGCCACCATTTTCCTCCCTCTTCTCGTACGGGCAATCCACAACAAAGTGACTCACATTGCCACAATTATAGCATGTTCTCACACGTTGCTTTCCCTTGGCGCCACTTGAGTTGTTCTTATTGAAGTTGGGCCTTGTGTTCTTCTTGTTGCCCCAAAATTGTCGTGAAGCAAGAGCCATGTGCTCATGATAGGAATATTTGGTGTCTTTGGGGCAACTCTCCTATTCATCCTCTTCATCATATTCTTCCATACTAGCCTTGGCCTTCAAGGCAATGTTGGGATTTTTTGATCATTGAGAACGCAACACCTGATTGTCGGCGGTCTTGTCCAAGATCCTCATTGCAAGAAACTCATCCAACACCTCACTTGAGGACAAGGCATGAAAGTCCGGCCTTTGACGAATGCCGGAGGACATGGCCTTATGGTAAGGCATCATGGCCTTGAGAAACTTGCTCTTGATCCAATTGTCATCCGTATCCTTGCTCCCATGATCTCGGAGTGTGACTGCGAGAGTAGTTAATCTCCCGTAAAGCTCTCGAGGTTCTTCATCTTCAATCATTGCAAACTCATCTTGACCTTTGAATGCTTGCGCTTCCCTTGTATATGGAAACAACAGGCGCCCATGCTTCCTTGGCCATGGTGAAAGGTTTGAGGTGCGCAATATCTTTGGGAGGAATGGCTTCTTGGAGAATGAAGAGAGCAGACTCATTGAATTGATGGTACGCGGCTTCTCTAGGAGTGGAGTTGCTTGGATTGTGCAGGTAGAAACCTTTCTCAATAATTCTTCAAAGATTAGTAGAATTATGATTTAAATGACTTTTAAAGCGATACACCCAAGAGGCAAAATCCTCATTTTTCACAATCTTAGGAGGAGGACCAACATGATTCATATGCGTGGAGGGTACCGGTCCTCCATAGGTAATGGGAGGTTCAACATGGGCAAAGATGCCACTCCCATTCTTAACACTTGACAAAGGAACTTGGTCACTACTAGCTTCCCCCTTATTGGAGTTAGCATCCGTCACCTTGTTAGTGGGATTAACCACTTCCAACGGTGCGGTGGATAATTTAAGACCTTCAAGAAACTCCTTAAACATGCCGTTAACCTCGGTCGTCATGGAGGTTTTCAATGTGTCCAAAGTCGCATTGAACTCCTCACGAGAGACCAAGGATCCCCCATTGGCCACAGACAAGGGAGGACTCGCACCGGAGTGCTCCTCCACCTCGTCTGTGGTGTCAACCATACTCTTCAGATGACAAATTCCTTAATAAAGAGACGAGGCTCTGATACCAATTGAAAGGATCAATATGGTTAAATACACTAGTACGCGTCGGTGCTATACAAACGGTTTTTAACCCCTTTCCATGACGACATTTGGAACCATCGCCAAGTGAGTGTGGGTGACAGGGGGGTCCTTCCCACACGACCCGGAAATCGTCGGGGATAGGCCCTCCTGGGACACATGCTGGGGAAAAATGAGCTCGTGTCCGATCAGGCGAGGCATCGAAACCCAATCATTTCCGTTCGTATGTACATCCCACATGGTGAATCTCAGAAAAACATTTCCGTTTGTATATAGATCACACACAGTCAATCCAAGGAATATGTTTCCGTTCTTATGTACGTCCCACACAGTCAATTCAGGGAAAATGTTTCCGTTCATATGTACATCCCACACAGTCAATCCAGGGAAAACGTTTCTGTTCATATGTACATCCCACACAGTCAATCCAGGGAAAAGGTTTCCGTTCGTATGTACATACCACACAGGTTTATTTATAGGCTTGTGTGTGATAGGTGTAACTATCACACACGCTCTGCCTTGGCTAACGGTTTTCTTTTATCAACTACATCACACACTACTTGATGAAGAAAACTGTGTGGCATTGGGCTATCCATCACAAGCGCTTTTATTGCTAGAACCATTTGCAAAGTTCCATGACACATTTAGCAGGTTTATTAGTTTACAATTAATAATTCCAGCATTACGCAAATTCACATTTCATATCAAACAGCTGTTTGCCAATTTCATATCAGGCACATAAATATATTTTAACAACACAATACGATAGCTACCTGAAAACAACACAATACAACATATAGCTAGTTCAACTTCATAAGAACAATGTTAGAACAATATATTCATTTCCCTAATCAAGATCATCCAAGCTCGTCTTATCCACCTCTACTTTCAGTTCAGTAATACCTGGTTTGCACTGGCTAATTGGGAAACTGCCTCCTCCTTCGCCAACACCATCTTAGCAAAGTCGATTTAAAAATCTGAGCTCATTCTCCACATTCCTCTTTTTATCCCGCATATTCAAATATTCTTCAGCGTTGGCAACACTTTCTCTAAGCCTGCCTCTGTTCTCTTCCTCATACATGCTCCATAGCTTTGCTAGGCACATCTTCAAAGACTGTGGCCACTCTTGATCAACCCAGTCCAAGTAAGAACACTTCCGTTCATCCTATAAGGGGAAATGGGTTTATAACAACATAGAAAATCACCAATACTTATTTTGAAAAACTGAATAAACTCGTTAATTATGACATATCTTCTATAAAAAATCAATGTGCAAATGAATTAATTTCTACTAAGACAACAACCAAATTCGAAAAGATCAGAAGCTATAATTAACTACAACAAGGCTACAAGTTCTTACTCATGTAACTGTAAATAACAAATTGAACATTTTATGATGAAGGTAAATATAACTACATCAGCATAGCGACAGTGTTTGGATGACAACAAATTGATACTAAGAGGTGTGTACATGCACTAATTTAGTAACATAGAAGTAGAAGCACTAAGGCTGTCCACTATGTATGTGCTACCACTTGAGCACTGCATTGGTTTTCCCTTGAAGAGGAAAGGGTGATGCAGTAAAGTAGCGTAAGTATTTCCCTCAATTTTTTAGAACCAAGGTATCAATCCAGTAGGAGATCACGCTCAAGTTCCACGCACCTACACAAACAAATAAGAACCTCGCAACCAACACGATAAAGGGGTTGTCAATCCCTTCACGGTTACTTACCAGAGTGAGATCTGATAGATATGATAAGATAATATTTTTGGTCTTTTTATGATAAAGAGAAATAAAGATGCAAAGTAAAATAAACGGCAATAGAAATAACTAAGTATTGAAAGATTAATATGATAAAAGATAGACCTGGGGGCCATAGGCTTCACTAGTGGCTTCTCTCAAGAGCATAAGTATTACGGTGGGTAAACGAATTACTATCGAGCAATTGATAGAATTGAGCATAGTTATGAGAATATCTAGGTATGATCATGTATATAGGCATCACGTCCGAGACAAGTAGACCGAAACGATTCTGCATCTACTACTATTACTCCACACATCGACCGCTATCCAGCATGCATCTAGAGTATTAAGTTCATAAGAAAAGAGTCATGCTTTAAGTAAGATGACATGATGTAGAGGGATAAACTCATGCAATATGATATAAACCCCATCTTTTTTATCCTTGATGGCAACAATACAATACGTGTAGGTTCTCTTTCTGTCACTAGGATCAGGCACCGCAAGATTGAACCCAAAGCTAAGCACTTCTCCCATTGCAAGAAAGATCAATCTAGTAGGCCAAACCAAACTGATAATTCGAAGAGACTTGCAAAGATAAACCAATCATACCTAAAACAATTCATAGGAGAATCAAATATTGATCATAGATAATCTGGATCATAAACCCACAATTCATCGGATCTCGACAAACACACCGCAAAAGAAGATTACATCGAATAGATCTCCAAGAAGATCGAGGAGAACTTTGTATTGAGATCCAAAGAGAGAGAAGAAGCCATCTAGCTAATAACTATGGACCCGTAAGTCTGAAGTAAACAACTCACACATCACCGAAGAGGCCATGGAGTTGATGTAGAGGCCCTCCGTGATCGATGCCCCCTCCGGTGGAGCTCCGGAAAAGGCCCCAAGATGGGATCGCTCAGGTACAGAAGGTTGCAGCGGTGGAATTAAGTTTTCATGGTGTTCTTGGATGTTTGGGGGGTACGCGGATATGTATAGGAGGAAGAAGTACGTTGGTGGAGCAACGGAGGGCCCACGAGGGTCGAGGGCGCACCCAGGGGGTAGGCACGCCCCCTGCCTCGTGCCTGCCTCTGTTGTTTCTTGACACACACTCCAAGTCTCCTGGATCACATTCGTTGAGAAAATCATGTTCCCGAAGGTTTTTCCATTTGGACTCCGTTTGATATTCCTTTTCTTCGAAACCCTAAAATAGCCAAAAAAACATCAATTTGGGCTGGCCCTCCGGTTAGTAGGTTAGTCCCAAAAATGATATAGAAGTGTAAAATAAAGCCCATTAACATCCAAAATAGATAATATAATAGCATGGAGCAATCAAAAATTATAGATACGTTGGAGACGTATCAGTATGCCAAAACTGGTGTAAAGACAATTGTTGCCACATCTCGCGCCGGTGCCCTGCACTGGCGAGCCGATGCAGCGGAAAAAATCAGGGACGCAAACTATAGAGCACCTAGTTGCTCCGATGCCCAGTTCCTTCGTGCCATAAAGATTTAGTATTTTACTGCTTGGCTGCTCAGATGTGTGGACCAAAGTTGGCTGCACAAACTGTTGAAGGAATGCCAAATAATTTTCTAATGGAACCACTGATGAGATGGCAACATTTTTAGATACTAGGTACAAATGGTGCACTGTCTTAGGATGCGTTTGGTTGAAGGTGTGGTATGAATGGGTTGGGACCGTGATAGTGTCTGAATCACATCTAACAAATGATTTATAACAACGAAAGATGGTCTAACCTTCTCTACACATGCCAAAAACTTCCTCCCAGTGTCCATAGATTCAAACGCAACCAGCTTCATGCATGGAGATTGATGGTGACAACGAGCAGACAGATCTTCAGCCACCCCACTCCATTCGTTGTAGCTGATGGTCCTAGGGAGCTACAAGAGGAAGGAATGACTCAAATCGACCAACGGTTAAAAATCCTTCATTCCAAGTCATAGCCTGAGAGAGAGAAGTGAGGCATACCTGGGTGGTGAAGAATTCGCCATCGTCGGAGGAACCGTTGGAGAGGTCTTTGAAGAAGACCATGGCGACCCCGGCGGTAGGATGCGAGACGGCGAGAGCGAGGAAGCAAGTCAAGAAGCGGCTATAGCTTAGGAAGGAAGGAAGGCGGAAACATGGGAAATGTGACTTATGGTCGGGGAGTAAAGGGGGTGGGGAAGGGGGGAGGGGGCGGGGCAGATATTTTGGTGGTAGGCCAAAATTTTGGAAATGTGGAGGGAAACTTTGCACGCGGTGCCGCTGGACACCATTCACTTTGAACGATTGTGTGCATCGCAAATGATTCTTATACTTGTAGGAGTTGCAACTAGTTTCTGGTGTTTTGTAGGATATGTGTTGGCGGCCGTGCGTAGCACTGACCCTAGGGGTGGGCTATGATGCGGTAGATACACCATGGCCGGGCATGCCGGGCGCCCGTTTGGTGTCTCGGGAACCTTGTACACATCGTTCGGGGCCGTATGTGGAAACCTCGGCGGGACTCCCTGCAGATGGAACCTGGATAGGCGATGAACCTGGACTAGAGACTTGAGTGTTTAGGTAGGCCGTGGCCGAACCCTCATTGGCCTTCCACTTGAAGGTTGCGGAGTACATGTCGTGTAAACGGTCGTAAGTGGTGAGAGCGTGTATGAAGAAGTACACCCCTGCAGGGTTAACATCATCTATTCAAATAGACGCGTCCGCGGTAAAGGACTACTTGGTTGCCTATACAGTTCATAGACAAGTGAAAGTGGATACTCTAAAATGCGCAAGACAAGCCTGGGTGCTATGGATGGCGTTCTCGTAGGGAGACGAGAGCGGATCCATAGTGGTGTATTGATATGGTGAATATGTGGACTCGTGTGCGCCACCTCAAAGAGTCATTTGCAGTAGTAGTTCAGGTTAGCCGCCACTGAGTCAAAGCTGGCTTGCTGCAGTTAAACCCCACCATCCCTTTGTTGATAATGATGCATATGTAGTTAGTTCTTATGTAAGTCTTGCTGGGTACATTTGTACTCACGTTTGCTTAATTTATGTTTTGTAGAGAGACTTCAGTCTCGCTAGTAGTTCCGTGTGGACTTCGACGTTTAGCTTGATACCTCAGCTATGATCTTGTGCCCTCGGAAGGATATGGTAGATAGTCAGGCTTCTCAGCCTTTTTCATTTGTAGATGTCTGTACTCGGACATGTTAAGCTTCTGCATGTGCTTTGACTTGTATGCTCTGAATGTTGGGTCATGAGACCCATGTTTGTAATATCTGGCTCTTCGGAGCCTAATGAATAAATACTTTGAGTCATAGAGTTATGTTGTGATGCCATGTTGTATTTGCACATATCGAGCATATTCTGTGTATGATTGAAATGCTCGGTATGTGTGGGATCCGAGAACCTAGTTGTTTATCCTTGGTAGCCCCTCTTATGGGGAAATGTAGTCTTGTGCTTCCATGAGCCATAGTAGTCCGCTACAGCCCGGTTCACCGGAGTCCTGCTAGCCCAGCACTACTGCTCCGAAACACTTGACTCACCGTCTTGTGATTCACTTCGCTCCTGTGTCTGTCCCTTCGGGGAAATGTCACGCGGTGACATCCGGAGTCCTACCTAGCCTGCTACAGCCCGGGTTCCCGGAGTCCTGTCAGCCCAGTTGCTACAGCCCGGATTCACACGCTAATGACCGGCATGTTCGATGTTGTTTCATGTATGCCTGTCCCCGTAAGTTAGTGCCACTTTGGGTTCACGACAAGTCATGTCGGCCCGGGTTCTCTATCATATGGATGCTAGCGACACTATCATATACGTGAGCCAAAAGGCGCAAACGGTCCCGGGCCAGGTAAGGTGGTACCCGTGGGAATACCGTGCGTGAGGCCACAAAGTGATATGAAGTGTTACATGGTAGATCGGTGTGACTTAGGATTGACGTCCTGACAACGTTGGTATCAGAGCCTGACTACCTATAGGATTACCAAGCTAAACTAGTCGAAGTTGAGTCTAGAAATGCTTTAGTTATATAAGGGAATTGATTGTGGAAGGGAATGTAAGGCTCTTTTTACTCATTTACCTTATGCCTTCTGATCTGAGTCAACCTCTTCTCTTCTATGGGGATTAAGAACTAGTCTTCTCATCTTTCTATCAGGATCACGTGTTACTAATCCGTAGACTTATAGGATTGATGGATTCAAGTCTCAGTTCAGTTTCTATTACTTTCATATATTCATAGCCGGCCTCAGAACCTAGACATTATGATGTTGAGTGGTCATGCCACTATTTTGCAGGATGCCTTAAATATTTTTGAGCATTTACACCCGTTATGTTGTCCGACTCATCCTAGGTTTCTAAGTAGTCTGATGCATTTTTAAAGTCCTTCCTACCGTTCTGAAGTTCGTCTGTGCCAGTTCAACCACACTAATCGGTGAGTTGAGGTACTATATTGCCTCGACATATATGTTGGATCTATTATTATGACCCTAGGTGTCTTAGGGAGTCACCTAGTAATCTAGCAATGCTTTGCATCCCTAGTGTGATGATTCTGGCCACCATTCGCGAAAGCATCTCGTGATGTTATTAGTTAGTAGGTATCCTTTTCCTGGGTTATTGACCCAAGATTCGCTTTACTTACTTCTCGTTGATAGTGTTTGCTAGTTCCTTTAGGATATTAGTAACCGTTGTGATAGTCTTTGAGGTCCGTGGTATATCGTTCTTCCAAATACCATGAACCGCTTATGGCATAAGTTCTTTAAACCAAAAGATCACAACCAGAGTGCTCTTATGTAACAACCCGGATGTAACTTACGCAATATGTACTCCAACTCTTGCCGTTTCCGGCATTAAGTTATTTTATTTTCCTCGGGTTCGGGTTTTTGTCTCCGTGTGATGTTGTCATTGTCATGCATCTCTTATCATGTCATCATGTGCATTGCATTTGCATACGTGTTTGTCTCATGCATCCGAGCATTTTCCCCGTTGTCCGTTTTGCATTCCGGCGCTCCATTCTCCTCCGGTGGTCATTTGTACCTTCTTTTCGTGTGTGGGGATTAAACATTTCCGGATTGGACCGAGACTTGCCAAGCGGCCTTGGTTTATTACCAGTAGACCGTCTGTCAAGTTTCGTACCATTTGGACTTCGTTTGATGCTCGAACGGTTAACCGAGGGACCGAAAAGGCCTCGTGTGTGTTGCAGCCCAACAACCCTCCATTTTGGCCCAAAACCCACCAAAATCCTCTCCATCATCTAGAGCATTTGATCACGATCGCGTGGCCAAAAATCGCACCTCATTTGGACACTCCTAGCTCCCTCTATGCCTATAAATATCTCCCCCATTTGAAATCCCGGTTGAAACCCTAGATCCACCCCATCTGCCGCCGCCAGACAAAAATCGCCGGCCCGGACACGTCCGACCCGCGCCGCCGCCGCCACGTGTCACGCCGCCACTCGCCACCGCCGTTCTTCCACCACGTCGGCCCGCGCGGCCCGGGGCAGGCCCCCGC
>NC_041388.1:294758511-294862339 GCF_002162155.2 Triticum dicoccoides
ATTGCCCCGCCGCCCGCTGGCCATCTCCGGTGGCCGGAGCCCCCTCGTCGCTCCGTTGCCGGCCACATCCACTACCGCGCCGGCAAGGCCGCGCCACCTCCGCCCGGCGCCGGCGACCACGCCGGCGAGCTCCTCCACGCCGACCTCGTCCAAGGCCGGCCTCGTCCCCCTCCTCCTCCGATCGGCGTCTCTCCGGCGAGCTCGAGCACCAACTCCGGAGAAGGTCCCCTGGCGAACCTCGATCCACGCGCTGGATCTCAGATCCGGATTCAAAACCCTAGGGTTGACTTCATCTTTTCCCTAAGTCCCAGATTATTTTGCATACTTTGACCTGCTATATCTCCGCATCTGTAGATCCGTTGTGGGCATATAGCATATCAAAATGTTCGCCTCAGAGAGCACATCATTTCATCTCATTGCATCATTTTCATTTGAGTTCATCTTGGTGCCCAAAATTCTGTTGGAAGAGTGCTATTTGAGTTAATTGTCAGATCTGCTGCTCCAAATAGCTAATTGTTATTTTTGCCATGATTAATGTGTGCATGATATGCCCCTGAGCTCTACATGTGTTTTGTTATATGCCTTGCCATCTTTCCAGAGGTGCTATCCATGTATTTTTGTGATGTGTGTGGTGACTAGCACAAGCTTGCAAAGTGGTGCACTCGTTAACGCTGATTTCAGGGACTTTGCAATTCCACTAAGTCCTTGATCTATTTTTATCAATATGCCATATGTTCATGTTGTTTCCTAGTGATCCGTGCCTCTTTTGAGGATGATCAGTAAGGATGTTTTGTTTATCTTGTAGTGCTCTATCCATCCATGTCTTTGTTTGCAATTATGGAGCACCCTAGCTTGAGTCAATCGAGCTCTACTTTTGCTATTTCGTGAATCTGGGCAGATTGTCTACTTGTTAGCGATTTTGCCGAGGATGTTGTAGTTGATCCGTGCATGCTATGTTATTGTTCTTGCCATGTCTAGCTTGTATAATGTGTATTATTGATGGGTGTATGCTTATATTGTCATGAATTGCTCTGTAGTGAGTGCATCGAGTTCGTAAACATGCCTACTTAATATCTGTTTTGCATGCTCCAGTTTTTCACCAAGTCTGTGATCTGGTTAAGTTTTTGCCATGTTCACATGCTTGCAATTGTATTTTCTGATCCCTTTTGGCTCAAGGTCACTAAGGGACTTTTGTTAAGATCTTTGAGTAGCTACATGCCATACCTTATTTTTCCATGTCAAGTTCCTATAGCTTATAGTTTTCATGCTCCAAAATGTGCTACCTGATCTGAAATTCCAAACAAGTGTTAATTTTACCAAGTCTGAGATTTGTTTACCAATTGCACTTTTGCCATGCTTGTTTGAACCTGTTAATGGATGAATTGGACGTAGCTCAGTGTTCGTCTTTTGTTAAGCATCATGAGTGGATCCCTGCCATGTATTTTGTTGCCATGTTTGGGTGCTGTAGCATGTTTGTCTTGTTACATTTAGATGGCTACTTGATGTATATCGCAGACCGGTGCCATATTTGATTTGCTTGCCATTTCCAAACCGTGCATCCGATTCCGGTGTTCTTTATATCGATTTCAACCGAAATCACCTCACCTTTCCAGTGGCACTCTTGGATTTCCAAGTTGAGGCCAGGTTCATTAATTCCTTGCCAAATCTTGCATATGCATCACATATCGCATCCCGCATAGCATACCATGTTTGCATCATGTGTTTGAGCTTTGCACGTGATTGATTGTGTCCTTTTTTCTTGTTTGTCTTGTTTGGGTAGAGCTGGGAGACAAGTTGCTAACGAGGAGCCCGTTGAGTTTGCTTTCGAGAATCCAGTCAACTCTGACAACTTTGCAGGCAAGATGATCATACCCTCGAAATCACTTCTATCTTTGCTTTGCTAGATGCTCGCTCTTTTTCTATGCCTATGCTACGATGTCTGCCACTTGCTTATCATGCCTCCAAAATTGCCGTGTCAAACCTCTAACCCACCATGTCCTAGCAAACCGTTGATTGGCTATGTTACCACTTTGCTCAGCCCCTCTTATAGCATTGCTAGTTGCTAGTGAAGATTAGAGACCGTTCCTTGTTGGAACATTGTTTACTTGTTGGGATATCATTATATTATCTTGTTATCTTAATGCATCTATATACTTGGTAAAGGGTGGAAGGCTCGGCCTCTCGCCTAGTGTTTTGTTCCACTCTTGCCGCCCTAGTTTCCGTCATATCGGTGTTATGTTCCCGGATTTTGCGTTCCTGACGCGGTTGGGTGATAATGGGAACCCCTTGACAGTCCGCCTTGAATAAAACTCCTCCAGCAATGCCCAACCTTGGTTTTACCATTTGCCACCTAGCTTTTTCCCTTGGGTTTCGCGGACTCAAGGGTCATCTTTATTTTAAACCCCCGGGCCAGTGCTCCTCTGAGCGTTGGTCCAACCTAGAGCACTGTGCGGGGCCGTCCCTTGGCAACTTGGGTTACGTTGGCTCCCGTATGCTTAGCTTATCTGGTGTGCCCTGAGAATGAGATATGTGCAGCTCCTACCGGGATTTGTCGGCACAGCGGGTGGTGTTGCTGGACTTGTTTTACCATCGTCAGAGTTGTCTTGTAGAACCGGGATGCCGAGTCTGATCGGAATGTCTCGGGAGAAGGTATATCCTTCGTTGACCGTGAGAGCTTGTCATGGGCTAAGTTGGGACTCCCCTGCAGGGATTTGAACTTTCGAAAGTCGTGCCTGCGGTTATGGGCAGATGGGAATTTGTTAATATCCGGTTGTAGATAACTTGAACCTTAACTTAATTAAAATGAATCAACTGTGTGAGTTACCGTGATGGTCTCTTCTCGGCGGAGTCCGGGAAGTGAACACGGTGTTGGAGTAATGCTTGTCGCAGGATGTTCTTTAGTTATCCGTTCGTGCTTTGCCTTCTCTTCTCGCTCTCTTTTGCGAACAGGTTAGCCACCATATATGCTAGTCGCTTGCTGCAGCTCCACATATTACCTTGCCTTACCTATAAGCTTAAATAGTCTTGATCGCGAGGGTGCGAGATTGCTGAGTCCCTGTGGCTCACAGATTACTTCCAAACCAGATGCAGGGCCTGATGACTCCATTCCAGATGACGCGCTTGAGCTCAAGTGGGAGTTTGACGAGGACTCACGCCGTTACTATGTGTCTTTCCCTGATGATCGGTAGTGGAGCCCAGTTGGGTCAATCGGGACCATGTCGCATGTTGGGTTGATCTTTTATTTTGGCACCATAGTTGGGCCATGAGTGATTGGATGATGTAATGCTATTTATGTACTTTGTTTGACATGGCGAGTGTAAGCCAACTATGTACCTTCCCCTTTTATTATCTATATTACATGGGATGTTGTGAAGATTGCCTTACTTGCGACATTGCTTTCAATGCGGTTATGCCTCTAAGTCGTGCTTCGACACGTAGGAGATATAGCCGCATCGAGGGTGTTACATCTTAGTGAGTTCTCCATTCTATATTGTGAATCTACCAGTTCTACCGTTCTACATGGGTTATCTGGAAGAAATGTTGAGCTTTGCTCGACATACTAATCTATGCATCTACAACTCAGAAAGATATATGTTCCTTTGAGTTGCCCCTCTTTAGCTGTTATCTGACCTTCGTCTGTCAATTGTTGGTCAAGAGTAGTTGTGCATTGGTGTTATCGATGCCTATTATTCCTGTGATCCATCAAGCCATTCTATTCCGGAATGACTAGGAGAAACAAACTCCAGTACCTCATCCATATCTAGGATTGGGTCAAAGCAGTTGTATTCCACAGATCAAAATGCTAAACCAGATTTTGTTCTATTCTACCTTGGAGTATTACCATCTTATGTCAAGAATGTCATGAGAATTGCACCACCTCTTATGAACTCTTGATTTAGTGATACTTCTTGCCATCATTATTCATTCCTCGGTTCCGTGTTGTTGTGACTGGAATGCCGACAAGTGAACTGTGATGTGTGAAATCAATACTCCTAGCAACTCGTTGCTTGGTAGTTAAAGGACAATAACTTCATTCCTGGTGTTTTGGTTATTGAATCACCACTCTAAGATTAAATCGTGCTACCTAGTCCTTATTTCTAGTGCACATTTCGATCGACGAGTTGGGAATTTGTCAAATCCCTTACTCTTTCGATCATATCGTCTCGCCCTGAAAAGCAAGATTGTTCTCGAGCTTATTAACATATCGGTGGTTCATGATTTTCTGAATATCTTCTCGAAAGTATCACCAGGTTGTTCCCGGACTGTTATGTTGAGCTTGTGATCGAGTTGGTTTCTTGTAAATGACCCTTTCTCCAAGAATCTATGCTGGATACCCTGAGCTAGTTAGTTAAGCTAAACAACAACTTGGAGAGTTTGAGGATAAAGCTTTGCCTAACTTAGTTCATTCTGAAGGGATATCTTTGCGTTTGTGTGTGTGTGTTGAAGAAAGATGATATTTTCATTGATTGATCCTCGTGATCAATTGTTGGATCTATTGTCTTATCCAATCCTTGATTTGAGTATGGGCTATTGTCAAATCAAATCAGAACCAATGATGTTCGTAATGTCGTCTTAGTCGTGGTTGTTTCCTTGAGCATACACCATTATATCTTTTGGGTCTAACCAATGCTATAACCTTGTTCACATAGTTGTGGAATTCCATCTCCACTGGAATTTTGATAAATTATTGTTGGGCCCATCGACAACGTCTTTATCTCCTCCATGATTCATGTTGAACATTAAGCTAGTGTTGGAAACTTTTGAAAGCATTTCTTCATGCTAGATCATGAAGCATATGTTTGGATGAAAGAAGTGACTTCCTCTAATTCATGTGCATTCGATGCAAGTTTCCACCGTGAATTTGAGAAAGTTTATTTTTGCCTCCTATGAAATCATCCCAAGTTAGTCATGCACATGCGAAGTGCTATATGGTTTGATAGGTTGGCCGCCTCCACTCCATTTGTGTTTCCTAGCACACCAAGCCACTGATTGATTTGCTCAAGGAGAAGAAGTTCCTTCTTAAGAATCATGACTTATGCTAGGACTTCATTATCCTCGATGATGGTTCCCAACCTGAACTTGGTAGTATTTTATTATAAGTCTAGTATGTGGTCATGCTTGTCTGGGACAGCGTGTTCACATGTTATAGCAAAACCCGCTCATGTTTTGGAGTTTGCTATCGTAGTTCGTTCCCTAAGAATCTTGCAACGTCATCTTGTCAATTTGTGTTGCAATCCTTCCTTTCAGACATGATGAGTCTGGAATATCCTGACACCAACCAGATCTGAATCTCAGGCAGATATGATGGTTGGGACATTTCCCAAGAACTATAATATTGGTCTCTTTGTAACCGCTGAAGTGGATGCCAGGGCCAACATAGCCAGCCGGAAGATCTATTATGTAGTATCCTGATTGATAAAGTTAGCCACCTTCCCATAAGGATTCCGTAGGATTTACTTCCGAAGTTATTCCTTATGGATTCTTGCGCTCCCGAAGTCCGACCTTCTACCTGATGTTCTAGATACCAAACGATATCAATAAATGAGTTACGCTAGCACATCAAGGAGAACATTAGAAGCGGAGTGCTAAATGTCTCTCGGTCGATCATCCAGATTTTGATCCCTTAACCTCGCTAAGGTGAAATCTGACAAAGTGTTACCTTTCTTTACATCTGCATCCTCCACCATTATTCATCATGGTAGTATGTTGTGTTGCCAGGATCCTTGACACGAATATTGGTAAAACTTGTTGAATATGGGAATGCTCAAGTTCTTGAGAGCACACGCAATCACTAGGATTTATCGTCGGCATTAATTGGGATCCGCTCTTAGTTTCCTCGGTTATGCTATAACCTTTCCAATAGTGGAATCTCTCTCTACCGTTGGGTTCTCCCAGTTACTAGAACCATTCCCAGCATTTGCATTTTGTTCCCAGCTTGCACCGCCATTGTGTCATCCTACTATGGACTACCCTTCTGAGTAATTACTGATCAGGATCATCTTCAGAAGTGGTCCTACCATGGGTCCCATCCATTTCCGATGATAAGCAAAAGGCATCCTTTGTGTTGTCTTCA
Organism: Triticum dicoccoides; assembly: GCF_002162155.2. Taxonomy (NCBI): domain Eukaryota; kingdom Viridiplantae; phylum Streptophyta; class Magnoliopsida; order Poales; family Poaceae; genus Triticum; species Triticum dicoccoides. The sequence continues at coordinate 294,764,585 of NC_041388.1, forward strand.
ACAAGGTAATCCACATCATCCATACTAGTCCAAGTATGCCATTCTACCGAACTCCTCCAAACGATTGCTCGAGATTTGCCTTAGGCTGGTATAGAGAGTCTCAATGATCTCTATATCAAAAGTAATTCTTTTTGCCATTTAGGCAAATAACTCTACGAGTCACCTCCTCGTAGGTGCCCTGTTATGGGATCATGGCAGATAACCCCTCGCTACATTGAGACCGTGCACCATCCTACTCAAGCGTGGAATTGTTGCCTACCAATTCGAACCTTCGTCATCTGCCTTCCATCACCCCTGATATGTGTTTTGTTGTCTCAGCTCTAGATATGTTTAGACATCTCATTTCGTGAGTTGATGATGATTTTCTTGATCTTCATGAAGATCGATCACTGTAGAGTTTCTTTCCTTGTCATCGTGTTGGGTAAGTTCTCAAAAGAAAAGACGTCAAGATAAATTGGAGCAATGAATGAACATCTTCGAGAAGGGCAGTTGGATCGAGAAGATTGTGCTGGCTTTGTCTCCCCTTTGACTTCTTACCTCACGCCTTGAATCTCGAGACGAGATTCTTGTTTTGTGGGGGTGAGTTGTCACAGCCCTAGCTTAGCCTCTGCTTGTCCTTGCATGATCATCATCTCATCATGTCTAAATTTCATTTAAATATAAAACGGGGATCCTCAAACTCTAGCACCAAATGAATTCGACTAGGGTCAAAATAAAATATTTTTCGTTGCACCGAAAATGACCTTTAAAAATGTTTAACATTTCTGGATTGAGGTCGAAGCATCCACCAAAAATGGTTTACATTTTTGCAGGACATATTTGGGCTTTGAATTAATTCAAACATATTTGAATTGGAGCTATTTAGATGCTATATATATTTTAGGTGCTCGAAAATTGTTGGAAATTGTTATGGGTCACTAGAATAATTCAGACAGCACCCATAATTATTTCCAGGATTTTCTAAAATGGTTTAGTATTTTACTAAATCAAAACAAAACAGAATAAATAGAAAACGGAAACGATTTAAATTAGAAAACAGAGAGAGAGAGAGTTCCCTGGGCCTTATCTGTAACCGGCCCAGCTAGCTGCCAAGCCCACCAGGGGCAGGGACGTCTTCCTCCCCGTGCCAGTAGGACGCCGCGTGCGTGGTCGCCTCACACCGGCACGCGCCGAGCCACCTCCTGCTTGCCGCCGACCGCCTGGAGCTGGATAAGGACACCACGCGCATCGCCCCATTCCCCCTGCACCTCACCCACTCTCCCTAGACCCTTCCCCCCTATTCTGCTCCCTCTCCCGAGCACACCCGAACGCGCCGACGAGCACCGCTGTGTCCACCGGCCCTCCCTCGCCCATCCAGCGTGTACAGAAGAACCGCCGCGGTACGCTACGTCGTTTCGTCCGAGCCCCGAGCGCTCGCGCGCCTCGACGCGACCACCCCGACCTCGTCTTCGTTGTTCGGCCGTCGAGATCGCCGCCGACCTCTCATCCTCATCAGCCCCTCCCTGAGATCACCGACTCTCTCTCGTCGTGTTCTACGTGAGCTTCTGATCATCCTCCCCCTCTCCATTCTCTCTCTTGCACTCCGTAGCCGCCACGCCCCTCTCGCCCGACTGCGCCGCCGCCTGCACTCGCCGCCGACACGACTCCGGCGACCATTTGGTCCAGGCGTCGTGTCCCACACACTCGCTGCCTCGCGTAGCCGCTGTAGGGGTCACGCACGCGCTTCCATGGCCAATGCTTCTGCATCACCGCGCTCACCCGAACGCCGGCACCGCCCCGAGCTTGTTTCTGGCGAGCTCCGGCCGTCCCCGCTGCCACCACATGCCACACTGGATGCGGGTGAGCTCCAGCTCCCCGCAGCTACCCTCGGCTGCTCGTTTGGGCGCCGGGGAAGCGATCCCGACACGCTCCGCCGCGTCTGGACTCGCAGGCGGCTAAATGCCGACGACCGCTGACCCGTTGACCGGCGTGGGTTGACCCCATTGCCCGGTTTGACCTCCCCCTCTCTCTCACTGACTTGCGGGCCCCACCCGACTAATTACTCTAGTTAGCACTAATTAACTAGTTAGGTTAGTTACTATAGTCACTGACTAGTGGGCACTGCCAAGTTAGTTAGGGCTAACTAACTTAGTGCTACCTCTTGAGCTTGCGTTGGATTTTCCCGAAGAGGAAAGGATGATGCAGCAGAGTAGCGTAAGTATTTCCCTCAGTTTTTGAGAACCAAGGTATCAATCCAGTAGGAGGCCACGCTCAAGTCCCTCGTGCCTACACAAAACGATAGCTACTCGCAATCAACGCGATTAGGGGTTGTCAATCCCTTCACGGTCACTTACGAGAGTGAGATCTGATAGATATAATATTTTTGGTATTTTTGGTATAGAGGTGCAAAGTGAAAAGTAAAAGGTAAAGTAAAAAGGCAAAGCAAGATTAAAGTGATGGAGATTGATATGATGAGAATAGACCCGGGGGCCATAGGTTTCACTAGTGGCTTCTCTCAAGAGCATAAGTATTCTACGGTGGGTGAACAAATTACTGTTGAGCAATTGACAGAATTCAGCATAGTTATGAGAATATCTGGGCATGATCATGTATATAAGCATCACGTCCGTGACAAGTAGACCGAAACGATTCTACATCTACTACTATTACTCCACTCATCGACCGCTATCCAACATGCATCTAGAGTATTAAGTTAAAAACAGAGTAATGCTTTAAGCAAGATGACATGATGTAGAGAGATAAATTCATGCAATGTGAAATAAACCCCATCTTGTTATCCTCGATGGCAACGATGCAATACGTGCCTTGCTGCCCCTTTTGTCACTGGGTAAGGACACCGCAAGATCGAACCCAAAGCTAAGCACTTCTCCCATGGCAAGAAATACCAATCTAGTTGGCCAAACCAAATGGATAATTCGAAGAGACTTGGAAAGATAACCAATCATACATAAAAGAATTCAGAGAAGATTCAAATATTATTCATAGATAGACTTGATCATAAACCCACAATTCATCAGTCTCAACAAACACACCGCAAAAACAAGATTACATCGAATAGATCTCCACAAGAGAGGGGGAGAACTTTGTATTGAGATCCAAAAAGAGAGAAGAAGCCATCTAGCTACTAACTATGGACCCGAAGGTCTGAGGTAAACTACTCACACTTCATCGGAGAGGCTATGATGATGTAGAAGCCCTCCGTGATGACGGCCCTCTCCGGCGGAGCTCCGGAACAGGCCCCAAGATGGGATCTCGTGGATACAGAAAGTTGCGGCGGTGGAATTAGGTTTTTGGCTCCTGTTCTGGTCGTTTGGGGGTACGTAGGTATATATATGAGGAAGGAGTACGTCGGTGGAGCACCGAGGGGGCCACGAGGCAGGGGGGGCGCGCCCCCCACCCTCGTGACTGCCTATTTGACTCCTTGGAGTAGGGTCCAAGTCTCCTGGATCACGTTCGGTGAGAAAATCACGTTCCCGAAGGTTTTATTCTGTTTGGACTCCGTTTGATATTATGTTTCTCCGAAATACTGAAATAGGCAAAAAAAACAGCAATTCTGGGCTGGGCCTCCGGTTAATAGGTTAGTCCCAAAAATAATATAAAAGTGGAAAATAAAGCGCAATATAGTCCAAAATAGTAGATAATATAGCATGGAGCAATCAAAAATTATAGATATAGCATGGAGAAACATAAATTATAGATACGTTGGAGACGTATCAGGCATCCCCAAGCTTAATTCCTGCTCGTCCTCGAGTAGGTAAATGATAAAAAGAGAATTTTTGATGCGGAGTGCTACTTGGCATAATTTCAATGCAAATCTTCTTAATTGTGATATGAATATTCAGATTCGAAAGATTCAAGACAAAAGTTTATATTGACATAAAAATAATTATACTTCAAGCATACTAACAAAGCAATTATGTCTTCTCAAAATAACATGGCCAAAGAAAGTTATCCCTACAAAATCGTATAGTCTGGCTATGCTCTATCTTCACCACACAAAGTATTTAAATCATGCACAACCCCGATGACAAGCCAAGCAATTGCTTCATACTCTAACTTTTTCAAAACTTTTTCAATCTTCACGCAATACATGAGCATGAGCCATGGATATAGCACTATAGGTGGAATAGGATGGTGGTTGTGGAGAAGACAAAAAGGAGAAGATAGTCTCACATCAACTAGGCATATCAACGGGCTATGGAGATGCCCATCAATAGATATCAATGTGAGTGAGTAGGGATTGCCATGCAACGGATGCACTAGAGCTATAAGTATATGAAAGCTCAAAAAAGAAACTAAGTGGGTGTGCATCCAACTTGCTTGCTCATGAAGACCTAGGGCAATTTGAGGAAGCCCATCATTGGAATATACAAGCCAAGTTCTATAATGTAAAATTCCCACTAGTATATGAAAGTGATAACATGAGAGACTCTCTACTATGAAGATCATGGTGCTACTTTGAAGCACAAGTGTGGTAAAAGGATAGTAACATTGTCCCTTCTCTCTTTTCTCTCATTTTTTTATTTGGGCCTTTTCTCTTTTTTATGGCCTCTTTTCTTTGGGCTTCTTTGGCCTCTTTTATTTATTTTTTGTCTGGAGTCTCATCCCGACTTGTGGGGAAATCATAGTCTCCATCATCCTTTCCTCACTGGGACAATGCTCTAATAATGATGATCATCATAGTTTTATTTTTCTTACAACTCAACAATAACAACTCGATACTTAGAACAAAATATGACTCTATATGAATGCCTCCGGCGGTGTACCGGGATATGCAATATGACAATGATGGAGTGTGTCATAATAAACGGAACGGTGGAAAGTTGCATGGCAATATATCTCGGAATGGCTATGGAAATGCCATAATAGGTAGGTATGGTGGCTGTTTTGAGGAAGGTATATGGTAGGTGTATGATACCGGCGAAAAGTGTGCGGTATTAGAGAGGCTAGCAAAGGTGGAAGGGTGAGAGTGCGTATAATCCATGGACTCAACATTAGTCATAAAGAACTCATATACTTATTGCAAAAATCTAGAAGTTATCAAAGCAAAGTATTACGCGCATGCTCCTAGGGGGATAGATTGGTAGGAAAAGACCATCGCTCGTCCCCGACCGCCACTCATAAGGAAGACAATCAATAAATAAATCATGCTCCGACTTCATCACATAACGGCTCACCATACGTGCATGCTACGGGAATCAGAAACTGTAACACAAGTATTCTTTAAATTCACAACTACTCAACTAGCATGACTCTAATATAATCACATCCATATCTCAAAACAATTATCAAGTATCAAACTTTTCTTAGTATTCAACACACTCAAAAGAAAGTTTCACAAATCTTGAATACCAAGCATATTATTATTAAGCAAATTACCATGATATTAAGAGACTCTCAAAATAATTTAAGTGAAGCATGAGAGATCAATAGTTTCTTTAAAACAAATCCACCATCGTGCTCTAAAAGATCTAAGTGAAGCACATAGAGCAAAATTATAACGCTCAAAAGATATAGGTGAAGCACATAGAGCAAAACTACATAGCTCAAAAGATATAAGTGAAGCACATAGAGTATTCTATCAAATTTTAATTCATGTATGGCTCTCTCAAAAGGTGTGTACAGCAAGGATTATTGTGGCATACTAAAACACAAAGACAAAAATAATACACGACGCTCCAAGCAAAACACATATCATGTTGGTGAATAGAAATATAGCTCCAAGTAAATTACCGATGGAAGTGGACGAAAGAGGGGATGCCTTCCGGGGCATCCCGAAGCTTTGACTTTTTGGTGTCCTTGGATTATCTTGGGGGTTCCATGGGCATCCCCAAGCTTAGGCTTTTCCACTCCTTGTTCCATAATCCATCACAAGAATTCACCCAAAACTTGAAAACTTCACAACACAAAACTTAAAGTAGAAAACTCGTGAGCTCCGTTAGCGAAAGAAAACAAAAGACCACTTAAAGGTACTGTAATGAACTCATTCTTTATTTATATTGGTGTTAAACCTACTGTATTACAACTTCTCTATGGATTATAAACTATTTTACTAACCATAGATTCATCAAAATAAGCAAACAACACACGAAAAACAGAATCTGTCAAAAACAGAACAGTCTGTAGTAATCTGTAGCTAGCGCAATATCTGGAACCCCAAAAATTCTAAAGTAAATTTCTGGACGTGATGAATTTATCTATTAATCATATTCAAAAAGAATTAACTAAATAGAACTCTTCAAATAAAAATTACAGCAGTTCTCGTGAGCGCTAAAGTTTCTGTTTTTTACAGCAAGTTCAACAAGACTTTCCCCAAGTCTTCCCAACGGTTCTACTTGGCACAAACACTAATTAAACACAAAAACATAACCAAAACAGAGGCTAAATAAATTATTTATTACTAAACAGGAGCAAAAAGCAATGAATAAAAATAAAATTGGGTTGCCTCCCAACAAGCGCTATCATTTAACGCCCCTAGCTAGGCATTGATAATTTTAATGGTGCTGACATGAAAGACAAGAATTGAAGTGCAAAGAGAGCACCATAAAACATTTGACAAACACACTTAAGTCTAACATACTTCCTATCCATAGGCATTTTATAAGCAAACAAATTATCATAGCAAGCAAAAATTAGCATATGCAAGGAAGAAGAAAGAGACGATAGCAATCTCAACATGACGAGAGGTAATTTAGTAACATGAAAATTTCTACAACCATATTTTCCTATCTCATAATAATTATATGTAGGATCATAAGTAAATTCAACAATATAGCTATCAGAAAACATATTCTTAACACGATCCACATGTATGCAAAGTTGACACTCTTCCGAAATAGTGGGATTATCATAAAATAAAGTCATGACCTCTCCAAACCCACTTTTCTCAAAAATTTCATAAGATTGAACATGCTCCAAATATGTGGGATCTAAAGTTGACACTCTTCCAAACCCACTTTCAATATTATTCCAAACACTATTATCAATCTCATATTCATCATGGGGCTTAAATAAATTTTCAAGATCATAAGAAGAATCACCCCAATCATGATCATTGCAACAAGTAGTAGACATAGCAAAACTAGCATCCCCAAGATTAGGGTTTTGCATATTATTAGCACAATTTACATCAGTAGAATTTATAATAAAATCATTGCAATCATGCCTTTTATTCAAAGATCTATCGTGAATCGTTTCTTAAAATAATTTATCACAATTTTTAGATTCACGAATTTCATGCAAAACCTCATAAAGATAATCTAGTGCACTCAACTCATTAGCAATAGGTTCATCATAATTGGATCTCTTAAAGAGATTAGCAAGTGGATGAGGATCCATAAACTCTTAGCAAGCAAAGATGCAAGCAAAAAGGAAGCACATGGTAACACAAGATTGAACGGAGGAAGGGTGAATAAAACGGCAAGGGTGAAGTGGGGGAGAGGAAAACGAGAGGCAAATGGCAAATAATGTAATGCGAGAGATAGGGATTGTGATCGGTACTTGGTATGTTGACTTTTTGCGTAGACTCCCTGGCAACGGTGCCAGAAATGGCTCGTTGTTGGGAGTCAAATCTTGACTTGCGTGAACCTCCCCGGCAACGGCGCCAGAAATGGCTCATTGTCAGGAGTCAAATCTTGACTTGCGCTAACCTCCCTGGCAACGGCGCCAGAAATGGCTCGTTGTCGGGAGTCAAATCTTGACTTGCGCGAACCTCCCCGGCAACGGCGCCAAAAATTCTTCTTGCTACCTCTTGAGGTTGCGTTCGATTTCCTCGAAGAGGAAAGGATGATGCAGCAGAGTAGCGTAAGTATTTCCCTCAGTTTTTGAGAACCAAGGTATCAGGAGGCCACGCTCAAGTCCCTCGTACCTACACAAAACGTTAGCTACTCGCAACCAATGCGATTAGGGGTTGTCAATCCCTTCATGGTGACTTACGAGAGTGAGATCTAATAGATATAATATTTTTGGTATTTTTGGTATAGAGATGCAAAGTGAAAAGTAAAAGGCAAAGTAAAAAAGCAAAGCAAGATTAAAGTGATGGAGATTGATATGATGAGAATAGACCCGGGGGCCATAGGTTTCACTAGTGGCTTCTCTCAAGAGCATAAGTATTCTACGGTGGGTGAACAAATTACTGTTGAGCAATTGACAAAATTGAGCATAGTTATGAGAATATCTAGGCATGATCATGTATATAGGCATCACGTCCGTGACAAGTAGACCGAAACGATTCTGCATCTACTACTATTACTCCACTCATCGACTGCTATCCAGCATGCATCTAGAGTATTAAGTTAAAAACAGAGTAACACTTTAAGCAAGATGACATGATGTAGAGAGATAAATTCATGCAATATGAAATAAAGCCCATCTTGTTATCCTCGATGGCAATAATGCAATACGTGCCTTGCTGCCCCTTCTGTCACTGGGAAAGGACACCGCAAGATCGAACCCAAAGCTAAACACTTCTCCCATGGCAAGAACTACCAATCTAGTTGGCCAAACCAAACGGATAATTCGAAGAGACTTGCAAAGATAACCAATCATACATAAAAGAATTCAGAGAAGATTCAAATATTATTCATAGATAGACTTGATCATAAACCCACAATTCATCGGTCTCAACAAACACACTGCAAAAAGAAGATTACATCGAATAGATCTCCACAAGAGAGGGGGAGAACTTTGTATTGAGATCCAAAAGAGAGAAGAAGCCATCTAGCTACTAACAATGGACCCGAAGGTCTGAGGTAAACTACTCACACTTCATCGGAGAGGCTATGATGATGTAGAAGCCCTCCGTGATGACGACCCTCTCTGCCGGAGCTCCGGAACAGGCCCCAAGATGGGATCTCGTGGATACAGAAAGTTGCGGCGGTGGAATTAGGTTTTTGGCTCCTGTTCTGATCGTTTGGGGGTACATAGGTATATATAGGAGGAAGGAGTACGTCGGTGGAGCACCGAGGGGCCCACGAGGCAGGGGGGCGCGCCCTAGGGGGGTGGGCGCGCCCCCACCCTCGTGACCGCCTCTTTGACTCCTTGGAGTAGGGTCCAAGTCTCGTGGATCACGTTCGGTGAGAAAATCACGTTCCCGAAGGTTTTATTCCGCTTGGACTCCGTTTGATATTCTGTTTCTCCGAAATACTGAAATAGGCAAAAAAACAACAATTCTGGGTTAGGCCTCCGGTTAATAGGTTAGTCCCAAAAATAATATAAAAGTGGAAAATAAAGCCCAATATAGTCCAAAATAGTAGATAATATAGCATGGAGCAATCAAAAATTATAGATACGTTGGAGGCATATCACTTAGTTAGTTGACTGGGTGACTGACCAGTGGGTCCCACTGGTCAGGTATGACCTGGTCGACTGCTGACGTCACCCTGACATAATGCTGACACAATAATGTAATTTATGGATTAAAAACAATTCTGTAAATTCCAGAAATTGCTTTAAACTTCGAATATTCATAGTAATTCAACCATAACTCAGATGAAGATAATTGATATATGAAAAATGATCAGAAAAATCCAATCTATCCATCTGTACTGGTTTCATGCATGTTTAACAACTTAACCTTGCTGTTTAGATCAAAACATGATAATGCACTTTATAAGTTCTTAATTTGAATTTGAATTTGAACCTTTGGTTCAAATCAACTCAAACCCTTCTGTTCTTAGCTGCATTAGCTCAAATCACAGCATATTGACATGTCATGATCATGCATCATATTGTGCATTGCATTGATTATGTTCTTTCTCTGTTGCCGGTGTTGTTCCCCTCGGTAGTCATTGTTCCGAGACTGTGATCGATGACACCGATGAAGAGTTATACTTTCTTCAGAAGTGCCAGGCAAGCAAAAACCCCTTGTTCATTCCGATACAATCCCACTCTCTCACTCCTGCTCTCTTTTACTGCATTAGGACAACAACGATTCAACTGTTACATGCTGCGGTAGATGAACCCCTTTCCCCTACATGACCTGTCATTGCCACAGTAAATAGATGAAACCCACTGGCATGAGTAGGAGTTGTTTGAGCCCTAATGTGCCTACTCATTCATGATTGTTTGTCATGCCTGCTATTGCTTAGAGTTGTGTCAGGTCTGATTCATCGGGGATGAATTGGAAAGTTGTGAACATGTCCTACTGTGTGTGAGCTAAGTGTGTTGACCACAATTTGGTAAAGGTATCGATGAGAGGCCATGTAGGAGTATATGGTGGGTTGTTTCATTGACACCGTCCTTAAGAACCGAGATCTGTATGTGTGATTTAAGAACCAGTTACTACCATGCATTGGGATCCTTAATTGGAGTTGCAACTAGTTTCTGGTGTTTGTAGGATATGTGTTGGCGGCCGTGAGTAGCGCTGACCCTAGGGGTGGGCTATGATGCGGTAGATACACCGTGGACGGGCATGCCGGGCGCCCGTTTGGTGTCTCGGGAACTTTGTACACATCGTTCGGGGCCGTATGTGGAAACCTCGGCCGGACTCCCTGCGGATGGAACCTGGATAGGCGATGAACCTGGACTAGAAACTTGAGTGTTTAGCTAGGCCGTGGCCGACACCCTTGTTGGGCTTCCGCTTGAAGGTTGCCGAGTACATGTCGTGTAAACGGCGGTAAGTGGTGAGAGCGTGTATGAAGAAGTACACCCCTGCAGGGTTAACATCATCTATTCGAATAGCCACATCCACGGTAAAGGACTACTTGGTTGCCTATGTAGTTCATAGACAAGTGAAAGTGGATACTCTAAAATGTGCAAGATAAGCATGAGTGCTATGGATGGCGTTCTCGTAGGGAGACGGGAGCGGATCCATAGTGGTGTATTGATATGGTGAATATGTGGACTCGTGTGCGCCACCTCAAAGAGTTATTTGCAGTAGTAGTTCAGGTTAGCCACTGAGTCAAAGCTGGCTTGCTGCAGTTAAACCCCACCATCCCCTTGTTGATAATGATGCATATGTAGTCAGTTCTGATGTAAGTCTTGTTGGTACATTTGTACTCATGTTTGCTTAATTTATGTTTTGTAGAGAGACTTCAGTCTCGCTAGTAGTTCCGTGTGGACTTCGACGTTTAGCTTGATACCTCAGCTACGATCTTGTGCCCTCAGCAGGATCTAGTAGATAGTCAGGCTTCTCAGCATTTTTCATTTGTAGATGTCTGTACTCAGACATGTTAAGCTTCCGCATGTGCTTTTACTTGTATGCTCTGAATGTTGGGTCATGAGACCCATGTTTGTAATATCTGGCTCTTCGGAGCCTAATGAATAAATACTTTGAGTCATAGAGTTATGTTGTGATGCCATGTTGTATTTGCACATATCGAGCATATTATGTGTATGATTGAAATGCTTGGTATGTGTGGAATCCGAGAACCTAGTTGTTTATCCTTGGTAGCCTCTCTTATGGGGAAATGTAGTCTTGTGCTTCCATGAGCCATAGTAGTCCGCTACAGCCCAGTTCACCGGAGTCCTGCTAGCCCAGCACTACTGCTCCAGAACACTTGACTGGCCGGCTTGTGATTCACTTCGTTCCTGTGTCTGTCCCTTCGGGGAAATGTCACGCGGTGACATCCGGAGTCCTGCCTAGCCTGCTACAGCCTGGTTCCCGGAGTCCTGTTAGCCCAATTGCTACAGTCCGGATTCACACGCTGATGACCGACATGTTTGATGTTGTTTCATGTATGCCTGTCCCCGTAAGTTAGTGCCACTTTGGGTTCACGACTAGTCATGTCGGCCCGGTTTCTCTGTCATATGGATGCTAGCGACACTATCGTATACGTGAGCCAAAAGGCGCAAACGGTCCCGGGCCAGGTAAGGTGGCACCCGTGGGAATACCGTGCGTGAGGCCGCAAAGTGATATGAAGTGTTACATGCTAGATCGGTGTGACTTAGGATCGAGGTCCTGACAGGGGGGGTGGATGAACAGGACCCCATGGTAGTAGAGGCCGTTGCCACTGGATGAACATGACCCCGATCGAGTTGGTTGGGGGTGGATGAGCAGGACCCCGTGGAGGGCTGGATGAATAGGACCCCGTGGAGGGCTGGTTGAAGAGTAGCCAGTGGAGGACTGGATGAACAGTAGGGCGTGGAGGGGTTGTTGAACAGGACCCCATGGAGAGGGCTGGTTGAACAATAGCCGATGGAGGAGCGGTGGAGGTTGGATGAACATGAGCCCGTGGATGAACAGTCACAGGTGGAGGCTGGAGGAGGTCGACGGTGGATGTACAGTAGCCCGTGGAGGCTGGAGGAGGTCGACGGTGGAGATGAACAGTATCCCGTGCAGTCCCGTTTTGCGGTACGCCACACCCCTCCCGATGAACATGACCCCGTTTCGACCATAGCGCTCCAACACAAGTCCGTTTCCTCCGTTTTGCAGTACGCCACACCCCTCCCGATCAACAGGACCCTGTTTCGACTGTAGGAGGTCCAAGAGAAGTCCGTTTCCTCTGTTTCGCGGTATGCCAGACTCCTCCCGATGAAGAGGATCCTGTTTCGACCGTGGCCGGTCGAACACAAGGCCGTTTCCTCCGTTCTGCGGTATGCCAGGCCTCGTTTCGATCAGCTATTCCATCCAAGTCGGATGGCTCCCAATGAACATGATGTATTCTGTTGCCTCCCGATGAACACGACGCATTCCATTGCCTCCCCATGAAGACGACAATGCAGTTTCTCCGTTCTGATACAGCCATGTATATGAGCCCTGGCCGTACGTATGCGTGAGTAGGCGTTCGAGACCCCACCCGTATGTACGTAAGTGGCCATATTTACTTTCTAGCACCCTGGACGTTGTACATACGTGTACACAATACTAACGGGACTACGTGACATGCTACGTGCGCGCCTCTACTATGACACGTACCCTTCCTTACACAGCCATAGTTCATCACTGCAGCCTGTAGACAGACGATTGACCAGTATGTACATACACGTTCGCGACCAGAATGACAATGCTACATACGCTTCGACCAGGTGGGTCCCGACTGTCAGGCACATCCTTGCGTGTGAATATGTAGCTGGTGGGTCCCAACAGTTAGGGGGAAACATTTTTTTCATGAAATACGGTTGCCCGTCTGGTGAGTCCCTACTGTCAGGTGGAGGAATCATTATTTTCAGCCTAATAAGGAGACACTTCCTTGCTGCGGCCATGGACCCAGCTTTCAGCCACTCCACGTATAGTACTCTTCCGATGGAAGTCGTTCCTTGACCACATTGACCATGCAGTGCCGAGAGCACCAGGGCGGTGGATGACAGCGAGGCCTAGGAAGGGGACGACGCAGAGCCGAGGAAGACGCGAAAGTGGAGGCCCACACGGGGAGGAGTACGAGGGTTCACTGGTTCGGTTGCGGTGTGAGGCTGCCGTCGCCGCAAAATAACAGGGGGTGTGGGTGAGTAGAGGGATGGCTTGGCCAGCGGTGGGAGTAGTACGGGGCGGTGAGGCTTCCGCGGCAGCACAGCTGGCCACGGGAGGCAGGAGCAGGCGGCACGTCCGGCGCTGGTTTGGGCGGCTAGAGCAAGAAGACCAGAGGTTGAAGAATCACTACGGCCATTGGATGGACATTGTACGGTCACTGGAGTTAGAATCGTTCATATTGACTAAGTTGACAAAGCCCTCTGTCCTCGTCAACTTAGTAGGCCCACAGGTCAGCCTCCTACTTTGGTGGGTCCCAGCTAGCAGGGAGTATTCATTTTTTTGTGCGTAATAAGGAGGCACTTCCTTGTGTGCGAAGATATAGTTGGTGGGTCCAACCTGTCAGTGGGGGGAACATTTTTTTCACGAAATACAGAGGCCCTTCCAGTGGGTCCCAACTGTTAGGTGGAGGAATCATTATCTTGCGCGTAATAAGGAGACATTTCCTTGCGTGCGGCCGTGGACCCAGCTGTCAGCCTCTCCACGTACAGTCCACTTCCAATGGATGTCGTTCGTTGACTGCGTTGACCACTCCGCGCTGAGAGCACCAGGGCGGTGGATGACGGCGAGGCCTAGGAAGGGAATGACACAAAGCCAGGGAAGACTCGACAGTTGTTTCCCATGCAGAGGGGAGTATGAGGGTTTACTGGTTCGTTTGCCGTCGCCGGAGAATAACAACAGGTGTGGGTGAGTAGAGGGATGGCTACGCCAGCGATGGGAGTACGGTGGGGAGGTGAGGCCTGCGCGGCAGCATAGCCGACTGCGGTACGAGGAGCAGGCTGTCCTGGCGGCGCTTGTTTGAGTGGCAGGAGCAGGAAGAGTAGAGATTGAAGAAGCACGACGGTTGTTGGATGGACATCCAACAGTCACTGCTCTCGTGTGTTGACTAAGTTGACACGACGTTGCGTGTGCGTCAACCTAGTTTTTAGCAAAGCATACGCGTCAACCTGTAGTAGGCACACAAGTCAGCCTCAAATCTATGGAAAACAGCATACAACATATCTGCCATTATTTCTAATAATTTATAGCCCATTTTCTAATTCTTAAGAATTTTTTTGGAGCCCATCTTCTTTTTGTTAGCATTACACCCCATATTGTGGCCATGGTTAAAAATTATACAAAATTTTGCATATTCCAGTGCGGTCAACTATTTTTAATCCCGAAATATCGAGTCACAATCAAACTATTTTGAAAAATAATTTATATAAATATAAAATCCAAATAATTTTCCATGCATAAAATACAATGGAATTTAAAATCTAGTAATGAAAAAAATTGAAACTAATTCCCGGTTTGATGTATTTTAAAAATGTACAACCCATTTCTGGGCAAACCGAATGAAACACTCCTCGTCTTGAAAGATTTGCGGCCCAGCAGGGCTGATAAAGCAAGTAGGCCTCATTTGGGTATTTCTTAAAATAAATAGAACTTTGCTAGCCATTTTCAGCAAGAAAAAAACACAACAAGTCTCATGATGTGGTAAACATAAATCAAATTCTGGCTAGACGGGCCACAACCCCCGCACAACCCTGTTGTTACCCTGATCGCTAAAACTAGTATAAATAACAACTACTTGTTCCTCAAAAAAGTAAATAACAACTGTGCGACCTGCTGGGTCCCTGGTGTCAGCCGCTCGTTGTGTAATTCTCTCGTTTATTGACTACGTTGACAATGACGTTGTCGGTGTTCTGGGAATGGGGTCCCCAAACTTGCCTGCCTGCGGCCCACGGCATGGCTCTGCGAGCGGACCCGTACGGCCCATCTTCACCAACAAGCATTCAAGACCCTCGCGAGGGGCCAAGCCTCGCGAGGCGGACGACACAAGACCTCCTCGGGAGCGGCCTCACCAGGCTGGCTTGCGAGGGGCAGAGAGATCAAGGCCAGGCAATCCTCGCGAGGTTCCAGTGACGTGAGCCATGATGATCGACACCAGGCGGGCGCCAGTGTGCACAATGTCCTTGTTTCCTCTTTGGTGCTAAGTAGGCAAGCGCAGACACAGAGTACCGAGGCGTCAAGCAAAGGATTCCATATCGGTGCAAGGAGACCAAGACCAGCAGGACGGCAAGACGGAGGTCACCGTGGAGCCCAAGACGGCGTCACCACCAGAGCCTTTGGCAGGCGAAGACTACTTTTGTCAGGATAAGCTATACTAGCTATCCCCTTTCGAATTGGCCGTTGTTGGCTCCCTTCCCGCTCAATATTTGGGGAGAGGACCAGGGCCTCTATATATAGGACTAGCCACCGCCATAGTTGGGGGACCTAGATTCAACCCATCCATACACCCACCAAGCACAAGAACACCTCGCCTCAGGAGGCTGTTCTTCCTGTTGAACTGTTCATCCTCAGCCCAAGAGGCAATCCACCATCACCACACTGGAGTAGGGTATTACACCACAATGGTGGACCGAACCAGTATAAATCTTGTGTCCTTTGTGTTGCGAGTTCGTCGAATTAGTCCTTTAGATCTTAGCGAAACTAGGACGTGGATCGGTAGGGGGAGATCTTCACATGCACCCCAGTGTTCGAACCTTAAGGGTTTTGCCAGAACCCGTGATCCGACATTTGCCGCGCCAGGTAGGAGCGTGCCTAAGCCCTCCTTCCATCGCTCTGCATCCCGTTGCTTCATCGTCTCCATGTCGAACGCTCGCCGCGCTCACGCTGAGCGTCGGGCTGCCCTCACTGCCCGCATTGCTCAGACGGCTCCCATCGGCGGGCCACCCCGTCGTTCTCCGTCACCTTCCCCAATGCCGCCACCAGCCCAGCGGGGAACAAGCAACAAGCATCCATGCTACACCGCTCGGTGCGGCGGGACGGCCGCACCACCACTCCATCACTGACCCCGGCCGGTTCGTCATCCCACGCTCGTCGCGCTCCTATGGACGTGCAGGCCGCTCTATGCATGGCGCGCGAGCTCCTGTGCTACCGCCCCATCGATGACCTATACGAGGACTAGCTCGACCGCATCGCCGAGCTTGCCAATGCCGCAGGGGGCTCCCCTGTGCCGTCCCTCTCGCCTCCTCGCCCTCCGCCAGCCGTGGGCGGCGTGGCCCATGGAGCACCTCCACCACCTCAGCCCCAAGACAGAGTCTTGGCGCCCAGGCGTGCGGCCCCACGGCACGACCTGCCGCGTCCGGTGCCCGCGCAAGAAGAAAGAAGCTGCCAAGAAGTCCCTCGGCCACGGGAAAACACCCCCGCCCTCCCTGTGACACCACTGCAAGACCGCGTGCCGCCAGCGGAGGCGGTGCGCGGACCCCATCAAGGACAAGTTCTCCACCAATGCAGAGTCCCGGTGACCACAACAGGCTGCCGTGCCTTCACCCCTGAGCTGCGTAGCATTGCTTGGTCGAGCAAGTTCAACCCGGATCTGCCTCCTCGCTATGACGGCACCCCCGACCCCGCGGAGTTCCTGCAGCTCCATGAGCTGAGCATTGAGGCGGCCAACAGCGACGAGAAAGTCATGGCGAACTAGTTTCCCATGGCTCTCAAGGATGTGCCCGCTCCTGGCTCCTGAACCTGCCTCCAGGCTCGATCTCCTCCTGGGACGAGATGCGCGACCATTTCGTTGCCAACTTCCAGGGCACTCGCGACCGCCCACCGGCTGCGGGTGACCTACGCCGCGTCAAGCAACAACCAGAGAGACCCTCCAGAAGTACATCCAGTGCTTCAACAACGTTCACCTCAAGATCCCCAAGGTGACGGACGAGGCCATCATCTCCGCGTTCTCTGATGGCGCCCGTGACGTCATGATGAAGGAGGAGCTCACCATCCATGAGGAGCTGTTCAACCTGGCGACCAAGTGCGAAGAGCTGAGGAGGGGCGCCTCTCCCTCCTCGTACTCCCGGCTGCGGACCCGGAGGAGAAGAAAGCCAAGGCCAAAGACGTGAAGCGCAAGGGAGCAGCCATGCTCGCGGAAGAGCCGGACACCAAGCGCGGCAGGGACCAGCCCGAGTCATCCAAGAGCAGCCGACCATTCTGCGCCTTCCATAACCTGCATAGCCACAACACCAGCGACTGTCAAGAGCTCAGAGCTATTCGAGAAGGACGCTTCGGTCGACGCCCCGAGCGCAATGACTGGGGCTACGACCGAGGAGGAGGACATGGTGGAGGACGCTGGGATGACCGTGGCCCATGCCAGGAGTAGCGTGACCGGCCTCGTGAGGACTGCTGGCAGGACCAGCCTCACGAGGGTGCCTGGAGGGATCAGCCTCGCGAGGACCGTCCTCAGGGCAATGCTGGGCTTCCTCCACTACCGCCACCAAGAAGGAAAGATGACCACCACCAAGACGAGGGGGCTGGGGGCTTCCAGGAGCCGCGTGCCATCGCCTGCATCTTGGGCGGAGCTCAAGCCCCAGCCTCATAGCGCATCTTCAAACAGTTTTCTCGTGAAGTGAATGCAGTCCTCCCCAAGCTCGAGGCCACGTGCCCGCTCAGGTGGTCCCAGTGCGCCATTACCTTCAGCTTAGTAGATCAGCTCAAGTGCGTGACCGCCACCGGCGTTGTCCCAATGCTTTGTTCACCCGTCATCAGCAACGTGCAAGTCACCAAGACCCTCATCGACGATGGCACAAGGCTCAACGTCCTGTCCGTCGAGACGTTCGACAACCTTCAAGTGCCATACGACCAGCTTCAGCCTACCAAGCCTTTCTCAGGAGTGACCGACGGCTCCACCACGCCAATAGGTCAGGTCCGCCTCCTAGTCACATTTTGAGAACGCAACAACTACCGCACCGAGCTCATCGACTTCGATGTCGCCCACATCCGTCTGCCATACAATGCCATCCTCGGGTATTCGGCCCTGGCCAAGTTCATGGCAGTGACGCACCACGGCTACAACGTCCTCAAGATGCTAGGAAGAGGCGGAATAATCACAGTCCCCTGCGAAGAAAGATTTGCGGTGTGCTCCCTTGAGCGCGCCTTTCAGGCAGCGTCAATCGAAGACCCCGGAAACAATGCAGCTCGGTACCCCCCTGAGGTCGTCCCTAAGAGGAAGAAGCAACTACTCCATGTCAGACCTTAGGAGGGAAGCGCCGCAAGTGGCACCTCGTCAGGATCAGCGCCTGCACCTGGGGCGCCTCCCTCCATCGCATTGGAAGGCGCGCCCGGCATCCTCCTCGGACAGGGCTAAGGGCCCTATTCTAGAGGGCCTCAGACCTTGCCAACGTCACGAGGGAGGCGCTCGGGGACCACTTGGAGGCATGTTTCACGGCACGTCTCCCTCAGGAGGACGCTGGGCAAGGAGCGCCCAGCGCTCAGGAGTTCATCACCAAGGTAACTCAGGAGCTTCAAGAAGCAAGAGGAATACGCGGTGACCGACGCCCACCTGGTGTTGCTCCCCACCCAGGCGAGGGTGGTGAGATGCGCGTCTACATCAACATACCAGGGCTCAACCGAGCCGCATCTCAGGAGCTTTTCTGGCCTTCCCGTGTTGGGCGCTACGAAGGTCCACCGCACAGCTACATTCGCATGCCTTTCGGCATGCCGAGCATGGCTGCGGCCTTCCAGCGCAACATGTAGAGTGTCATGGCGGGTCAGGAGGCCAGGCACCACGCAGTCCTGGCAGAGATGGCGACGGCCCTCAAGGAACCGCCTGGACCCCTAGAGCCTCCTGAGGCTCAGGGCCCCGGTGGCTTGTGAGGAGTGACCCCTTCGCCGCGTACCTGCAGCTGCCTCAACTTTCCTTCATCAATAGAATCAAGTGACATTTTCCAAGTTTATTCAGCTAGGAGCGCCCTCGGGGCTGCATCATTCCTAGGCCACGTGGGTCCGTCCCTGTGGCATGTATCCCTTTTTATGACTTTAGCTTACCTTGCTGGGGGCGCCCCTCGGGCTGCATCATCCCCAAGCCGCTCAGGCCGGACCCAGTGGCGCATATTGTTCATGAATTTACCTGAGCTAACTTGCCTTCCATGCTTAATCTATCTATGACTATCACCTGCTTGATTCTCACCCGCCACGGGGGCTACTTAGGCTGGCACGACGCTTGTGCATGGGTTCGTCCCTGCAACATCGACAAACCTGAGCGGTCGAGCTTTGTCTCGCGGAATGCCCCACGCACGTCACCTCACCAGGCCCTCAGTGCCTTCATCTCCTTGCGGAGCAACTAGCGGCGGACCAGCAACCGTAATGGCAAACTGTGTCTCTCCTTGTGCTGGCTTGCAGGAACCTCCTGAAGGTGACAGAAGGCGGAACTGCGAGCTCCCTCTTCTCCTATGCAATCTGCTTGCACGTTAAAAGGGGGGATCCTGAGCACGCGACTCAGGGGCTCTTACTGGCTCTCCAGCCCTCACACCTTGGCCTTGATCATGGCACGCGACCTAGCATACCAGCGGCGGCTAAGCTCGCTCGAGAGCCGGGACCTGAAGATCCAGAGCACAAAGGAGAGCGTGGAGAATGGGAGAGGCTCGCATGGGCCCGGCCAGCTGTGCTTCGGACGCCTATGCATGAATCTGGCGCATCATGAGGAATCGACCCCAGACCGTCAAGATAAGTCCCGAGCCCAGGTTGACTAAACCACTAAGGACTAAGAACCATACTAATTGCAGCCCTGCTGCAGCAACGTCACCCCCCTCTCGACGGATTCTTGAGCGCTAAAGGGGACCTCCTAAGAATCGTGCCTCAGGAACTCTTACTGGACCTTGGGCCGCTCACCTCCTGGCCTTGACCACGACACGCGACTTGGCATACCAGCGACGGCTGCAGCCTGCCTGGGGACCGGGACGTGCCAGTGTAGAGCGCCATGTCGTCACGAGGTCGGAAAGGGAGACCAAGCTGAAGCAGGACTCGCGCTCGCGCAAGTTCATAATAAGGATAATATCAACAAAGGACATTACAGATGCCTTACACGCCCCAGCGGGGTCTGTTTCGATTCATCACAGGGAACAAAAGGAAAGGAATCCCTAGGAGATCTATCTACACGTGCCAAACGACGCCGACGCCATCATCAATAGTGGGCCACGAGAGGCCGGCACCAACTCCATCCAGATCATCGACGGCGGCGGCCAGACGCTGCAGCCTTGCTCCGGGCACGACGGGAGCTCGGGGGCACGTAGCTGTCATCGCTTGTCTCCGGAGACTCCATGAGATCGGAGATTTGCTAGACCACCAAGAGTCACCGCTGTCACTGGAGGAGCTGCTGGCGAGGCCTGCGGCAGGCCCAGCGCCCGCCGCTATGCCGTCCTGGCGACCTCCTTCAGGGCAGCACTCCAGGCAGTGGCCTTCCTCGTCAAAGACCTTGAAGAGCAGCATGGAGGCGCCGTCGTACTCGAAGTGGATCTCGAGGGCGCCCTCTGCGCGGCAGACTTGGCAAATCTCGCCCCAGCCTCGGGTCATGAAGATCCTCCCGGAGGCCAGGACTTCAATTTCCACTCTAGTCGCCGGGGCATCATAGTCGGCGTGCTGCAGCCAAAGCTCGAGAGGTCCCCTTGGCGGCATCTCTGCAGAGAAGAAGGAAGGGAAGCGAATCCAAGTGCCCGGGGGCATCGCCGCCCACAACACGAACTCACGCGAGGAGTCCGCAGCATGGACCCCTAGGGGGACAGCGTGCGCCTCCGCAGCACGGCAGCACGGCCCTGGCACAGGCGATAGCGCTCATTGCTCCTCCCTCCAAAATCATCAGCGTGAGCGTACAAGGGTAACGGGTATCCAGGAGGCGGCCTTTCATACCATCTTGCGGCGATGAGACCTCCTCTTCTTTGGTGGGACCAGCTCGGGCTCGTTGAGGGGAGCCTTGCCCTTCTCCGCAGCCGAGAACCTCCGAATCGGCGCCATGACTACAGCAGCGAGGAGTGGAGCAAAGAAGGAGGAGAAGCGGGAGAGGCAGAGGAGAGACGGGTGATGGGGCTCTGCCCCGTCCCCATTTATAGCAGGAGAAGGCCAACCAGCGCCCCCTACGATCACAAGTAATGATGGTTTTTCCTTGCATGTCGCAGGGACTTGTCAAGTTGGGCAATTGCCGAGGCAGCATGGGGAAGCGGAGACGCCCACGTCCAATCAACTGCCACACGTCGCCAAGGCCGTAGGCTATTAGGGCCCGCGGCGCTCCGCACTTTCCCCTTGGCTTCGCCTGGAAGCCAAGGCCGAGCGCGCCTTGGGCCCGGGGGCTGCTGTCGGCGTTCTGGGAACGGGGGTCCCTAGACTTGCCTGCCTGCGGCCCACGGCATGGCTCTACGAGCGGACCCATACGACCCATCTTCACCAACAAGCATTCAAGACCCTCGCGAGGGGCCAAGCCTCGCGAGGCGGACGACACAAGACCTCCTCGGGAGCAGCCTCACCAGGATGGCTCGCGAGGGGCGGAGAGATCAAGGCCACGCAAACCTTGCAAGGTTCCAATGACGTGAGCCATGACGATCGAGACCAGGCGGGCGCCAGCATGCAAAGTGTCCTTGTTTCCTCTTTCGTGCTAAGGAGGCAAGGGCAGACGCAGAGTACCGACGCATCAATCAAAGGTTTCCATATCGGTGCAATGAGACCAAGACTAGCAGGACGGCAAGACGGAGGTCACCATGGAGCCCAAGATGGCGTCACCACCAGAGCCTTTGGCAGGCGAAGACTACTTTTGTCAGGATAAGCTGTACTAGTTGTCTGCTTTCGAATTGGCCGTTGTTGGCTCCCTTCCCGCTCAATATTTGGGGAGAGGACCAGGGCCTCTATATATAGGACTAGCCACCACCATAGTTGGGGGACCTAGATTCAACCCATCCATACACCCACCAAGCACAAGAACACCTTGCCTCAGGAGGTTGTTCTTCCCCTTGTACCGTTCATCCTCAGCCCAAGAGGCAATCCACCATCACCACACTAGAGTAGGGTATTACACCACAACTGTGGCCCGAACCAGTATGAATCTTATGTCCTTTGTGTTGCTTGTTCGTCGAATTAGTCCTTGAGATCTTAGAGAAGCTAGGACGTGGATCGGTAGGGGGAGATCTTCGCGCGCACCCCAGTGTTTGAACCTTAAGGGTTTTGCCGGAACCCGTGATCTGACAGGCGCGAGCCCCAGATGTCCAACCATTAGGAGGAACCATTTTTTGGGATTGTAATAACGAGGCACTTGCTTGCATACTGCCATGACTGGTGGGTCCCTACTGTCATCCTCTCCACGTACAGTCATCTCCTTGTTCCTCTCGGTTGTTGACGACGTTGATAACGCAAGAGGGCGGCGCACCACGCATGGCAAGCGAACCAAGGCGACGGACAACGGCGAGGCCTCCGACGGAATGAACAGGAGCCGTGGAAGGTGCGCCGGTCCAGTCACAGGCGGAGGGGAGTACGATGGTTGACTGGTTCATGTGCGGGTGCGTGTTGGGGCTGACATCACTGGAGAATAACAGGACATTTGGGGGAATAGAGGGAGGGACTGGACAATGTTGGAGGGTACGGTAGGGCGGCGGAGGCACAGCCAGCAATGGGAGGCGGGAGCAGGTGGAGGCGACGGGGTGGTTTGGTTTGGGCCGTTGGAGGAAGAAGACAAGAGATAGAAGATACACAACAGACGTTGGATGTCAATCTAACGGCTAGTAGGCAGAATTGTTTGTTGACTAGCTAGTAAGTCGACACCACCTTGGATAGGCTATTTCCTCGTGGGTCCCAAATGTCAGAATCCAAATCTATCACAGTCATGCAGCCTTTCCTATGAAAATTTACCGCCCATTTGGTGTGCTAGTTCGAAATAAGTTTGTGGGTGCTAGTGGGGGCTAATCACTTGGCTTCTGTAATGCACAGTGAGCTCAAGCAGCTGGAAAGAGTGATGTTATTTCCCTTGGTTGGGATTTTTTACAATATTTCACTCTAAATTAAACGAATGGCAAGCCATTTGCCTTGTTTCAAAGAAAATATGACAGTCACAGCCAATTTGAAAAGGGCAAGAACATCTAACTCCAGCTTATAAACTATACAAAAGCATGACGGTTAATTGTTCATCAGGTTTAGACAAAACCCAGGTTGAAAAGGGCAACAACATGTAACTCCAGCACTGTTTTCGATAGTCACGGTCAAATGGATCGGTCAGGTCCATAGAATGAACATCCTGGATCATAAAATTTACTGGATTATGACCACAATATGTTGTAAATAGAAGCCCAGCATGTTCAGAAGCTCTTTTGCCCACCTGGAACTCATTTTTTTGCTCTTCAACATACCCATCCGTCAAAACCATCCTGTTGATAAACTTAAGCCCGATGGACAATAGTAACCTCGCATTCAGCAGGAAGAATGTGACAAATCTAGTGTTTGCATTGTTGGCTACATATCGTTCTAGCATTATTGTCTTCATTCGAATGTCATGAGAAGTGAGAAAATCCCGATGCTTACGAATCCACCGTTTGGTTATAACTTTCTTACCCCGTCCTGTTGCCTAAATAGACATGAAGATTAAAAACAGTTAAGGTCTAAAAAAAGAGTGTCGGAAGAGCAACAATTGAACGTTAATTCTAGTACACTATATGCGGGCTTCCAATGTGCATGAAATTATCACCTTTATATGCAACTTCTCCAGACATGGAAAGCATTGCACCAAGCCAATAATATTGTTCAGATCAAAACTATTCATTTGGATATATAAGATCGTTATAGAATCCAGCACCATTGATAGGCTATCCATGGTAAAACCCTTCATTGAGCATATAACATAATATTAGTACAAAATGTGTTCTCCAAGATGATATATAACTTATGCGCAAAACTTTAAAATGCATCTTATGGTTACAAGTGTAGATGATAATATAAAGTACCCGAAGAACTATGGAGCCAAACACCATACTGAAATGAGCACAGAGATCATGTATTACACCCAAGGTCTCCAGTTTAGGCGCAAAGAGGACGACTATTTGCGACGGTGAATAACTAGAATCAAGGATCAACCTTTGAAGTGAAGGGGCATCTTGGATGATGAGCTGCCTTCCATCAAAGGAAATTCCAATTCTTACAAGGTTAGGCGACTTTATTTGGAGACAACCGATTCTAACTGTGAAAACAAGCACCAAGCCCTCCAGGGCAGGGCAACTGGAGTGGATGATGTTGTGCAATGAGGCATCCGATATACGAACCCGCACAAGTGAAGGTTTCTTGAGAAATGGGAGATGAAGGTTTAGTACCAGATTGTCTGGTAGGTAGCACAACGCAAAGGTGGCGGTGTGGAGAGAGGAGGAAAACCGCGAGATGGACATTAGTGCTGAGGGCACAAGTACATGGAGTTTGGTATCTGGTAGGTGATTTCGAGGGGAATAGTAGAACTCAAGAAGCTGTAGTTCTGTGAATTCAGGGGATTTCAGCCAGGCATCCACCGTGCAGGGCATGGTATGCTTGCTCAAGTAGCATAACGGGATGTAGAGGCTTTGAACAGAGCCCTGGTGGGAGGGGATGATGGCTCTCGTGATTTCAAAATCATTGAAGAGAGATAGCTGACGACAACCGAGATTAAGGGGTATGGTGCTCCATAGAGGGCGCCACCGAATTGAGAGGACTTGGGTGCGGCAGCAATCCTTGGTGGGGAGAAGCGAGATGATCTCCCCAAGGACGGCGTCCAGGAGATCGTTGATGTGGTCCACCCGAGATTCTACGGGTTCCTGGGATCCGGTGGGGGCGGGGTCGCCGCTTCTCCCCATGCTGCCGGGTGCGGGATCTACAACAGGCGTCGCCGCTGGCAGGAGCCTCATCTTCTTGGCGCTGGGGTCAGCCGACTCCATTTTCCTTGAGGGTGTCACGTCGTGCTCACGGATTTGAGCAGAGTAACGAATGAAGAGCCTAGTTGTAGTGCGAGTGAAGAAGAAGGGGAGCTGGGGTTTTTCTGTAGTAGTGAGGAAGAAGGGGGGATGGGGTTTTCTGTAGGAGTGAGGTGAGGAATTTGGGGGTACGCGGTGAAGCGAGCTTACGTGAGGTGGGTGGGAGTGAGGAGGAAGAAGAGCACCCATGTTTTTTTGGGGGGCGGTGTGCTAGGTGTGGGTAGCGCCTCTCATTAAGTAAATATACATGCTTTTGAATTAATTTTATTATTTACTAGGGTGGATGGGCTGTTTTGTCTTGGTCCCAGAGAAACAATTACTACTGGTATAGTGGAGACACTACCGCTTCTGGCACCTCCTAGGTCATCGAAATGTCTCCCTCTAGTGAATGCCGTTTTACTTTTGTTCACCGACATGCGGGCCATTTCGCGCTTGGGCCCAAATGCCATCCACCAAATTAGAAGAGAGTCACCCCAGTCATAGTGCGGCAGTAACGAGCTGTCGTATCACAAAACCCCACCTCCCCACAGTCTAAGTTTGACGGACGAAGCAACCATCATTTCACTCTTTGTTGAATCCCCTTCTCCCTCACCGTCTTCAATAAAGCCAACACTCGCATCTGCCACTGTTATTCTCTCCTAATTAAGGGAAGGTAAGCGGATCCGTGATGTTGGTATATTTTCGTTCAGAGAAAAAAAGAACTTTTGCAAAGCAGTAACCGATCCTCACTCTCTTTTTTGTTTCATTGTCATTGCGATGGTGTTTTCCTTTCAGTGGTCTCCTAGTATTCATCAGTTTCATGATGGACCAGGGAGAACCAGGCAAAGATTTGCCGATATTGGAGCAGACACGGGAGAGGCTGATCCCCACTAGACAGAGAGCTCCAAGAAGATGGAGGCAGCCACCGAGCTGACCCTAGATACGCTCACAGCCACTACTGAGATGGTCAGCGCCCCGTTTGAGGTTACAACCCCCATGGCACTACTGGAGCAGTTTTCCCCCTTCGAGGATGTGTCCCCCCCCCCCCGCTGAGCTGCCCAAGGTGATTTTCTTGTTTGCCGATCTTGATTGTGGTTTTTCATCTAAGTATGTGGTGATGAATAATGCGAAATTTTATTAGCTTTGATGCCATTCTATACATAGTGGTTTAAACAGCTTGTGTTTCTTATACTGGAAAGTAATTCAGAATTTGTTTATGTGTCAATTAGAGACCTGATGCAGACAAGGATTGTGAGGTTGTACATGTCACTCACTATGAGGCGGATGACCTGAATATACGCACCGGGAAAACAGAGTTCTTAGGCTGTTGGATCCTGGAAGCCATCCACGCTTATACCGATGTCAAGTTGTATTCTAGCCTCACTGTTGTCAGGCGTGTTGTCCAGGGTGTACTGAAGCACAAGAAGTTCAAAGCTACTCCTTCATTTGTGAGGCATACTGTTCTTGTCAACCTTACGCAGGAAGATGACGTGGCATGCCTCCACAAACAAATGTATGAGTGGCAAGTCCACAAGGTTATCTTCATGAAGGTTCATAGGATTGAGCTATTGCCGAACGTCCTCGATGATGTTCATGGCAAGGTTCATCTTGTGTCCAGCCCAAATTAGATCGAGGCATGAAATAGTTGCCCCATCTAGTGTTTAATAGTAGTTTGGATTGTGTCTAATTATCTGAACCTTGCCTATTATCGAGCCCTCTGGGGCTAGTACTCTGTTTGAATCCGTCTATGGGAACTCCTGTTACTTTTGTGTGCCCGTGAATCATGTGAGAGCCATCGTAGTTGTTGCCGAAATAGATGCGTCCTCACTAGTTTTTTCATGAATATGGCATGGTAAGACATAAGTTGTCACGGTTAATCATACGAGCAGTGTGTGTTTGATGAAATAGAGTACTCTTTCGAGAACTGTGCGCTGACGTATACATAAGTACTTGTAAACACTGTTGGTGCTACCCCACTTGTAATCAGTTGTGCAAAACACGACACATTGGCTCAACAAGCTTCAACACTAGGCTATCGACCATCTGACAATCAATAATCTGATATCTGACATATAAGCAACTACGTATCTTGTTACAGTGGTTCATGCATTTAACTGAGGCCTCAATGTAAATTCCAAGTGTTCACCCGCTAATCCAACGTTCATGTGGAACACTCACATTAAACTCGGCTTCATAAAAACTCGAAAAGCATAAGTTAAGCAATTTTATACATCTCAATGATTCATAGAACATAACAAACATATACTAGTTCACAGCAAAACACAAAGTTGTGAGAAGGTTTACAAATCTGGAAAAAAAAGGCTTCTCTGAGCAAAGGGCCTCTTGGCAGGCTTAAGTTTCCTGGAGTTCACTCTAGTTTTTTCTTGTTGTCACCATCCAGGGTTAGGTTCTATCAGTCCAGAATAACCAATTATAATTGTGTTCTCATCTGGAATGCTGAACCGAACCATGTAGTGTACTGACCAGCTGAAATTCTTGTGCATTCCACTAAATTTAAGCACCGCTATTTGCATAAATAAGCAGACCACGATGCCTCTTGTCCGCGCACCTATCCCAAAAACCTCCGTGCAGTCGTGCCAGCTAGTCCTCACTCCATGGATCAACTCGTAGAAAGTGCATTATGGACTAGGATGCAGTTGTTTTCACTCGTCCATGCACTACAATTAGGAAGTAAAATGTATGAATCAGCTTCTTTTAGATTGCGTTGGTCATTCTACCTAGTTACTACCAATGTCGGAATACCTGGAACAATGGTGGTTAGAAGACGACAACTAGGAATAGCCATCTCATTTTGTGCAGTAGTACTAAAACTGAGGTGTGTACTTTTGATTGCGCAGATAGGAACGATATGGAGACAATCATCCCTGTTTGCGCAAATACGAAATACAGTTATTTAAATAGTGACAGATATTTGCAGTGGCATATGATTAACAGCAGGATCTATTGTGTTATAATTGGCACTAGATTGACAGTATGAAAGTGCCCTTAAGTAAGTAGCATCGCATCACATTAGCACTGCCACTAGATTAACATGCAGAACAATAGCATTAGTATTACTGTCATGAGAGTAGCACATGGTCAGTAAATGTGCAATCAAATTTGTGCAGTTCCACTGGGATGAAGCAATGTTAGCGGTGTGAGATTTAAGTGTAACTGCAAAAACACAATTCATGGGAAATAAAGCAAGACGGAAGCACTTCATAAAATGGTGGTGGCCTTGCTTCAATTTATCGACGCCACTAGACCATTCCTTATAGTGACATTAGGTGGCATTGCTTAATGCTTCATGTGATTTTACATTAATGGTAGCGATATGGGCGTAGGGACAACAGGGGCATAAAGTGGTGAGGCACATGTGGTTGGCGAGAGCGACAAACACTCAGGCGGCATGTCTGCATTTCTCCCATTTGTTATCTCCTCGGTGACATTTTCCTATGTGAGCACAGAAAATCTAGACCTGGTCATTCTCATTTGTGTTGCCCCCCAACACCCCTCACTTTCCTTCTTTTTTCAACCAAGAGACAGGTCCACTTCATCCCACCCTTCGCCATGCCCCATGATTTATTTGCCTTTTCAACCAAGAGACCGGTTGGGTAGCCAATATCTACTACTTTCTCCCATTTCCTCTTAGAACCAAGTCCTAGATTCATGCTATAGCTTTCCCACTTTCTTCCCTATTTGAACCAACTCTTAGATTCGACTGTATGAACTAGCTTTACCTCTAATAATAGTAAAAGTCTAGGTGGCTTTGGAACAGCCGACGGAAGTAGAAAAATATCCACAAGCAGCCACGTGGGGAGCTGGGGCAGTAGAGCAAGGCATGTTTCGAAGGAATATATACCTGAGGGTCGTCGGCATGTGGCAAAGACGGTGTCGGGAGGCCGCATCTTGGCCACAATACTGCAGGGAGGGAGAAGGGGTCGGAGACCCTCCCGAGCTGGCGCTCAATCAAAAGAACGGCACAGGCCGCCGATCGGGACGCCCCGACAGCCGTTGGTCTCCTCCCTCGCCGCCGACGATAGCGTGAACGATGCACCTACACCCCTGCCCCGGTCGAGATGGTTCGGGCGGATTTGTGACCAGCGTGAGCAGGGAGAGTGTGTGGCCACCTATGTCTTGCTTAGATCTGCAGAGCATGAGAGAGTGAAAGAGAGGAACCCTAGTAAAGCAATCACTAAGGCTCCTGCTTATATATATAGTGGAGTGATTTTGTTGTACTAGCTTCAAAAAAATGCGCTCCTACGTGTACCCGCGAGTGGGTGTGAGAGAACTAGTGCGTGCGTGCACCGCTTCTTTTTTTTTGACCGTGAATAGTAGGAAAAGCTCCTACTGTGTTAATATATTAAAATAATGTACTGTACAGTGAAGTATTTACATATGGAGGGGAAGGGCTTGTCAACTTTGTGACAAGTAATAGGGAGAAGCTAAGTCAAGGGGGGGCAACTATAAAGTGTTTACAAAATTCAACACAAAAGGCCTATGGTCTTCTTTGACTCTGTATTGAAGCAGCTCAAAGTCCCTCTTGAATCTTTCCAGCCAGGAATTGAGAGATGGGTTTATGACTCTGTATTGCACCGCTTCTATTCGTGAGAGTACAATATACTATGGCCAAAGAACGTTCGCCACAAGAGTAATAGTATAAGTGTGTGACGTGTTTTGTTTTTTAGAAGTTCCGAGGGTAGGGTGTTGAGGGAGTCCTGGATTAGGGGGTCTCCGGACAGCCGGACTGTTAGACTATGAAGATACAAGATTGAAGACTTCTTCTCATGTCCGAATGGGACTCTACTTGGCGTGGAAGGCAAGCTAGGCAATACGGATATGTATATCTCCTCCTTTGTAACCGACCTTGTGTAACCCTAGCCCTCTCCGATGTCTATATAAACTGGAGGGTTTTAGTCCGTAGGACAACATACAATCATACCATAGGCTAGCTTCTAGGGTTTAGCCTCTCTGATCTCGTGGTAGACCTACTCTTGTACTACCCATATCATCAATATTAATCAAGCAGGACGTAGGGTTTTACCTCCATCAAGAGGGCCCGAACCTGGGTAAAACATTGTGTCCCCTGCCTTCTGTTACCATCCGCCTTAGACGCACAGTCCGGGACCCCCTACCCGAGATCCGCCGGTTTTTACACCGACATTGGTGCTTTCATTGAGAGTTCCTCTGTGTCGTCGCCAGAAGGAAGGATGTCTCGTCTCGTCTTTAAAGATGGTACTACTGTTGGGGGAGCTTTGGCTGTTGGCCAAACTCTCCGGCTAGGCGGGTTCATCATGACCGCCTATTCGGCCGCCGCGCCGACGATGAATTCTCGGGTCATCGAAAATAGCCTCCACGTCAAATCGGCACTCGCCGAACAGATGGCTCCAATGGAGCTCTCCTCCTTAAACGAGCTCTTGGATCGCATCGCCGCCTTGGGAGTCGCTACGGACTATGATCGGATTGGGCTTAAACCCGATCAAAGGGAGATTAACTCTCCACCGGTCACCCATCATATTGCAGTGATGGAGGAACAATGCGGCGACCTTTCCTCTATCCTGAGGACCAAATATGTCCGGATTCCCGAGCTCTCCGAGCCGGACACCCGTTCGCGGGAGGACAACACCCAATCCCTGAACTTAGAGTCAGGCAGCGGGCCAGGATTGTCGGGTCACACCCCGGAACCGGAACTTTCAAAATTGGAAATTCCTCGGCCCCTGGATCCCAGATCAGGTGAGGGTTCGGATTCAATTCCACCCACCCACCCAAACATAAGCCATCTTTCCCACATCAGGCAAGAGCCCCAGGAAACAGTACATCACTATTGGGCCAGATTCCTCCTTGCGATGAACAAGGTTAAGGACTGTCGCGAGGAAGACGCAATCCTATTTTTCTGCAATAATTGCACGGACAAGGGAATCCTTAACACCATAAATCACCGTGAGATAACACGCTTCGCTGACTTGGCGTCCATAGTACAAAAGTACTGTGCGATGGAAAGTGCCTGGAAAACCAAAGTAAACTTTTGGGATAATCCAGCCCTGAATACAAACCCAATCCGAAACAAAAGGGTGCATTATCACAATACACCCGGGTCAACTACCAAAAAGCAAAAACCCTCTACAGGTTATGGAACCGTACTGGAAGGATGGCTCAACGGACCCTGCAAAATTCATAGTACAGCAGATACAATACCAATGCACAGCCGTAGAGCATGTTGGATACTCCGGCAGGTGGCCAAAAGTGGTGAGGATCTTCTTATCCCACATACCACGGAGCACCATCTAGTGGATAACAATACGGTGTTAACAGTGTTCGAGATCTTTGCGTCGAATAACAGGCGCAAGCGCACACTCCGCAGCATGGCCGAAATCTGCCACGTAGCAGCAACAAATCCATGGAGTGACACGGCTATTACCTTCAATGCCAGTGATGAACCCAAATTCCAAATAGCCCGAGCACCAGCCGCACTGGTCCTCAGTCCAATCGTGGATGGCTTTCGACTCACCAAAGTACTCATGGACGGCGGCAGTGGAGTAAACCTCATCTATGAGGAAACCCTTCAAAAGATGGAAATAGACTAGAACCGCATCGAGCAAAGTAGCACAACCTTTAGAGGAATTATCCCCGGTCGGGAAGCACGCTGTGATGGGAAAATCACACTAGATGTGGTATTCGGCACGCCGGATAATTATAGGTCCGAAGAAATTACATTCCAAGTGGCCCCATTTAGCAGTGGTTATCACGCTCTTTTAGGACGGTAGGCATTCACAATCCTCCAAGCCGTACCCCATTACGGGTACATGAGGCTCAAAATGCCCGGGCCCAACAGAATCATCACTCTCGCCAGCGATCTGGACACAGCACTCTATGTAGAAAACAAAACAGCCGCATTGGCCCTCGAGGCACTATCCGAAGCCCTCTCGGCCGAGGAATTAACTACGCTACGCTCCACAGTGGACAGGGACGACGTGATACTCGACAAGAGATCCAAGTCCACCTCTTTTAAACCAGCTGATGAAATAGTCAAATTCCAAGTCCACCCAACGGACCCTACAAAAACAGCCTCCATCGGGGCATAGCTAAGCCCCATTGTGGACGCCGCACTACGAGAGTTCCTGCGCGAGAACTGGGATATATTCGCCTGGCATCCCTCAGACATGCCTGGAATCCCACGCAGGCTAGCCGAGCATAGCCTCAATATCCTAAAGGGATTCAAGCCGGTCAAGCAAGCTCTTCAGCGTTTCTCTGAACCTAAGAGACAGGCCATGGGAGAGGAACTAGCCAAGTTATTGGAGGCCGGATTCATCAAAGAAATAAAACACCCGGACTGGCTAGCAAACCTGGTGATGGTACCAAAGAAGGAAAAATCCTGGCGCCTTTGTGTCGACTTCAAAGACCTCAATAAAGCTTGCCCAAAGGATCCCTTCCCCCTCCCGCGCATCGATCAAATCATTGATGCTACTGCAGGACACGAGTCATTGTGTTTCCTCGACACATACTCTGGTTGCCACCAAATCAAGATGGTGGAGTCCGACCAAGCCGCAACGACATTCATCACACCATACGGACCCTTCTGTTTTAACACAATGCCTTTTGGGCTCAAAAACGCTGGCGCAACATATCAGCGCATGATTCAGACATGTCTGGAGAAACAAATCGGCAAAACAGTAGAGGCATACGTAGACGATGTGGTCGTCAAAGCCAAACACGTCGACTCTTTGATAGACGACTTGAGGCTCACATTCGACAACCTCCGAACATATGACATCAAGCTCAATCCAGAAAAATGCGTTTTTGGCATACCAGCCGGAAAGCTCCTAGGATTCATTGTCTCTAGTAGAGTTATTGAAGCTAATCCGGCCAAAATCCGAGCGTTGTCATAGTTGGCTACCCCAACAGACCTCAAACAAATCCAGAAGCTAACTGGATGTGTGGCGGCTCTAAGCCGCTTTATCTCCCGCTTGGGAGAAAAGGCTTTACCCCTTTATCGCCTCCTTCGACCACCGAACACTTCGAGTGGACGGACACGGCCATAGCCAGATTGGAAGAAATAAAGGCCATTCTGGCAACCAACCCGATCCTGGCCGCACCAAACATCGGCGAACCAATGATGTTGTACATTGCGGTAACTCGTCAAGTTGTAAGCGCGGTGCTCGTTGTCGAACGGGAAGCGGACGGACACAAATTCCCTCTTCAAAAGCCGGTATACTATGTATCCACTATCCTCACTCCATGCAAATCACGGTACCCGCATTACCAAAAAATAGCATATGCGGTATTCATGGCATCGCGGAAATTGCGACACTACTTTCAAGAGTGTTCGATTACAGTAGCCTCGGAAGTGCCACTTAATGATATTATCAACAACCGCGACGCTACGGGCCAGATTTCCAAATGGGCCATTGAGCTCCTCCCATTCGACATAACATACAAACCTTGCCGAGCCATTAAACCGCAAGTATTGGCCGACTTCGTCGCCGAATGGACGGAAGTCGAACTCCCTAAAGAGTACGGCGCATACTCCAATTGGATCATGCACTTCGACGGTTCTAAAATGCTGGCCGGTCTAGGGGTTGGCGTCGTCCTGACGTCCCCAACCGGAGATACCATTCGGTACATACTGAAAATATTGTATACAGATTCCAACAATGCAGCCAAATACGAAGCTCTGTTGCATGGTCTTTGGATGGTAGTCTCCATCGGCATTCAACGCCTGGAGGTGCGTGGGGATTCAAACCTCGCAATATCCCAAATAAAGGAGATTTCTATGCCAAGGATCCGAAAATGGCGGCCTATCGAAATGACGTCCTAAAAATGTCAGCTCGGTTCGAGGGACTCGAATTTCACCATGTGGCTTGGGAAAACAATTAGGCGGCGGATATCCTCGCCCACATCGACGCGAAACGCGACGTGGTCCCCCCAACATATTTCTGGAGAGGCTCTTCAAGCCATTCATAGCATGGGAAGGGGACACCGGTAACAACAGTCCGGACCCGGCCAAAATACCCGATACTGAACTCTCTGACACAATCGGAGGCTCTGCCACCGAAATAACACCTTCAGCCCATGAAATAATGGCCATTGTTGCCCCGTGGACAGAACCATTCCTGGCCTACCTAACTAGACAGGAACTTCCGAAGGACCAAAATGAGGCACGCTGCATAGTGCGGCGATCCAAGGCCTACAGGGTCCATGAGGGAGAATTGTACAAGAAAAGCACTACCGGAGTCCTTCAAAGGTGCATCTCCGAAGAGGAAGGGCGGAATCTTTTGGCAGAAATTCACGCCGGACTCGGCGGTCATCACGCCGCAGCCCGGGCTCTTGTAAGCAAGGCCTTCCGTACAGGATTCTATTGGCCAATGGCCCTGGCAGATGCACAGGAATTGGTCCAACGTTGCACCGGTTGGCAGCTCTTTGCAAATCAAAGCCACATGCCACCCACCGCCCTCCAAACAATCCCCATTACATGGCCCTTTGCGGTCTGGGGGCTTGACATGGTTGGACCCCTTAAAGGGGGAACCCACAAGAAAAAATACTTATTGGTTATGGTGGATAAATTCACCGAATGGATAGAGGCCAAACTGGTTAAAACAGCTGAATCCTGACCGGTGATAGATTTCATATCCGGGGTTGTACACCGTTATGGCATCCCCCACAGCATCATCACTGATAATGGTACAAACTTCACGACCGACGAGGTAAAACTCTGGTGCAGCAAAATGGGCATCAAGCTCTATTATGCCTCGGTCTATCACCCACAAACCAATGATCAAGTCGAGCGAGCAAACGGTCTTATAATGAGCGGCATTAAACCTAGATTAGTGCGTTCCTTAACGGAGTCTAACACGCACTGGGTAGAGGAGCTCGACTCCGTACTCTAGGGGCTGCGGACCACGCTGAATCATAGTACCGGATATACACCCTTCTTTATGGTGTATGGCGTAGAGGCAGTCTTGCCCTGTGACATAATTCATGACTCACCTAGAGTGTGCGTGTATGAAGAAAGAGAAGCCGAGCTCGATCGGCAGGACAGTCTAGACACCTTGGAGGAGGAGCGCGGCGTAGCCAAAGCCCGTTCCGCATTTTACCAGCAATAGGCTCGCAGATACCAAAGCAAAGAAGTACGGGCCAAAACTTATAATGTTGGCGAACTAGTTCTACACCTGCCGGATAAGAAAAAGAACAAGCTCGAGCCCAAATGGGAAGGTCCCTTCATTATTGACCAAGTTCTGACCGGTGGAGCGTACCGACTATGGGATGCATCGACTAGTCGACTCGAGCCGAACCCATGGAACGCGGCCAGGCTCCGAAGAATCTACGCCTAGCACCAGACTCTATGTTAGTGCCCTCCCTTTGTCGATTTTTTCAAAAATACATTATCTATCTTGTTTTCTTTTCTTTCTTTCTTTTCTTATTTCTCTAGGCCTTCAAGGGTCACCTTGTGCCCTGTTTGCACACTACAGATGCGCTAGCTGCACTCTTCATACCTGGGGGCTTCCTTCACAAAAGCTTAAATTATTTATCCGGGCTTCATGCCCAACACATGTGTTCTACTTCCGCATGTACCTTTTTTCACCATTATATGCATCGATATGACTTAAGTTTTGGCCAAGCTGGGTTGCCTGGCTCTTGTATTTATGCCGTACGTTCCCGTTAATTCGGCTAGGGTATAAGGGGAGCACCTTTGTGATTGTTACTGCCGGGTCAGCCGGATGTGTACCTCAGACTGGGTGAAGCCGAAAGCTAGCGTTCTTAAGGGAATATTCGGTCAGTGATCAAAAGATGATTTTTATTTATTGTCCATATCTGGCCCCAAATGCTTTTTCTGTGTTTCTTATCACAGTCCGGACATGCACTTTAGGGCATGCTTACCCAGGGAAAGGAACCCTTAACGGAACTATTCTCCCTGGATGATGTTTCTTACTACCCATGTAATATAACATAACTAGTTGGGCACTTGTCTGATAAAGCACTAATGACCCCTACGCCTGGTCTCCACGCATACCCCGGTTCTTATATAACTGAGCGGGTATTCGGATTCAGTCCGGACTATCGGGCCCGGAGGTTGAAGCGAAAAGGTCTGCAACGACAAATGATCTACAATCCGGCTAGAAGGCATTATACATGTCACTTTAATTACATAGTCATGCAGACTGACTAAACTCCTCTTCTATACCATCCAACAGGCGGTCTAGCTTACAATCCTGTTGGGAATACTTTGCGGCTAATTCTACTTGCCCATAAACTAAGCTAACGGGGATCTCCTTTCTGTCGGGCCCCCAGGTCCAACCTCGGCCATGTGATTTGGGTCTGCCTTGGTATACCGAGTCTTCACCATGGCCCAGGCCTCTCTGGCACCCTGTCGGCAGGCCGATATCTTCCATAATCGGAGGCGCCACTATGCTCCCTTGAGCTTCTCCGTAAGCTTTGCAACGCCCTCTGGCAAAGAGACAGATGGCCACAAAGCCTGGGCAACACCTTGCATCACCTGCCGAACTTGTTCGTGCAGATATGACAGCTCGGACAGAAGATCACCCGTAGACCCGGGCATTTCCTCCGTGGGACGACCCGTCAGCATACCTACAGACATAACGCTGCTAGTTGACTTCTTTGCCGAACTCCTTTAGCAGGATTCGTTCAAGCACTTACTAAAAATGTCGCGCCAAAGCCGCTTATTCTCCTTCTCGGAGTCCGCAAGCTGGCCCCGAACATCTTTTAGTTCAACGCTTAGCTTAACATTGGCATCTTGGAGACTGTTTTTCTCCAGCATAACCTTACTCAGCACGCGTTTGCCAGCCTCTAGCTGTCGCATAACATGCTGGCCCCCCAGACTTTCTCCGAACTCATCTACAAAATCAATTGTTAGATCTGCAGACACGCCGCACACTATATGGTAACCACCATTCTTTAAAGTAAATGTTACCAGCCGGAGGCTTTTTCTGTTCCTGCAATGCGGCAAGAGCGGCCCCTAGTTGGGTCTTGCATTCCTCCAGCTCCTGGGACAGCCTAGTATTCTTCTCTGTAAGAACCTGCACATTATAGATGATCCTTAAATCAGTTTTGCTAACTGTTTCAAGTCTCAGGGGCTACTGATACATATAAATCGTCAGATTTACTCACCCGTACATCCTTTACATACTGATCCGTGGCTCTGGCTAGACCATCTTGAGCAGCACGGAGGTACGCCACTCCAGAATTGAAGGCGTCGTACGCCTCTGGTGAGAAACAAGCGTCACGGAGTACGGCCCAGTGGCACCTATGATTCATGGCGCTTTCCACTTCTGACTTTGTAGCAGACAATCTATCCGCATCCTCTATCGGGGGATTATCCGGCGCTTGCCCCATATCGCCTTCCGCCTCTATGTCCGGTCCTGGCGCCCGACTGGTGGAAGCTTGATTGGCAGCATCGCCGGACATATTCCGGCGAGCGTTCTTTCTGTTAAAGAAACGCGGGCGTCATTACATTTTGAGAAAGACGACAACCACGGAGCAGGGTTTTTCCTATACCTTTTCGCCGGCGTCTCCGTCCTGACCGCCTTCCTTTTTGGCCTACCCGGCCTCGGCACCTCTTGTTGGCGAGTTGCCGCGGGTTCGGCAGGGCGTCCCAAATGCCTTCCCTATAAAAGATGCCATGTGTATATGGTGGGTGAAGAGCCTAAAAGGGGATCCTAGTTTTGGAGTTGGGACTTTTTGATTTTTCTTACCTCCAGTGGAGGGAGCAGTCCGGGATAGTCGGCCGTAATGGCCGCCGGGGCATCATCGCAGCTTAACTGATAGAATTGCCGGTCTATCAGTTCCACGGAGATAACTGGATCTTCTTCAAGTCCGGAATCGATGGCCCGGTCAGGGTCCTCTGGTTGTGGAGAAGGGCTGCTGACCTCCTTTATGGCTTTTCGCAGTTCTTGCCGCAAGGTGGCAAGGTGAATACTTATGACTAAGAATGCGAGAAAAATGGGAGCAGGGAAATATAACTTACCCAGCTTGGAGGATTGTACATAGAGAATCCATCCCGTGGCTTGATGCGGGTGAACTCCTCTTCCTCGCCCTTGAACAGTTCATACAGAATCTTCGCTAGAGAGGCAGCATTGTCCGGACCCTTACGCCCGCAGCGGGTGGTGTCATCCGCCCCGTTATAACACCACAAGGGGTGCCCACGATATTGGAGTGGCTTCACTCCCCGCATTATGCAAATCGACATAACTTCGATTATTGTCAATCCGGATCGAGCTAGTACTTTGATCCGGTTCATCAGACAGAGGACTTCTCTGTTGTCTTCCGCCTAGGGGCTCCGTTGGCGCCAACTTTGGCGCTTCTTCAGAGGAGCATTGTTGAACTTGGGTAGACCCCGCCGAATAGGGTTCGGAAGGGGGACGTCCTCCATATAAAACCATTCCGAAGGCCAGTCTTCGGACAGCTTCTTCGGGGTACCGGACAGGTATCCGGTATCGGCGATGTGCCATATTTCGGCTCCGCCCACTTGATAAAGTTATTCCCTCTGTGTGCGAGGGACAAGGCAAAATAGCCTTTTACATAGCTCGAAGTGAGCCTCGCAGCCCAGGAACAACTCGCAGAGAGTAACATAGCCGGCGATGTGTAGGATGGAGGCAGGGGTGAGATTGTGTAGCTAGAGGCCGTAGAACTCCAGGAGCCCACGGAGGAATGGATGAATTGGAAATCCAAGTCCCCTTAGTAAGTAAGGAACAAGGCAAACCCGTTCCCCCATGGAGGGACAGGGAAAGTTCTCCGCTTGCTCCCCGCCATTGTAGGTGGCGAGCCCGGCTCGAACGGGCACCATGTACGCCAGAGGGAGAAATCCCTTAGTCTGCAGCTCGACTAATTGACTGTGTGGGACTGAACACCTCTCCCAATCACCGGGCTTAGGGCTACGGGGGTGGGAGGAGGAGCTGCGGAGGTCGGCCATGCTGGAATGGATCTTTCCGAAGCACGCTCTGATGAATTCTCGCTGGGGGAGGATGATATGGATTGGATCTAAGAATCCCCATCCCTTTAATAGACAATTTATTTATCTAGCTAGGGGGGCGAATGTAAAAATGCCCTGGCGCCTCGTATTCATTCAACGCGTGGGAGATAGCCCTTATTGGGCACAAAAGCCAAGAGGTTCAACATTTATGGAGCCAGACACTGCTTACGAACACTTGAAAGTTGGAGAAGAACCCGCCTTGCAATGCCGACGACAACACTGTGCGCCGGACTCATCGTCATTGAAGCCTGGTTCGGGGGCTACTGAGGGAGTCCTAGATTAGGGGGTCTCCGGACAGCCGGACTATATCCTTTGGCCAGACTGTTAGACTATGAAGATACTAGATTGAAGACTTCTTCTCGTGTCCGGATGGGACTCTACTTGGCGTGGAAGGCAAGCTAGGCAATACGGATATGTATATCTCCTCCTTTGTAACCGACCTTGTGTAACCCTAGCCCTCTCCAGTGTCTATATAAATCGGAGGTTTTTAGTCCGTAGGACAACATACAATTATACCATAGGCTAGCTTCTAGGGTTTAGCCTCCCTCGCCGCCGACGATAGTGTGAACGATGCACCTGCACCCCTACCCCGGTCGAGATGGTTCGGGCGCATTTGTGACCAGCGTGAGCAAAGAGAGTGTGTGGCCACCTATGTCTTGCTTAGATCTGCAGAGCATGAGAGAGTGAAAGAGAGGAACCCTAGCAAAGCAATCACTAAGGCTCCTACTTATATATATAGTGGAGTGATTTTGTTGTACCAGCTTCAAAAAAATGCGCTCCTACGTGTACCCGCGAGTGGGTGTGAGAGAACTGGTGCGTGCGTGCACCGCTTCTATTTTTTTGACCGTGAACAGTAGGAAAAGCTCCTACTGTGTTAATATATTAAAATAATGTACTGTACAGTGAAGTATTTACATATGGAGGGGAAGGGCTTGTCAACTTTGTGACAAGTAATAGGGAGAAGCTAAGTCAAGGGGGGGCAACTATAAAGTGTTTACAAAATTCAACACAAAAGGCCTATGGTCTTCTTTGACTCTGTATTGAAGCAGCTCAAAGTCCCTCTTGAATCTTTCCAGCCAGGAATTGAGAGATGGGTTTATGACTCTGTATTGCACCGCTTCTATTCATGAGAGTACAATATACTATGCCCAAAGAACGTTCGACACAAGAGTAATAGTATAAGTGTCTGACGTGTTTTGATTTTTAGAAGTTCCGAGGGTAGGGTGTTGAGGGAGTCCTAGATTAGGGGTCTCCGGACAGCCGGACTGTTAGACTATGAAGATACAAGATTGCAGACTTCTTCTCATGTCCGGATGGGACTCTACTTGGCGTGGAAGGCAAGCTAGGCAATACGGATATGTATATCTCCTCCTTTGTAACCGACCTTGTGTAACCCTAGCCCTCTCCGGTGTCTATATAAACCGGAGGGTTTTAGTCCGTAGGACAACATACAATCATACCATAAGCTAGCTTCTAGGGTTTAGCCTCTCTGATCTCGTGGTAGATCTACTCTTGTACTACCCATATCATCAATATTAATCAAGCAGGACGTAGGGTTTTACCTCCATCAAGAGGGCCCGAACCTGGGTAAAACATTGTGTCCCCTGCCTCCTGTTACCATCCGCCTTAGATGCACAGTTCGGGACCCCCTACCCGAGATCCGCCGGTTTTGACACCGACAGGTGTGAAGAGCACATATGTGTGTGACGTCTACCTGCAGATAGACGGTGGGTGTGAGAGAACTCGGGAGAGTCGTGACTCGTGAGGGTGCGTGTGTGCGTTAGAGAGAGGGGGCACGTACCAATGCCACGCATGTTTCCATAAATCATTATCCGACAAACGTTCGCCACAAGCCGTTTCCTGACGAACGTCGTAAGAACCGTTAGATCAGCATCTGACAATGTCAGTTTTGCCATGTCATTTAACAGAACAGCCACTCCTCCTACATAGAAATCTTCCACGCGAGTGTTAACAACTGTTGTATGCTCCTCCCTCCGTTCCAAAATGCAATGCATATAGCTTTATTGAAAATTCGAACCTCACAAACTTTTACCAAGTTTTCGTGTACCAAAATGCACATATAGAATACCCAGTATATATCATTTCATTCATCTTCAAGAGGTAACTATAAAGATGGGGAGGAGTCTACAAAGAAAGACCGTCGTATCACCTGCAACAATTTCAACCATCCTTTGGTGTGGAGGAATATCATAGGAACTCTATATGATATGATTTTATAGGATTTTTTCCTTTAGAGCCAATTGGTTCATAGGAATAGATTCATATACTCCACATTTCAAAGGAAATAAACATGGTATCATTTTTATAGCTTTAGAGCCACTTGGTTCATATGAATGGATTCCTGTACTCCCATAATTTCAATGGAAAATAAACATTAGCGTATATTCAATAGAAAAGTTCCTATGATGTGAACCAAATGACATCTCTTTTCTAATCCCTCCTCATAGGAATTGAGATACATGTCATCTCTAGATTCAATAGAAAAGTTCCTATGATGTGAACCAAATGACATCTCTTTTCCAATCCCTACTCATAGGAATTGAGATACATGTCATCTCTTTCCTTACAACTTCCATGTATACATCTTCTATTCCTAAACAGCTAGTACAACCCACCAGTAGCTTTTTTCCTAGACATGCAACTACGGCACAAGAACATGTCATGCATGCAAGTCATAAATCACATTTTTTTTCTACTCTATGCATGCAAGCACCACATCATCAATTCGTGCATGTTACTCATAAATTATTTCTTGCTTTAAATTTTGTATTGACAATGTATGTGCTGGTCACTTGCACACATATGTAGTTCACATTCACATTTTTGTTAGAAATGACATTCTTTTAACTGCAATTTATTTTTTCTCTTTGTACTCCCTCCATCTAGGTGAGTAAGTCATCTTCCAAAAACCAAATAATCCCAAAACACTTAGGCACGATACATTGACTCCCTCCTCGTTTCTTGTTTCGTGACATATCAACCAATAAGAGATGTGGGTCGTGCATGCTTTCAATGGCTTGAGACTATCAAACATGACATGCATTTGTTAATTCATTGCATGGAATGTAGTTAACTAGCAAAAAAACCTAAGATGACTTATACACCTAGACGGAGGGAGTATTACATTTTTTTCATTTTAAGCATACATTCACTTCCCATTAGTTATAGATGTTTTTGGATGATTGCATTATCCATACCCCTATATAGTGTGCGAATAACTTTGAAAGATGGTCGTTGGATGAAGCTAATCCGACAGTGTAGAGATGGCAAATCCAAGCACTACTGGCCATTGGATATCATCAACATTCCACCGAATTTTGCCGCACGTACAATCTAGAAGACTCCATGGTTGAACTTTAGCATATTGCACAAACCTCAAAACACAAGCACTTCTCCTTTGTTCTAGAATCTTCAGTGTTGTAATTGCCCAAACTTTTTTTAATGAATTGCCATTATTTGTTTTTTTACTTTATGCTTTACAATGCACAATCCCATGAATCTTAACCTTTTTATAAAACTAATTGATTTTGAATGATATGAAGTATAAGAACTAAACGAACATCTACATCATGCATATATGACTCAAAGCTTTACATGCTATAGTGTGTATTTATTCATAATTTGGTTTCCAAATATCATGCGTTCAATGCATGTGTACCTTACTAGTTTTGAGTAGAGTAGAAAATTTCACGCGGCCGCGGGTATATCAAAATGCAGGGCCCATGCATCATTACCTTTCAGTCGAACCTACGTCCACAATTTTTTGTACGTATATCTCCATTGGTCCCCGAACCCAAAATGCTTCCTTGTTCCCATAAAACCAAGCAGCCCACACATATTAAGGCATCGACTCGAACCCAATCCCTCTCCCGTTTACTACGACATGGCCCCGCATGCCGTAGTACTCCTACAAACCCTACCGCCGCACACATCATCGGTTTTCTTCAAGAGGACGAGGGAGAAGCGGATTTTTAGTGGAGGCGCTTTTAAAAAAAGATTTGTAGTGGAGGCCCCTATCCTAGGGTGCCCTAGGTAGCTGTCGCGCGCATCACTGGTTTTCACTTTTCTTTATGCTCTTGCTCCCTAGAGTGAAATGATGGTTGCTTCGTCTGTCCAACTTAATGTGGGAAAAGTGGGGCTTTCTGATTTGACCCCTCATCGCTCATTTACTAGTACTGCAGCGTTATGACAGGGGTGCCTCCAAGTCCAACCGCTGCTACGAACTGTAATTTGGTGCATTGCACGTGGAACAAGATGGTGGATGAGCCACATGTAGGCCAAAGGGGTCCTGTTAAGTGTGTCAGCATTTCATGTGTGGACTGACCCTGCTTGAGTTACTACGCCAACACGACAGGAGGAATCTACCACTTGGTTTTTCTCCTTGGTGAATCCCTACTATATTGATCTAAAAAGATATGTACTATACTACCCTCTCCGTCTCGGTTTATAGGGCATGCAGGTAGTTCTAGGTCATCCATTTGACTAACTAAATATGAGTTACTATGTCACAAAAAGTATATCATTGGATTCTTAAGCGGATGTAGCTTCTAAACATATACTGTTCATCGCATATATAGCCAGTCAAATTCTCAACCTAGAACGACGTGCATGCCCTGTAAACCGATACGAAGGAAGTAGTAAAAATGAGGTGATTTTACCGAGCGATGGGCGGGGGAGCATGGCCTGTCATGCAGTCCCACGTGTCATGATGTACCAAGGCGATGCGTGTGTCCCTCTTGAGGCAGAACAATGGCATAAGCAATACTACGTGGTTTTCTTGAAGGATACGATGGCGAAGCGATGTGTGAAATAATGGTTGCTTTGTCCGTCTGGAAAGGTGCAGCATTGTGATTTGACGTCTCATTGCTCATTACTACTACTGGGGCGGTACGACTAGGGTGCATCTCCCTACTGTTTTGCACTGTTATTTGGCGCATGACATGTCGACCTGGTTGCTATATGTCCCACATGTCGGTGAGAGGAAGTACATAATTCATGAAAGCGAACATCGATGGAGGAGTACAAGACACGGCTTGGTTTTTGCTGCTTCACGCGATCCATCGATACAAACTTGGACTAAAAATGCGAGGTGGGTCTTTTCCCGCGCGACAGGCAGGGGAGTTTGGCACACTCTGTTCGAGGCAAGGACGCAGGAAGGGAAACAGGCAAATAAAGGTTGAGCGACTTAGTTTTGGGAAAATCTGATTTTACGGAGTACGTACCCACTATGGAGGTAGTACTACTTACTACTCCCTCCTTTCCGGTT
Organism: Triticum dicoccoides; assembly: GCF_002162155.2. Taxonomy (NCBI): domain Eukaryota; kingdom Viridiplantae; phylum Streptophyta; class Magnoliopsida; order Poales; family Poaceae; genus Triticum; species Triticum dicoccoides. The sequence goes on from NC_041388.1 coordinate 294,808,960, forward strand.
TATAGGGCTCATCTAAAAAAAATCGTTTTTCCGTTTTATAAGTCTCAATTCTACTAGTAGTAGTAGTACCATCACATGTTGGATTTCGAGGTGCGTTAAATCACCCGATGCAAGCAGTGTGAAGAGAAAACTCACCAATGCATGTAGAAGTTCATGGAAATTTAGTGGTCATGCATGCATTCGTGCTAATTAATGCCTCGGTAAACATAACTTGTTGAGAAAAACGAGCATACTAATTACTTGTGCAAACTATGAAATTAATTCCACCACTCACCATCTACCTTAGTTGGAGAGATTTTGAAATTGAGCCATAAACTGGAAAGGAGGGAGTAGTAACATAGCCTAGGGTAGCTTGCTGCACCATGGACTCCAAGGAAATTGCTGTAGTAGTACTACTCCTATATACCACTGTACTACTAAAAGACATACTCCCTCCGTTCCTAAATATAAGTCTTTTTAGAGATTCCACTATGGACTAGTCCCTCCTTTCCTGTTTATAAGGCTCAAATATCAAATCTCATCAACCAAGGCATTTTGTGAGTGGAGGAATGTATCTCGTACTTTACAAAACTACCCCAATTAAACTCACGCATTAATTTGGATTAATTGCAGTGCATGCATGCTTGGCCACTAGATGAGTAGGAACATTACATGCATTGGTCTGTTCCTCTTTAATTCTTGCATGCAAATATTTAATGCGCATTGGAAACTAAAAATGAGATGGAGATGGGCCCACTAAATTGGAAAAACAAAAAATTTGAAATCAGCCTTATAAACCGGAAAGGAGGGAGTACATTCAAAGCAAAATGAGTGAATCTACACTAAAATATGTCTATATACATCCGTATGTAGTTTGTAGTGGAATCTTTAAAAAGACTTATATTTAGGAACAGAGGAAGTATATTCCAAACAATATGATAATATCTCTAACCAAGGTAGGGACGAGGAGTAAACGGAGGGAGTAGTAAAATTTTCTCCTCGTCCTGTGAGCCACCGCGCGCGTGGGCGAGGGAGCGGGCGTAAGGCATACTAGTAAGCAAGCTTCAACTCGTCCTGTGGGTGGGGGAGACGGCGTACTAAGCAAGCTTCTCCTTGTTCTGCGGCTTGACAGGACACATCAAAAGTATTACGTACAGAGCATCTCGAGTGTATAGAGCCTTGCCTCTAAGGTAGGCCCCACATGGTTTGCCTCTTTTTTAACATAACACGTCAAAACCAGCAAATCTCGGGTAGGGGGTCCCGAACCATGCGTCTAAGGCAGACGATAACAGGAGGGAGGGGACACAATGTTTTACCCAGGTTCGGGCCCTCTTGATGGAGGTAATACCCTACGTCTTGCTTGATTTATTCTTGATGATATGAGTATTACAAGAGTTGATCTACCACGAGATCAGAGAGGCTAAACCCTAGAAGCTAGCCTATGGTATGATTGTATGTTGTCCTAGGGACTAAAACCCTCCGGTTTATATAGACACCGGAGGGGGCTAGGGTTACACAAGGTCGGTTACAAAGGAGGAGATATACATATCTGTATTGCCTAGCTGGCCTTCCACGCCAAGTAGAGTCCCAATCCGGACACGAGACGAAGTCTTCAATCTTGTATCTTCATAGTCCAACAGTCCGGCCAAAGGATATATTCCGGCTATCTCGAGACCCCCTAATCCAGGACTCCCTCAGTAGCCCCTGAACCAGGCTTCAATGAAGATGAGTCCGGTGCGCAGTGTTGTCTTTGGCATTGCAAGGCGCGTTCTTCTCCAACTTTCAAACTTTGGACCTCTTGGCTTCTGTGCCCAATAAGGGCTATCTCCCACGCGTCAAATGAATACGAGGCGCCAGGGCGTTTTTACATTCGCCCCCTAGCTAGATAAATAAATTGTCTATTAAAGGGATGGGGATCCTTAGATCCAATCCATACCATCCTCCCCCAGCGAGAATCCATCAGAGCGCGTTTCGGAAAGATCCATTCCAGCATGGCCGACCTCCGCAGCTCCTCCTCCCGCCCCCGTAGCCCTAGCCCCGGTGATTGGGAGAGCTGTTCAGTCTCGCACAGTCAATTAGTCGAACTGTAGACTAAGGGATTCCTCCCTCCGGCGTATATGGTGCCCGTTCGAGCCAGGCTTGCCACCTACAATGGCGGGGAGCAAGCGGGGAGCCTTCCCTGTCCCTCTATGGGGGAACGGGTCTGCCTTGTTCCCTATTTATTAAGGGGACTCGGGTTTCCAATTCATCCGTTCCTCCGCGGGCTCCCGGAGTTCTACGGCCTGCAATTACACAATTCCACCCCTGCCACCATTCTACATATCGCCGGCTATGTTGCTCTCTGCGAGTTGTTCCTGGGCTGCGAGGCTCACTTCGAGCTGTGGAAAAGGCTATTTTGCCTCGTCCCTCGCACACATAGGGGGTCACTTTATCAAGTGGGCGGAGCCGAAATATGGGGCATCGCCGGTACCGGATACCTGTCCGGTACCCCGAAGAAGTCATCCGAAGACTGGCCTTCAGAATGGTTTTATATGGAGGACGTTCCCCTTCTGGACCCTGTTCAGTGGGGTCTTCCTGAGTTCAACAATGCTCCTCTGAAGAAACGCCGAAGTTGGCGCCCACGGAGCCCCCAGGTGGAAGACAATGGAGAAGTCCTCTATCTGATGAACCAGATTAAAGCATTGGCTCAATCAGGATTAACAGTAATCGAAGTTATGTCGATTTGCATAATGCGGGGAGTGCAACCACTTCAATATCTTGGGCACCCCTTGTGGTGTTTTAACGGGGCGGATGATGCCACCCGCTGCGGGCGTAAGGGCCCAGACAATGCTGCCGCTTTAGCAAGAATTTTGTCTGAATTGTTCAAGGGAGAGGAAGAGGAGTTCACCCGCATCAAGCCACGGGATGGATTCTCCTTGTACAATCCTCCAAGCTGGGTAAGTTATATCTCCTTACTCCCATTTTTCCCGCATTCATTGTCGTAAGTATTCACCTTGCCACTTTGCGGCAGGAACTGCGAAAAGCCATAAAGGAGGTCAGTAGCCCTTCTCCACAACCAGAGGACCCTGACCGGGCCCTCGACTCAGGACTTGAAGAAGATCCGGTTATCTTCGTGGAGCTGATAGACCGGTAGTTCTATCAGTTAAGCTGCGATGATGCCATGGAGGCCATCACGACCGACTATCCCAGACTGCTCCCTGCATCGCATGTAAGAAAAACCAAAAATCCCAACTCCAAAAACTAGGATCCCCTTTTAGACACTTCACCCACCATATACATATGGCATTTTTACAGGGAAGGCATTCGGGATGCCCTGCCGAACGCGCATCAACTCGCCAACAAGAGGCACCGAGGCCGGGTAGGCCAAAAAGGAAGGCGGTCAGGACGGAGACGCCGGCGCAAAGGTATGACAAAAACCCCACTCCGTGGTTGTCGTCTTTCTCGAAATGTAATGACGCCCGTGTACCTTTAACAGAAAAAAATGCTCACCGGAATATGTCCGGCGATGTTAATAATCATGCTTCCACCAGTCGGGCGCCCGGACCGGACATAGAGGCGGAAGCCGATATGGGGCGGGCGCCGGATAATCTCCCTACAGAGGATGCGGATAGATTATCCGCTACAAACTCAGAAGTGGAAAGCGCCATGAACCATAGGCGCCGTCGGGCCGTACTCTGTGACGCTTGTTTCTCACCAGAGGCATTTGATGCCTTTAATTCTGGAGAGGAGTACCTCCGAGCTGCTCAAGATGGTCTAGCCAGAACCACGGATCAGTATGTAAAGGATGTATGGGTAAGTAAATCTGATGATTTATATGTATCAGTAGCCCCTGAGACTTGAAACAGTTAGCGGAACTAATTTAAGGATCATCTTTATTGTGTAGGTTCTTACAGAGAAGAATACTAGGCTGTCACAAGAGCTAGAGGAATGCAAGACCCAACTGCGGGCCGTTGTTGCCGCATTGCAGGAACCGACAAAGTCACCCGCTGGTAACATTTACTTTAAAGAATGATGGTTACCATATAGTGTGCGGCGTGGCTGCAGATCTAACAATAGATGTTGCAGATGAATCCGGAGAAACTCCGGTGAACCAGCATGTCGTGCGACAGCTAGAGGCTGGCAAACGCGTGCTGACTGAGGTTAGGTGGGGGAAAACAATCTCCAAGACGCCAATATCAAGCTGAGCATGGAACTAAAAGATGTTCGAGCCCAGCTTGCAGACTCCAAGAAGGAGAATAAGCGGCTTCAGCGCGGCATTTTCAGTAAGTGCTTGAACGAATCCTTTTAAAGGAGTTCGGCGAAGAAGCCGACTAACAACGTTATGTCTGTAGGTATGCTGACGGGTCATCCCGCGGAGGAAATGCCCGGGTCTGCAGGTGATCTTCTATCTGAGCTCTCACATCTGCACGAACAAGTTCGGCAGGTGATGCAAGGTGTTGCCCAGGCCTTATGGCCACCCGCCTCCCTGCCAGAAAGCATTGCAGAGCTTATGGAGAAGCTCAAGGGAGCACGGCGGCGCTTTCGATTATGGAAGATATCGGCCTGCCGATAAGGTGCCAGAGAAGCCTGGGCCATGGTGAAGACGCGGTATACCAAGGCTGACCCAAATCACATGGCCGAGGTCGGACTTGTGGGGCCCGACGGAAAAGAGATCCCTGTTAGCTTAGTTTATGGGCAAGTAGAATTAGCCGCAAAGTATTCCCAATAGGATTGTAGGCTAGACCGCCTATTGGATGGTATAGAAGAGGAATTTAGTCAGTCTGCATGACTATGTAATTAAAATGACATGTATAATGCCTTCTAGCCGGATTGTAGATCATTTGTCTTGGCGGACCTTTTCGCTTCAACCTCGGGACCCGATAGTCCGGAGTGTATCCCAATACCTGCTCAGTTATATAAGAACTGGGGTATGCGTGGAGACCAGGCGTAGGGGTCATTAGTGCTTGAACAGACAAGTGCCCAACTAGTTATGTTATATTACATGGGTAGTAAGAAACATCTTCCAGGGAGAATAGTTCCATTAAGGGTTCCTTTCCCTGGGTAAGCATGCCCTAAAGTGCATGTCCGGACTGCGATAGGAAACGCAGGAAAAACATCTGGGGGCAGATGTGCACTATAAATAAAAATCATCTTTTGTTCACCGACCGAATATTCCCTTAAGAACGCTAGCTTCCGGCTTCACCCAGTCTGAGGTACACATCCGGCTGACCCGGTAGTAACAATCGCAGAGGTGCTCCCATTATGCCCTAGCTGAATTAACGGGAACATTGGGCATAAATACAAGAGCCAGGCAACCCAGCTTGGCCAAAACTTAAGTCATATCGATGCATATAATGGCGAATAAAGGTACATGAGGAAGCATAACACATGTGCGGGGCCTGAGGCCCAGATAAATAATGAAGCTTCTATGAAAGAAGCCCCCAGGTATGATGAGCGCGGCTAGCGCATCTATAATGTGCAAGTGAGGCACAAGTTGGCCCTTGAAGGCCTAGAGAAAGAATAAAAGAAAGGAAGAAAGAAAAACAAGATAGATAATGTATATGCAAAAAATGGACAGAGGGAGGGGACGAACATAGAGTCCAGCGCTACGCGTAGAATCTTCAGAGCCTGGCCGCGTTCCATGGGTTCGGCTCGAGTCGACTAGTCGATGCATCCCAGAGTCGGTACACTCCACCGGTCAGAACTTGGTCAATAATAAAGGACCTTCCCATTTGGGCTCGAGCTTGTTCTTTTTCTTATCCGGCAGGCGTAGAACTAGTTCGCCAACGTTATAAGTTTTGGCCCGTACTTCTCTGCTTTGGTATCTGCGAGCCTGTTGCTGATAAAATGCGGAACGGGCTTTGGCTACATCACACTCCTACTCCAGGGTGTCCAGACTGTCCTGCCGATCGAGCTCGGCTTCTCTTTCTTCGTACATGCGCACCTGAGGTGAGTCATGAATTATGTCACAGGGCAAGACTGCCTCTGCACCGTACACCATAAAGAAGGGTGTATATCTGGTACTACGATTTCGTGTGGTCCACAGCCCCCAGAGTACGGAGTCGAGCTCCTCTTCCCAGTGCGTGTTAGACTCCATTAAGGAACGCACTAATCTGGGTTTAATGCCGCTCATTATAAGACCGTTTGCTCGCTCAACTTGGCTGTTGGTTTGTGGGTGATAGACTGAAGCATAATCGAGATTTATGCCCATTTTGCTGCACCATAGTTTTACCTCGTCGGCGGTGAAGTTCGTGCCGTTATCAGTGATGATGCTGTGGGGGGCGCCATAACGATGTACGACCCCGGATATGAAGTCTATCACTGGTCCGGATTCGGCTGTTTTAACAGGTATGGCCTCTATCCATTTGGTGAATTTATCCACCATGATCAGAAAGTATTTTTTCTTGTGGGTTCCCCCTTTAAGGGGTCCAACCATGTCAAGCCCCCAGAACACGAAGGGCCATGTAATGGGGATTGTTTGTAGGGCGGTGGGTGGCATGTGGCTTTGATTTGCAAAGAGCTGGCAACTGGCGCAACGTTGGACCAAGTCCTGTGCATCTGCCCGGGCCATTGGCCAATAGAATCATGTACGAAAGGCCTTGCTTACAAGAGACCGGGCTGCCGCGTGGTGACCGCCGAGTCCGGCGTGGATTTTTGCCAGAAGGTTCCGCCCTTCCTCTTCGGAGATGCACCTTTGAAGGACTTCGGTAGTGCTTTTTTTATACAATTCTCCCTCATGGACCCTGTAGGCCTTAGATCGCCGCACTATGCAGCGTGCCTCGTTTTGGTCCTCCGGAAGTTCCTGCCTAGTTAGGTAGGCCAGGAATGGTTCTGTCCACGGGGCTATGATGGGCATTATTACATGGGCTGAAGGTGTTATTTCGGTGGCGGAGCCTCCGATTGTGTCAGAGTGTTCGGTATTCGAAACGAGCTGACATTTTTAGGACGGCGTTTCGGTAGGCCGCCATTTTTGGATCCTTGGCATCAAAGTCCCCATTTATTTGGGATAATGCGAGGTTTGAATCCCCACACACCTCTAGGCGTTGAATGCCCACGGAGACTGCCATCCGAAGACCATGCAACAGAGCTTCGTATTCGGCTGCGTTGTTGGAGTCTGTATACAATATTTGCAGTACGTACTGAATGGTATCTCCGGTTGGGGACGTCAGGACGACGCCGGCCCCTAGACCAGCCAACATTTTAGAACCGTTGAAGTGCATGATCCAATTGGAGTATGCGCTGTACTCTTTAGGGAGTTCAGCCTCCGTCCATTTGGCGACAAAGTCGGCCTATACTTGCGACTTAATGGCTCATCGAGGTTTGTATGTTACGTCAAACGGGAGGAGCTCAATGGCCCATTTAGCAATCCGGCCCGTAGCATCGCGGTTGTTTATAATATCATCAAGTGGCACTTCCGAGGCTACTATAATCGAACACTCTTGAAAGTAGTGCCGCAGCTTCCAGGATGCCATGAATACCGCATAGGCTATCTTTTGATAATGTGGGTACCGTGATTTGCATGGAGTGAGGACAGTGGATACATAGTATACCGGCTTTTGAAGAGGGAATTTATGTCTGTCAGCTTCTCGTTCGACAACGAGCATTGCGCTTACAACTTGATGAGTTGCCACAATGTACAACAACATTGGTTCGCCGATGTTTGGCGCGGCCAGGATTGGGTTGGTTGCCAAAATGGCCTTTATTTCTTCCAATCCGGCTGTGGCAGCGTCCGTCCACTCGAAGTGTTCGGTGCGCCGAAGGAGTCGATAAAGGGGTAAAGCCTTTCTCCTAAGCGGGAGATAAAGCGGCTTAGAGCCAGCATGCATCCAGTTAACTTCTGGATTTGCTTGAGGTCTGTTGGGGTAGCCAACTGCGATAAAGCTCGGATTTTGGCCAGATTAGCTTCAATACCTCTACTGGAGACGATTAAACCCAGGAGCTTTCCGGCTGGTACGCCGAAAATGCATTTTTCCGGATTGAGCTTGATGTCGTATGTTCGGAGGTTGTCGAATGTGAGCCTCAAGTCGTCTATCAAAGAGTCAACGTGTTTGGTTTTGACGACCACATCGTCTATGTATGCCTCTACTGTTTTGCCGATTTGTTTCTCCAGACAAGTCTGAATCATGCATTGATATGCTGCGCCGGCGTTTTTGAGCCCAAAGGCATTGTGTTGAAACAGAAGGGACCGTATGGTGTGATGAATGTTGTTGCGGCTTGGTCGGACTCCACCATCTTGATTTTGTGGTAACTGGAGTATGCGTCGAGGAAACACAATGACTCGTGTCCTGCGGTAGCATCGATAATTTGATCGATGCGGGGGAGGGGGAAGGGATCCTTTGGGCAAGCTTTATTGAGGTCCTTGAAATCAACACAAAGACACCAGGACTTATCCTTCTTTGGTACCATCACCAGGTTTGCTAGCCAGTCTAGGTGTTTTATTTCTCCCATGAATTCAGCCTCCAATAACTTGGCTAGTTCCTCTCCCATGGCCTGTCTCTTAGGTTCGGAGAAATGCCGAAGAGCTTGCTTGACCGGCTTGAATCCCTTTAGGATATTGAGGCTATGCTCAGCCAGCCTGCGTGGGATTCCTGGCATGTCTGAGGGATGCCAGGCGAATATGTCCCAATTCTCGCGCAGGAACTCTCGTAGTGCAGCGTCCACGGCGGGGTTTAACTGTGCCCTGATGGAGGCTGTTTTTGTAGGGTCCGTTGGGTGGACTTGGAATTTGACTATTTCATCCGCTGGTTTAAAAGAGGTGGACTTGGATCTCTTATCGAGTATAACGTCGTCCCTGTCCACTGTGGAGCGTAGCGTGGTTAATTCCTCGGCCGAGAGGGCTTTGGATAATGCCTCGAGGGCCAGTGCGGCTGTTTTGTTTTCGGCGCAGAGTGCTATGTCCGGATCACTGGCGAGAGTGATGATTCCGTTGGGCCCGGGCATTTTGAGCTTCATGTACCCATAATGGGGTACGGCTTGGAAGATCGTGAACGCCTCATGTCCTAAAAGGGCGTGGTATCCACTGCTGAATGGGGCCACTTGAAATGTAATTTCTTCGGACCTATAGTTCTCTGGCATACCGAATACCACATCTGGTGTGATTGTCCCAGCGCATCGTGCCTCCCGACTGGGTATGATTCCCCTAAAGGTTGTGCTACTTTGCTCAATGCGGTTCCAGTCTATTTCCATTTTTTGAAGAGTTTCCTCATAAATGAGGTTTAATCCGCTGCCGCCGTCCATGAGTACTTTGGTGAGTCGAAAGCCGTCCACGATTGGACTGAGGACCAGTGCGGCTGGTGCTCGGGCTGTTCGGAATTTAGGTTCGTCACTGGCATTGAAGGTAATAGCCGTGTCACTCCATGGATTTATTGCTGCTACGTGGCAGATTTCGGCCATGCTGCGGAGTGTTCGCTTGCGCCTATAATTTGACGCGAAGGTCTCAAAGACTGCTAACACCGTATGGTTATCTACGGGATGGTGCTCTGTGGTGTTTGGGATAAGAAGATCCTCACCACTTTTGGCCACCTGCCGGAGTATCCAACATGCTCTAAGGCTGTGCTTTGGTATTGTATCCGTTGTACTATGAATTTTGCAGGGTCCGTTAAGCCATCCCTCCAGTATGGTTCCATGCCGTGTAGATGATTTTTGTTTCTTTGCAACTAGCTCAGGTGTCTTATGATAGTGCACCCTTTTACTTCGGACTGGGTGTATATTCGGGGCCGGATTATCCCAAAATTTCGTTCCGGTTTTCCAGGCGCTTTCCATCGCACAGTACTTTCGTACTATGGATGCCAAGTCAGCGAAGCGTGATATGTCACGGCGACTTAAGGCGTTAAGGATTCCCTTGTCCGTGCAATTATTGCAAAAAAGTGAGACTGCATCTTCCTCGCGACAGTTCTTAACCTTGTTCAGCACAAGGAGGAATCTGGCCCAATAATGATGTATTGTTTCATGCGGCTCTTGCCTGATGTGGGAAAGATAGTTTATGTCTGGGTGGGTGGGTGGATTTGAGTCCGAACCCCTACCCGATCTGAGACCCAGGGGCCGAGGAGTTTCCAATCTTGGAAGTTTGGGTTCCAGAGTGTTGCCCGATAAGTCTGCCCCGCTGCCTGGTTCTAGGTTCAGGGTTTGGGTGATGTCCTCCCGTAAGCAGGTATCCGGCTCAGAGAGCTCAGGAGTCCGGACATATTTAGTCCTCAAAATAGAGGAAGAGTTGCCGCATTGTTCCTCCACCACCGCAACGTGATGGGTGATCGATGGAGAGTTCATCTCCCTTTGATCGGGTTAAAGCCCAATCCGATCATAGTCTATAGCGACTCCCAAGGCGGCGAGGCGATCCAAGAGTTAGTTTAGAGAAGAGAGCTCCATTGGATCCATCTACTCGGCGAATTCCGAGCCCACGTGGAGGTTGTTTTTGATGACCCGCGAAGTCATCGTCGGTGCAGCGGCCGAACAGGCAGTCATGACGAAACTGCCTAGCCAGAGAGTTTGGCCGTCAGCCAGAGCTCCCTCGGTGGCAATGTCGCTTTTAACAATGAGATGAGGCATCCTTCCTTACGGCGACGTCATAGAGGAACTCTCAATGAAAGCACCAATGTCGGTGTCAAAATCGGCGGATCTCGGGTAGGGGGTCCCTAACTGTGCGTCTAAGGTGGATGGTAATAGGAGGCAGGGGACACGATGTTTTACCCAGGTTCGGTCCCTCTTGATGGAGGTAAAACCCTACGTCCTACTTGATTTATTCTTGATGATATGAGTATTACAAGAGTTGATCTACCACGAGATCGGAGAGGCTAAACCCTAGAAGCTAGCCTATGGTATGATTGTATGTTGTACTACGGACTAAAACCCTCCGGTTTATATAGACACCGGAGGGGGCTAGGGTTACACAAGGTCGGTTACAAAGGAGGAGATATACATATCCATATTGCCTAGCTTGCCTTCCATGCCAAGTAGAGTCCCATCCGGACACGAGACGAAGTCTTCAATCTTGTATCTTCATAGTCCAACAGTCCGGCCAAAGGATATGATCCGGCTGTCCGGATACCCCCTAATCCAGGACTCCCTCAGTAGCCCCTGAACCAGGCTTCAATGACAATGAGTCCGGCGCGCAGTGTTGTCTTCGGCATTGCAAGGCGGGTTCCTCCTCCGAATACACCATGGAAAAATCTAAATACAAGGATAGTGTCCGACCCTGCAAAATAAGTTCCACATACCACCCTACAGAGAATAATATTTCCACCAATCTAATCTGCTGACATGTTTTGGCAACATGACATTATGTCATGGCCCAGTGATTATTCGAACCGTTTCCTTTAACTAGCCCCGCACATAACGCGAGGCAGTTTCCTAACACGTCTTGTCAATGCAGAGATTGTGTCCCCCTTATTACGGGATTCTCATCCATACGGGCGTGGGTAACCCAACCGTGCCATCGATTACGGCGCTTGGGGGATAAGCGAGTTTTACCGGGCTAGTGGGGGCGCATAGTTTCGGCCGCCCTTATAAAGGGACAAGGTTTAACCTTTTTCTACCCACGCCTTCTTCCTCCTTGCTCATCCGTTCTTGCGCACTCGAGCTCCAACACCCAAGTCCACATCCTTCCCCTCAACCTTCTCCAAACATGTCCGGAGCGGGAGGCAAATGGATGGCTTCCTCTGTTATGGAGGGACACATCAAGAAGCTATGCGGAGCCGGATACTTAGCCGCGAATATCGCGCATTGGCTGCCCGCTGCGGGGCAGATCGTCCCTACCCCGGAACCTCAGGGGAGGGTAGTTTTCCTCCACCACTTCCTCCACGGACTGGGGTTTCCCCTCCATCCATTCGCCCGCGGTCTCATGTTCTACTACGGGCTGGACTTCCATGATCTAGCCCCGAACTTCATCCTCAACATTTCGGCGTTCATCGTCGTGTGTGAGGCTTTCCTCCGCATCCGGCCCCACTTCGGCCTGTGGCTAAAGACCTTCAATATCAAGCCGAAGGTGGTGGGGGGCCAACAAGCAGAATGTGGCGGAGCCATGGTGGGCAAGATTCCCAATGTTATATGGCTTGAAGGCTCCTTCGTGGAGACCATAAAGGGGTGGCAATCGGCGTGGTTCTACATCACCGAGCCGCGCGACACCACCTGGGTGGCGGCCCTCGAGTTTCCATCCGGAATCCCCATGCGTCTCACCTCCTGGAAAGAGAAGGGACTGTCCTGGGGTTCATCGGTGGAGCTGGACGGACTCCAGAAGTGTATCCGGAATATGGCAAGCAAAAAGCTCAAGCTTGTCAACACAGTCCAGGTCATGCTCATCGGACGGATCCTCCCATCTCAACAACGGGACTTCAATTTGTGGGAGTTCGGCCCGGCCCAGCAGCAGACTCTGAGTGAGCTCTTCGACATGATGCATAAGGACGTCTAGAGGGTGCTGTTCAAGGGCGCCGAGGTCCCTCCCTCTCTCATCGAGGATCGCGGGCTAAGCGCGAAGCGCCCAGCGCATTCGGTGAGTTCTATAAATCCGGTAGGATATTTTATTTCCCCTAGCTTAATCATGTGCGGGGTCTGAGCTCCGTGCCTTTGACAGGACTGGGTGGAGACGTCGGGGCAGATTAACTGTCCGGCCCCTCTGCCCGAAGACACTGCGGACGCTCTCCTGACGGAGATGCTGACTCCGGCTCCTTACAAGGTGCCGGAGAAGACCAAGAAGGCCAAGGGAACCCGAAAGAGTTCCCGATGCCAGGTGTTATCGGACTCATCTTCCGATAACTCTGCGACTCACTCCTCCCCTGAAGACAAGGAGGAAGATGAAGATGCTCCCCCTCCAGTCGGGGGAGACAAGAAAAGGAAGGCTGCCCCAACCAGGGGGGCCGAAGGGTCCAAGAAGGGAAGGACTCTTCTTCCGGACTACTCCACCACCGCCGTTGAAGGTGAAGACGAGTGGCTGCTCAGGGCTAAGCCCCTGGTGAACTCGTAAGTATTCGGATGCCAGCGTAATTCATAGAATACCTTTGTCGCACTGATTCTCCTAACGCCGAATTATGATTATGCAGACCGCCACGAGCTTGTATCGACGTATCGTCGGACGGCTCCCTGGGCTCGTCGGATATGGATAGCGATCCACTTCCGACCGCCACCTCCCCTTGCCCTACAGAAAATGCCGAGGTATTGTCTCAAGAGGCACCGGGTCGAGGGGAGACAGTCCCGGAGGTGCTTCGAGGCGACCTTCCGGATTCTGGGAGCAGAGGGAGCAAGGCTCCCGAGGGCTCCGAGTTCAGCCCTCAACCGAACACCGCACTGGAACCTCCAGTGGTTCCGAACTCAGGCAGGCGGCCTCCTTCAAAAATGGGCAAGACGCCTGTGCCGGTGACCTCTGTCCATCCAGAGGCACCGGACAATCTGCTGGGAGCGCTTCGCAGCGCTTCCATCGACGAAGAGCACCGCACTATTATGAGTGCGGTGATCCAGAAGGTTCAGTCCGCCAAGAGCGTACTGACTGAAGCCTGTGCCAGCCTTCTGACAGGCTTTGAGGTAAGTATTTGAAATATAGGAAAAATATTACCGCATAGACAGTAGCCCCTGATGCTCTGGTCGGTGTTCACAAAGAAAAGCCGAACAGAGGATCAAACAATATCGCAGGAGTCTAATATAAGTATGTCTATATGCGTATGTAGGCTTCGCTGCTGGCCTCTGCCGCACTGACTGCGGAGGTCGCCGCACTGAAGCAGGACCTCGAAGGGTCCAAGGAAGAGCTCGTCCTTGCCAGGAGGCAGCTCGAGGAGAACAAAGGTAAGTAGTACCTAGTCTATGGATATATATAAAAAGAATGCGATTGCAAAATGACAGGATCATCATAAATTTGCCAGGGGCCACGACCGAGGTGGCGACCCTGAAGCAAGCGCTATCCGAGGCCGAAAACAAAGCGGCCAAGGAGCGCACCGAGCGGGAAAAGCATGAGGCATGGGTGGGCGGGGTGCAGCAAGAGCTCCACGCTCTCGTGATGAAGCACGAGGCGTTGGATCTTGACTTGAAGATGCGAGAGTCCGAGCTTGCCACAACCCTTGAGAGTGCAAAGAGTGCCAAGGCCGAAGCCCAAAAGGCCCTCCAGGAGATTGATGCGATGAAGAAGATAGCGGCAGGTAAGGCATTCTATATGCAAAGCAAGTATGTGAAAGTAAATTACTTGTTACTTACCCGAATCAGGAGCTCTCCAGGAGCATTTGCAGATTTGCCCCGCAGCGTGTCAGATGCCGCACAGTTTTACCAGGCCGAGGAGGGAAGCTCAACGGAGAAGTTGTTCTGGTCTCAGTATACTGGGACCGGACACCCGATGCCTCTGAGCGACCAGCTGAAGCAACTGGTCGAGCTCCACAAGGCAGCCAAACAGGCCATGAAGGGCTTTATAGTCCAGATGTGGCCTGGCGACGCCCTTCCCAACAGCTACTTTGGCCTGGTGAGGCGGCTTGTGGATGCCTGCCCACGGCTGGAAGTCATCAAACGGTCTGTCTGCATCGAAGGTGCACGCCGGGCTTTTGCCCGTGTGAAGGTGCAATGGGCCAAGATGGACACCGTGAAGCTGGTGAAGGAAGGGCCGCCGCAGGGCAAGGAGCATCGCCGCCCTGAGATGTACTATGAGGGTGTCCTGAAGGGTGCCCTTCTTGTAGCGGACGAGTGTGCAAAAGATGTAATATTTGAATGAACTTGCTCGTGTAATCCTGTATTATGAAAACTTGTTCATATGCGCTATGCAACGCTTGTCTGAATTTAAAATATTACCTTCTGTTCGGCTGTTTATCAAATCTGAGAGATGGCTAGCCGTCGGCTTCTGCCCCCACACCACGAGTGCTAGGGTGTTCGGGATAAACCTGAGCACTCTTGTTCCCATTGTTAGGTCCTTCGAGGGAGGTGCTCAGCACAACGAACAAGGCAATCGGACTATAATGCGTTATCACTCTCACTTAGCCATAGAATTCTATAATTTTAAATTTCGGCGAAGCCCTTAGTATTCGGAAGGCCGAATTCGGGGCGCGATACACGCCTTAAGCCGGACAGGGCCGGCTCCTCGCTCTAAGCGGCATAAGTCTTTAGGGACTTGCAACCTCTCGAACAGCGACCAGTCTCTCGCCTTATCATGACAGTCAGTTTTAGCTTTCTCTACTGAGGTGCTTAGCCCAGTAGAACCGGGGCACAATCGCAGAAGCTCTCCTAGTGCTACCTTAGCCTATATAGTGGAACATAAGGTACCAAAACATGGGAGCCGGGCAAACCCAACTATTGACCCAAGACATGATTCGGAGCTGATGCATATAATGCTATAAGTTCGGGGTGCCGCACTGTCGAAAGTGTTCAGACTTCTCACGCCGTATTATGGGGTATGCTTAAGCCCCTAGCGTATTGGCCGTACCAGAGTGTACGGGTGCTAGATGTCGTGAATGAACATATATATATAAAGGAAGAATGCAATAATAGTCTTAATGCTATGCATTGTTTATTCAAAAAGGTGCGTTAAAGCAGAATATTACAAGTGGTGCGATAAGCAAAAAGTGGGACTATTTAACATGTCCCTTCCAAGGACAAGCTGAGGAATGGTATTAAAGCAAATATTTCACTCGTTATCGTAATCCACCTAGGAGTTCCGTGGTGTGACATAGCTTTCTGTCTCCTTGGTTGCTGCATCATGTGTTCGGCAATCATGCTACCGGACAGGGTTTCCAGAGATTAAAGTCCTGAAAGAGAAAAATAACAAAGCGGGAAGCCCCTAGTGTGGTTTAAGCCATGACTTGGAGCGTGCCGCAGTCGTGCCCCCCTCCCCGTCTGTGCCCATGGTATTTTTAATGCGTAATTATGTATGCGTGGCACGGATTTCGTTGCTTGGAAGGGACTGGGGTGGGGGCCGCATTGCTATGCGAGCTCGGGACATGCCAGGCGGTCCTGTTGCCGATTACTCCGGGCACACTTGAAGGTGTCCGGGTCCTTAATCGCCGAACTAGTGGATTGCCTTAAGAGGCTGCTTTGCGCTTCTGCTGCGAGGGCTGCAGTGTTCTCCTTCATGCGGAGAGAGCGCTCTGTGTTTCCATTGACTGTGATGACCCCCCGAGGTCCTGGCATCTTGAGCTTGAGATATGCATAATGCGGTAGCGCATTGAATCTTGCAAATGCGGTTCGCCCAAGCAGTGCATGGTAGCCACTTCAGAACGGGACTATGTCGAAGATTAACTCTTCGCTTCGGAAGTTATCCGGAGATCCGAAGACCACTTCCAGTGTTACTTAGCCTGTGCAATGGGCCTCTACACCTGGTATGACGCCTTTAAAGGTCGTTTTTGTGGGTTTGATCCTTGAGGGATCGATACCCATTTTGTGCACTGTGTCCTGATAAAGCAGGTTCAGGCTGCTGCCGCCATCCATAAGGACTCGAGTGAGGTGAAATCTGTCAATGATTGGGTCTAGGACCAATGCGGCAAATCCGCCATGACGGATACTAGTGGGGTGGTCCCCACGGTCGAAGGTGATTGGACAGGAAGACCATGGGTTGAATTTTGGGGCGACTGGCTCCAACGCATATACGCCCCTGAGCGCACGCTTCCGATCCCTCTTGGGGATGTGGGTTGCGTATATCATGTTCACCATCCGCACTTGAGGGGGGAACCTCTTCTGTCCTCCGGTGTTCGGCTGCCGGGGCTCCTCCTCGTCATTGCTATGTGACCCCTTGTCTTTATTTTCGGCATTTAATTTTGCGGCCTGCTTGAACACCCAACAATCCCTGTTGGTGTGGTTGGCTGGCTTGTCGGGGGTGCCGTGTATTTGACACGAGCAATCAAGTATACGGTCCAAACTGGAGGGGCCCGGAGTGCTTCTTTTGAATGGCTTTTTCCGCTGACCGGGTTTAGAGCCTTTGAATCCGGCATTGACTGCCGTATCCTCGGTATTGTCGCTGTTAATGTGGCGCTTATGCTTGTTGCGATGTGACCTGCCATTGCCGTCCTTAGTATCCAAAGTACCATGGTTCTTTGATATGTTATTACGGCGAGCCAGCCAGCTGTCTTCTCCCACACAAAACCGGGTCATGAGTGTCGTGAGGGCTTCCATAGATTTCTGCTTTTCCTGACCAAGGTGCCGGGCTAGCCACTCGTCGCGGATGTTGTGCTTGAAAGCTGCTAGGGCCTCTGCATCCGGATAGTCGACGATTTGATTTTTCTTTGTTAGGAACCGTGTCCATAATTGCCTGGCTGATTCTTCTAGCTGCTGAATTATGTGGCTCAAGTCATCGGCATCTGGTGGTCGCACATAAGTGCCCTGAAAGTTGTCGAGGAATGCGGCTTCCAGATCTTCCCAACAGCCAGTGGACTCTGCTGGCAAGCTGTTGAGCCAATGCCGAGCTGGTACTTTGAGCTTGAGTGGGAGGTATTTAATGGCGTGTAGATCATCACCGCGGGCCATGTGGGTATGCAGGAGGAAATCCTCGATCCATACCGCAGGATCTATTGTGTTGTCGTATGATTCAATATTTACGGGTTTGAAACCCTCTAGGATTTGATGATCCATTACTTCGTCTGTGAAGCATAGGGGGTGTGCGGCGCCTCTGTACTGGGCTATGTCGCAACGCAGGTCAAATGAGTCTTGCCCGCTGTGTTCGGCCCGGCCGGACTTACTTTCACTGTATTCGGCATGATGATTATCGTCTCGCATAGTGGTGTGCCCTCGTGATCCGTAGATCGATCTTGCATGTTTTGCTTTGTCCTCCAATACGTCTCGCAGGTCTGGTGTATTTCCCCATGCCTTCTTGTTTGAATGGCGTCGGGGTGCAGGCTGAGCTTTTGGCTGGAATGTTTCTTTGTCGCGGTCACGAGGTGGCCAATCAGCCGCGTCATACGCTGGGGATGTAGGTTTCGGTGCTTCCTCCTCCAGTCGGGGTAGCAACCTGCACTTTGGGTAACTCTTGGAGGGGCGTTCGAGTTTATATTCCTCGGCCACCAGGACTTCAGTCCATCTGTTGGCTAGCAAATCTTGATCAACTTGAAGCTGCTGCTGCTTTTTCTTAAGGCTATTTGTCGTGGCTATAAGCCGGCGCTTGAAGCGCTCTTGTTCGACGGGATCATCGGGCATGACGAATTCGTCATCGTCGAGGCTTGCCTCGTCTTCGGAGGGAGGCATGTAATTATCATCCTCCGCCTCTCCATCTGCCGCTCTCTCAAGAGGGCTGGCTCCTCCATCATCCTGCTCTAAATCTTGCTGGAGGGGATTGTTGTTGTCTTCGGCACTGTCCGGAGTGCTATTATATCTGGTGCCGGTATCACCACTTTTGCCTTGGCGGGACTTAGAGCGGCGCCGCTGACGCCGGCGCTTGGGTTGCTTCTTGGAGGGGTCATCCTCCATTGTCTCATCGCCATTGCCTTCTTTGGGTGTGTCCACCATGTATATATCGTATGATGAGGTGGCTGTCCAGTGCCCTGTGGGCAGTGGTTCCTCTTCGACTCCCGCATCGTCGTCCATACCGTCGAAGTCTTCGGAGTCGAAGTCGAGCATGTCGGTTATGTCATCGACAGTGGCTACTAAGTGGGTGGTGGGTGGGCGATGAATTTCTTCGTCATCCGCATCCCAATCATGCCGGACGTAGTTCGGCCCGGCCTCTCCTGACAAGGAGAGAGACCTTAATGAGTTCAGTATGTCGCCAAAGGGCGAGTGCTGAAAAATATTCGTGGAGGTAAACTCCATGATCGACGCCCAATCGGATTCGACAGGAACGGGCGCGTGCGGTTCAGAGTCCGTGGCCGGAGAAGGATCCGGCAGTTTGGCAACATGGCTCTCGTGAAGGGTAAGGTCACCGCTGAGGATACGGCCTCCGTGACGGGGTCCATCCACCCGTCCATGGATGGCGCAACTAGCTCCGAATTGAGGCTCGGAGTGGCTGCCTGTGCGATCTCCTAAATACGGTCCGATGGTCGAGCTAAATCGTACTCATCATGACCGCGCGGCGCACACGGCAGGGGCTCGAATCCGTCGAAGATCAAGTCTCCACGGATATCGGTCGTGTACTTTAAGCTTCCAAACCTGACCTGGTGGCCAGGGGCGTAACTTTCGATGTGCTCCAGATGGCCAAGCGAGTTGGCCCACAGTGCGAAGCCGCCGAACACAAAGATCTGTCCGGGGAGAAAAGTCTCACCCTGGACTGCATCGCTATCGATGATTGTAGGAGCCATCAAGCCTAACAGCGACGACACAGAGGAACTCTCAATGAAAGCACCAATACGGTGTCAAAACCGGCGGATCTCGGGTAGGGGGTCCCGAACTGTGTGTCTAAGGCGGATGGTAACAGGAGGCAGGGGACATGATGTTTTACCCAGGTTCAGGCCATTTTGATGGAGGTAAAACCCTACGTCCTGCTTGATTTATTCTTGATGATATGAGTATTACAAGAGTTGATCTACCACGAGATCGGAGAGGCTAAACCCTAGAAGCTAGCCTATGGTATGATTGTATGTTGTCCTACGGACTAAAACCCTCCGGTTTATATAGACACCAGAGGGGGCTAGGGTTACACAAGGTCGGTTACGAAGGAGGAAATATACATATCCGTATTGCCTAGCTTGCCTTCCACGCCAAGTAGAGTCCCATCCGGACACGAGACGAAGTCTCCAATCTTGTATCTTCATAGTCCAACAGTCCGGCCAAAGGATATAATCCGGCTATCCGGATACCCCCTAATCCAGGACTCCCTCATAGGCCCCACATACTTTGCCTCTTTTTTTACATAACACGTCAAGTCGCAATTTGTTTGTTCACCCGTGGTAGACGATCTTCCATCAAGTGGACAACCAGTACACATGTTAAATTACCACGTTGGCTGCCTTTTCGTACAGAAATGAGCTCCATCGTGTACCCGCGCGGGTGTGGTTGGGAAAGACATGGGAGTATGTGTTCCCTGCGTGAACCTCTTCTCTCTGTGCACATCCTCCACCTATGTGGGTGTGTGTGAGAGAGATACAAACCTAGACATAATGCGCTGCCCATCCCCATGCCTCCGCCCAGTCCGACCACCAGTCACCACCACTCCCCACTCCTCCTCACCTTATCTCTCATCTTTCTCGAGATATCATTTTTTTGATGAAATTCTCGAGATACCATTTTTCCGATAAAATTCTTGAGATATCATTAGTTTTTACACATGGGATTACTCCTGCGTGGGTCAATCACAATAGGTGTTTTGTAAAAAAATGCATCTTGATGTTCTGTGCAATGCACGAGCATCTTGCTAGTCCATGAAAACAACACATGGCAAAATTTCACGGCGAATGAGGGATTTGAATCTGCTGGGAGGGGCTGTTTGGATCTTGCCCGGGGTAGCCAAAATATTGGCGACCCGTTTGTCCACTGGTGCCTTTGCCACCAATGAACAAGGAATGGCTCGGGTGCTCATGCATCCTCCAGCACGCACGTTGGAGACGAGCTCGCACGATCTGTGCATTTTTTGTCCCACCATGCCGCCCGAGCCGGCGGCAGACCGACCGGCGACCTGCAAATTACGCCATCCAACCATAGCCGCACAAGTTCTAACAGCAACTCAACCAACCGGACGAAATTCATGCAAACACGGCGATATTTCATATAAACTATGACAAAATTCATACAAAATATCGGATTTTCATACAAACATGATGGATTTCATTACATTTAAATCAACTAAGCGGTGCTACTTCTGGGCAGCACATGTATATAATACTTGGCCTAAATGGTCACCCGCCGATCCATTTGTGTTCCTCATGTCCAGCAGCACGATCATTGGACTGCCGGGAGCCCCGGAGGTATATGCTTCAGCGCAAAGGACGGCTTGCTTCCCCACTGCCCAACTAATATGGTTGGCTAATGCCCAAGATGATGGTGTAAGGGGGCTTCTCCGCTTCCGTGGAGCCCATGCGGGGTCGACGAAGGTCTTGGCAACAAAAGGATCCAGCAAGACACCTGCTGTGTATGCCGGCGTCGCCTCCCCCATGGCCTTCATGGGACCAAAGCGGTGGTGGCCTCCCATGTTCTACTTCTCCTCAATGATGGTTGCGGACGCGGAGGCGCTGGCCACCGACTCGTCACTCTCCGCGCACTCGGCTTCTGTCTCTGCTTTCATATCGCGGTCGCCGGCATGGGAGTCTCGGCCATAGAAACGGGAGATGCGGTCGCAGACACGGGAGGCGCGGAACGAGGCGGCGGCGTGGACGGCAGCGATGACTCCCGTGCGCTGCTCCTCGTCGAGCTGGCCTAGAGCGGCGAGTTGCTGAACCGTGCGCCGACTTGGGGCATCAACTGGCTCCGTCGGGTGGGGGGGTGGAGGTGGATCAGCGAGCCATTGTAAGAGAGGACAAAATGGTGAAGGAGGAGATAGGGGAGCGGCGGAGGTGTGCGATTCTTGGCCGGCATTTGGCCTCATTTAAATAGGAGATTAAATAGACGGCGGGCGGGAGGAGCTCGGCCAGCGTTGCGTTTAATGTCGGTCCGGTCATGAACGAACGTGTGTCCAGTGTGGGTTTCTCGGCTTCCACACGAGTTTCATGGAGGCGTTTGAATGCGACAAGGAGGTGTGTTCAGCCAAGCATGCAGCGAGTGGCACCCTCGACTTTGACGTACGACACATCGCCGTTCTTCAACTAACGTGTGGGCTCTTTGGGTACATGGCCTGCATGTTAGTGAACCAACGCAGGCAGCGCACGACAAAGGATTTGGTGGGCCAGGGCAGTCAGAAGTAGGCATTTCATAAACCGATGATTGTTCATTGAGTGTGACGTCATCTATTTCATGTAGATAAGCCTACTATATAATGTAAGAGAATTTTATAATTTTCATATATACGTTGATAGCCCATTCGATACGTTGTGATTCATAAAGACTACTGCAAACATCAATGTTCTGCTTATCACAGATAAGATTGATTAATACCCGTAACAATCCGTGTCCTTAACAAAGGGTGCATGCACGTATAGCTTGAGCGTGTGTCTTGCATCATGTGTTGTGTGCATGCAGGCATGCGAGTGTTGCATGCGTGCATGTGTACGTTTCAGTGTTGCATGCATGTATGCATACGTGCGTGTATTTGTGAGTGCATGTCTACGTGTCAGTGTTGCACGCTTGCATGCATGCGTGTGTTCGTTAAGTGTACGTGTCAGTGTTGCATGCCTGCATGCATGCGTGTGTTCGTGCGAGTGTTGCGTGCACGCATGTGTACATGCAGGGTGAGGCTACACATCAGTCGACTGGCTTTTTCATCTCTGGTCAGTAGATTTTTCAGCAATTGGATACGAAATCAAGGGCCTACAGTTTATCTTCAACATCAACCCCCCTGAGCCGCTAGCCACCACAGGCCGAACCGCCAGCCGCCGCCACCTGCAGCCGGCCCGCGCCACCACGCCACCCCGCCCGTCCCGAAACCACTCCCCACCGCCGGTCTGCCGCCGCCCCGGCCATCCCTCTAGGCCCCCCGCGCCGAGCTTTTTCTCTGGCGATCCCCACGCCAGCGCCCAATCACTGCACCCCCCACCGCCGGCGACTGCCAACCAGAGGTCTCACGACTTCGAATCCCCACCGACCACTAATTTATTACCATTTCTGTCCTTCATATATGCGCTGACAGGTGGGCCCTATGGTAATGTGCGCTGCAGAATGTGGACCATTTGACTGGTCAATTGATCGTGTCATTAACAAATTACAGAGCTGTATGGTGAGCCAGTGACCGTATGATCACCCTAAAATGTATTTTATTAGCACATTATAGACTCAAACTACCATTTCTTTTTTTTCATATACAGGCTGACAGGTGGGCCCCATGGTTACGTGCCCTGATGGTGCAACACTAGTTGCGCTACGTGGAACATTTGATTGGTCAATTGATTGTGTCATCAACAAAATACGGAATTATACGGGTGAGCCAGTAACTGTATAATCACGGCATGTATTTTTTAACATGGTACATACACAAGCGCTCATATATACGCGCAGGCACTCACCGCTATAAGCGCACACACGCAAACCCTACCCCTATGAGCACCTTCGAGAGAGTGAGCCAGCATATGATCTTGAGATTTTATGAAGTCACCATAGGTGCCTCACGGTCAAGTGGAACGTCTCCTCCCACTGAATGCACATCGCCGGAAAATACTAAAATTAAACCAGGATAAATGTGAGCACCAGGACTTTAACCCTGGTGGGCTCTAGAAACCACTGTCCTCCTAACCATCCAACCACATGTTGGTTAGCACCACAAAATGTATGTGGTGACCGTGATGAGCTTATTCTGAAGTCCAGTGAACATATCATGCTTTCGCTTCAAATACAATGACTGTAAGTGTCGTCAACAAAATACGGAGCACGCATCAAATACAATTTCTGTCAGTGTCATCAACAAAATACAGACACGTATCATGAGCTAGATACCGTATGATCACAACGGGAATGTATATGGTGACCGTAAGCATATTCTGAAGTCCAATGACCGTACAATGCTTTCGCTTGAAATACAGTGACCGTCACGCGTGAATGTGTCATGGGCATGCATACTTTTAGAGGGTCGAGAGATAGTTTGTGTGCGTACGTGAAAGTGGTGTAGAAAGAGGGGGTGTCCAGTGGAGTCAAGGAAAGATATGCCCTTTGTTTCTCTTTCCCGTGACTAATATTTTAGGAGAAAATATAAACATTCACAATGCAGAACAAATATTTTTGGATGCACCATGCAATTAACTTTCATGTATAACATTGTACTATTCTATATGCTTATTTTCTTAGTGGTCGATTGCGTGTGTGGTGTGGTGGGCACATCATTTCTAGTTGGGGTGGGCACATCATTTCTAGTTGTGGTGGGTCAACGTGAGGACTCATGGGTCGGTTCCATCCTGCGCCACATAGGTTGGACCGAGACGCATTATGCAAAGACCCATGTGGAGGACTCGGAGTACAACACGAAGCTACCAGAGTCATGGAGGACTCTATCCCCACTGGTGATAAGCCGACTATATACGATGTGTAACCCTAGGCCCCGGGTATGTTATAGAAGCCTGGGGGCTAGTTCGTCGATAGTATACACACATGCACAATGCCTGGTACTCATGTGTACTTTGTACACACCCCTATCACTAATATACAATACCAGGAGTAGGCTTTTTCCTCAACTGCAAGGGTCCGAGCTTGGGTAAAACTTTGCCTCGTATTACCATCCAGCCTAACAGTCACGGATATCCTCCCGAATGATCTGATGGAATCATATCTGCCAACTACTAAGAGAGAGGTGTGTCTAGGGGGGCATTGTTTGCGAGAGAGGCCTAAAGATAATGTGCATGCCGGAGACACGTAGGCACATATGTGTGCATTTAGAGGGCTAGCAGAGACCGTGCGTGTGTATATATGCATGTGAGAGAAATAGTGTTTTCCAACTAAGATTAGTGAAAAGAGTGGTACATAGTAGTCACAGAGAGAGAGAGAGAGATTGTAACACCCATCACAGGCTCTCACGATCAACGAAGGATATTCCTTCTCTCAGAAAGACCCGATCAGTCTCGGAATCTTGGTTACAAGACATTTCGACAATGGTAATACAAGACCAGCAAGACCGCCTGATGTGCCGACAAATCCCGATAGAGGTCGCACGTATCTCGTTCTCAGGGCACACCGGATGGGAAAGACGTCGGGTTGGCTGAGACCCTGGTTGCCCAGGGGGCACCGGACATCGCCCAGTTCGGACCAACACTCAGAGGAGCACTTGCCCGGGGGAGGGGGGTTAAAATAAAGATTGCCCTCGGGTTAGCTGCTCCCAAGGGAAAAAGGCTTAGGTTGTTAGGAAAATGTAAAACCAAGGTTGGGCCTTGCTGGAGGAGTTTGATTCAAAGCAAACTGTCAAGGGGGGCCCATAGCCCCAACCGCGTAAGGAACGCAAAATCAAGGAACATAACACCGGTATGACGGAAACTAGGGCGGCAAGAGTGGAACAAAACACCGAACAAAAGGCCAAGCCTTCCACCCTTTTCCAAGTATATAGATGCATTAATTAAATAAGAGATATTTTAATATCCCAACATATCCATGTTCCAACATGGAATAACCTGCAAGGCACCTGCAACTAGCAATGCTATAAGAGGGGCTGAGCAAAAGCGGTAACTTAGCTAAACAACGGTTTGCTAGGAAAGTGGGTTAGAGGCTTGACATGGCAATATGGGAGGGATGATAAACAAGTGGTAGGTAGTGCGACATAGCAATAGAACAAACAACTAGCAAGCAAAGATAGAAGTGATATCGAGGGTAATGATCATCTTGCCTGAAATCCCGCTAGGAAGAAGACCAAAATCCATGAAGTAGACAAACGGACGTAGTGGAACAAATCCTCACAAGTCTGGAACGAAACCGAAGCTACCGAGAGAAGCAACCCAGAAAGAAGCACGCAACATGGTAAACACACAAGCATAAACATGGCATGATGCACAACCAAGGATGATGCATGTACGGTTTAAAAATGCATGGCATGGCAATATGCACAAACAAAACTACAAGTTAAGTGGAGCTCAATATGCAACGAGATGCATATTGACAAAACACCACATTCAATTATTTAGTTCTCTCCCATTTAATCTACTCAACAATATTAAATGTTGTTTAACATGGCAAGAGGTGAGGCATAAGTAAACTAACTAGTTAGGAAAGTTTAAATGAGGCCGGAAATAACAAACAACAATTCCGGAAAATCCCCATATGCATATCATGAATTTGTTACTATTCTGCCCTAAACCATATTTTGGAGTTGTTAAACATGCAAGATGAGGGCACCATGTTGAACTAGTCATTTTTACCCCATCTACATATAAAGTTTATTTAAAATGGAGCTATGGTTATTTAGTTATGAATAAATCATTTTAATATGGCATATGAGCAAATTTAATCAAACAACACTTTAACATGGATGAAAGATGCAGATTATGAAAGTAGGAAAAAATCTAAGCATTTTACATATTTAAAGTTTTTACATATGATGCACGATTGTAAATTTATTACATGCATGAACATGGAGGGGAAATTTGTAAATATGCAGTTTTTGGGATAAAAGGCAAAATTTGCACGGCATGGAAGAAATATGCATGGGCCGAATCTGGCTGGCCCAGCAGTGCATAGGAGATGGTCTGGGCGCGTCCTCACCCATGGGCCAAACCCAGCTCGGTGGAAGCAGCAGGCTTGGCAGGCCACGAAGGGGTGCTGGGCCTTGGGGAGGCAACGACGTAGATCCGGTAGGTCGGCTCCATTCCCGGCATTGTCCGGTGGATCTGGCGAGGTGGTGGCCGTGCTCCTTCAGGCAGCCTCCATGGTGGCGCTGCGTTGAAGAAAGAGAGAAAGATGCTCTCTGAGAGAGAGAAATAGAAGCACGGGAAAAAGAGGGATAAGGGGTGGCGACGCTCATCTGCGGGTCCGCCGGTGGCGTGGCTGACCGGACGGAGGTGGGGATGAGGCTGCAGGCGCTGCGGTTGGTGGATCGAGAGGAGTGGCTAGTTGGTTCGGTGGCAAAATTGAGGAGGGGAAGGTGGTGGCTGCTGATTTGGAGTGGGGGAGATCCCGAGGAAGAGGCGGCAGTAGAGGGAATCGGGGGATGGGATAGCTCCCCCAGATTTTAGGGTTGCTCTATTTATATAGTAACTACGCTAGGTTTAGGGGGGTATTTGGTCCCTCCGATTTTTAAACGGACGGTTGAGAATAAATAGCTTAGGAGAGTCCAATAATAAACTGATGATGATTTAGGGATGTTTGGGGATGATCCAGATCCAACGGTCATGACTGCCCGAGTTGGGTCCGGGAAGTTTCGGACACGCACACAAAGGGGGTTAGGAAGACAAGGTCAAGAGGGAAGTGAAAACCCGATTGGTCTGGAATGGTCAATGAAGGTAAAGCGGTCCGAGGGAAGGTGATGAAGGCAAAGGGAGAAACGGCAACGACGAGCGAATGCAAGTTTTAAAAACAAAGACGGCAATGAGTGCGGATGGAATGCAAATGATGACATGATGAAATGCAACAAACAAATAAAACACACGGCTGACACGCAAAATATGGAAGGAAACTGGGAAGGCATCTGGAGCGTCGGTCTTCGGACGTCACAACACTCCTCCACTTACAAGAGATCTCGCCCCAAGATCTAAGGATGGCACCGGAGAGAAGCGGAAGAGGAAGAGTTTAAACAAGTTGCTTCTTCTACAAACGAGTGAAACCAATGAACCTTGAGAGGTTAAACAATTTTGAGAAAAGAATACAACGGAGAAGAATGAAGTTGAAGACACTCCGTTAGAAAAGAGGAACAAGGAACATTACGAGAACCTTGTAGGTTGAAAGACATAAGAAAAAGGTTACAATGGACACGAAGTACATGCAAGCACTCCGGTTGAAACGAGATGTACAAGGAACGATAAAGATCAATTATGAGAACACTCCGGTTGGAAATGGAAGGCATAGAATATGAACTTGGCAAAATGAAAGCACTTGGATGAGACTCCGGTTAGAAGAGGAATGATAGACACAACACTCCGGTTAAAAGAAGATATAGAAGGAATAAGAATGATATAATTTGGACAACACTTCGACTGAAAATGGAAGGAATTAGAATCCTGAACTTGGCAAGATTGGATGATACTTGACGAAATCAACAACACACTGCCTCCAAAACAGTTAAAAGAATGGCACAAGGGGTAAGAAAGATTTCAGACAGCACTCCGGTTGAGAAGGGAGGCAAAACTTGATAAGATGAGAGAACTTAAATGGAGGACACAACACTCTGGTTGAATGGATAAGCAAAGGAAAGAACATGATCTTGAGAAAACGAGATGATTGGTCGAAGAGAGAAACATCACAATGCCTCCGGAGGAAGAATATAAGGTAGATCATTGGAATAAAAGAATGGAGAAGAAAATGCCAACTTCTGCCACAAATGAGCGTGGAAGCACCCTTCCAAGAAGGTTATAACGGAGTTGTTGGAAAACAAACAATGAAACGAATAATCTTGTAGTGGGAATATGCAAAACTTCTCAAAATTAAGGCGAAATTCTGCCACTACGGAAAACAAGTAATATAATTGATAACACCAACGAGATGAAAAACTTCTTCCACCAGGATGATAGAGAGATAACTTGGATCATTGAGAAGCACCACAATAGCAACATTCCTTAGGGAAGGCTTTAGATGAAATCTATACAAAGATACTCCAATGAAATAATTAATGGATTTAATTATATCATTCCTGACAACTTCTGAATCATCAAACATGAAGGAAATTGTCAAGAGTGACATAACACCACCTCAAAAGATAATGTAGGAAGAATTGCACTTCGGATGCAAGATGAAGAATGCTTAAACTCCTCAAGACAAAACATGTGCTGATCACCCTATTTATTTTAGATTATAGCTTGGCGGTGTCGGATGTGGGGTTCCGGCAAACCCTTAAGGTTCAAACACTGGGGAGCGCGTGAAGTCTTTTCCTCCCACCGATCTACACCCTAGCAAGCTAAAATCTCGCGGACGAACTCGACGAAATCGCAACACAGAAAGACACAAGATTTATACTGGTTCGGGCCACCGTTGTGGGGTAATACCCTACTCTAGTGTGGTGGTGGTGGATTGCCTCTTGGGCTGATGATGAACAATACAATGGGAAGAACAGCATCCTAAGGTTGAGGTGTTCTTGTGCCTGGCTAACTTGTGTGGTTCTAGATGGTCTAACTGGTCCTCCCATGGTCCGCCCATGGTCCGCCCTGCCTATGGTGGTGGCTAGTCCTACTTATAGAGGCCCTGGTCCTCTTCCCAAATATTGAGCGGGAAGGGAGCCAACAACGGCGGGCTAATTTGAAGGGGGACAGCTAGTACAAGCCATCCTGACAAAAGTGGTCTTCGCCTGCCAAAGGCTCTGGTGGTGACACCGTCTTGGGCTCCACGATGACCTCCGTCTTGCCGTCCTTCTGGTCCTGGTCTTGTTGTACCGATATGGCAACATTTGCCTGATGCCTCGGTACTCCTCACCTGCACTGGCCTCCTTAGCACCAAAGAGAAAACAAGGACGCTGCGCGCGCTGGCACCCAACTGGCGCCCGCCTGGTGTCGATCGTCATGGATCACGTCACGAGAGCCTCGTGAGGTTTTACTCGCCTTGTTATCTCCGCCCCTCGTGAGCCTGCCCGACTAGGCCACTCCAGAGGTCTTCTTGTGTCGTCCGCCTTGCGAGGCTTGGCCCCTCATGAGGGTCTTGGATGCCTTGTTGATGAAGAAGGGTCATACGGCCTGCTGGCTTAGCCACGTAGCGGGCCGCAAGTAGGCATGTCTGGGGACCCCCGTTCCCAGAACGTCGACAGTAGCCCCCGGGCCCAAGGTGCGCTCGGGCTTGGCTTCGCGGCGAAGCCAAGGGCCAAGTACGGAGCACCGCGGGCCCCCGAAAGCTTGCTGCCTCGGTTGACGTGTGGCGGTCGATTGGACATGGGCGTCTCCGCTTCCCCGCGCTGCCTCGGCAACTACACGACTTGACAAGTCCCTGCAACATGCAAGGGAAACCATCATTACATGCGATCGTGAGAGGTGCCGGTTGGCCTTCTCTTGCTACAAATGGGGAGGGGGGCTGAGCCCCCATTGCCCATCTCTTCCTTGCTCGCTTGCTTCTTCCTCCTTGCTCCACAGTTAGCCTCTTCTTCCTCGCTCCGTTGCTAGCACCAAAGGCACCCATTAGAAGGTTCTCCGCCGAAGAAAAGGGGAAGGCCCCCCGAGATGTCCCAGAGCAACTTCCGCCGAAAAAGAGGTCGATCTACCGCGGTGACGAAGCGGCGATGCAGGTGGTGATGAGGCCTTGGTGCGAGCGGCCTCCCCCAGGGTATCCGCTACCCCTCTATGCCCAAGCCGAGGACTCAGGAAGGTGGAGCGACGAGCAGCGCCGCCGGCGACGCGCGCCGCCGCCCTATGAATCCACACCGCGGACTCCTAACGTGAGCTGGTGCTATGGGCGCCGATGCCCCCAAGCTCTTGGATACGCTTCCCACGGTTCTTCTCCGACGTGATGCCGCCGAGGGGGCCTCTCGAGCTCTGGTTGCAGCACGCCGACTGCGGTGCTCCGGCGACTGGAGCGGAGATCGAAGCGGTCCCCGCCGGCAAGATCTTCATGACTCGCGGGTAGGGCGAGATCGCGCGGGTCTGCCACGCGCGGGGCACCCTCGCGATCCACCTTGAGTATGACGGTGTCTCCACGCTCTTATTCAAGGTCTTAAATTCCAAGGGCCGCCGCCTGGAGTGCTGCTCCAGAGAGGAGCGCGAGGCTGATGCGCACTCCACTCGCGACCACTCCAGCAGCAGCAGCCCTTGGGAGTCCAGCAGCTCTCCTGAGCTCTACGAGACTCTAGAGACAAGTGACGACAACTACGTGCCCCGAGCTCTCGCCACGCTCGGAGCAGTGCTACTGTGTCCGGCCGTCGCTGATCTGGATGGGGTTGGCGCCGGCCTCCCGTGGCCCACTGTTGATGATGGCGTTTGCCACAGCAGGGTGTAGATTGGGTCCTTCTTAGTCTTAGCTTTTGTTTCCTGCGAAGAATCATGAAGCACCCCATGGGGGCATGTAAGGGTCTATAATGTCTTTTGTGCTTATCTTCCCTGTTATGAAGATTTGTTGAATGCGCGTCCCGTTAAGGCTCGGTCCCCCTATCTTTCCTCGCGATAGCTTGTTGCTCTACGCCGACAAGTCCCGGTCCCCAGGCAGGCTACAGCCGTCGCTGGTATGCGAGGTCGCGTGCCGTGATCAAGGCCAGGAGGTGTGTGGCCCGAGGTCCAGTAAGATCCCCTAAGGCGCGATGCTCAGGAGGTCCCCATTAGCGCTCAAGCGGCCATGGTAAGGGAAGAAAGGGAGTTGGCGTGGCAGCAACGGGATTGCGGCAAGGCGTGGGTGTCCATAAGGCTCAGACATTTAGCCGATTCGAGGGCGAGACTTATCCTGTGTACTTCATGGCGATTCCTGACGTTGCGCTGGGGTTGCACGCCAACTTGTGCGGCGTAGCCAGGCCGGCCCATACGAGTTTCCCTCCTCTCATGCTCTCCTTAGTGCTCTGCGTCCTCAGGTCCCACCCCTCGAGTGAGCTCAGCCACCGCTGGTATGCCAGGTCGCGATGCCGTGGTCAAGGCCAGGGTGAGGGCTGGAGAGCCAGTAAGAGCTCCTGAGACGCGATGCTCAGGAGCCCCCTTTTAACGTGCAAGCGAAGTGCATGAGAGAAAAGGAGACTCGCGGTGCCGCTTGCTATCCTCCCCGCGGGGTACCTGTGAATAGGCACAAGAAGAACATGGTTTGTTGTTACAGCCGTCAGCCTGCTGCTGGTTGGTCTGGATGAAGTGAAGGCACTGAGGGCCTGGTGAGGTGACGTGCGTGGGGCGTGACGCTAGCCAGAGCTCGACCGCTCAAATTTGTCGACGTGGCAGGGACGGACCCATGCACCAGCGTCGTGCCTGTGAGGATGCCCCATGGGAGGCGATGATCGAGCAGGTGATAACCGTATGCAGGTTATGCAGGGAAGGCAAATCAGCTTGGGTAAATGCAGGAAGATACATGCCACTAGGTCCGGCCCGAGCGGCTTGGGGATGATGCAGCCCGAGGGGCGCCCCCAGCAAGGTAAGCTAAAGACATAAGCAAAAGGGATACATGCCGTAGGGACAGACCCACGTGGCCTGGGAATAATGCAGCCCAAGGGGCGCTCCCAGCTTAACGAGCTTGGAAGACGTCACCTGGTTCTGTAGACGAAGCAGAGTTGGTGCAGCTGAAGGTGTGCGTCGAAGAAAGGACTCCTCATGAGCCACCAGAGCCCTGAGCCTCGGGAGGCTCTGGGGGCTCAGGAGGCTCCCTGAAGACCGTCTCCATTCCCTCCAGGACGACGCGGTACCTGGCCTCTTGAGCCGCCAGGTCACGCCGTATGGCGTGCTGATAGGCCGACGCCACACTCAGCAAGTCGAACGGCATGTGAACGTAGCTGTGTGGCGGGCGCTCGCAACGGCCCACACACGAAGTCCAGAAGCGCTCCTGAGACGTGGCCCTATTGAGCCCTGGGACATCGATGTAGACACGCAGCTCAGCACCCTCGCCTAGGTGGTGAGCCGCGCCTTGTGAGCGGCTGTCGCCGCGCATGGCTCTTGCGTCTTGTAGTTCCTGTGTGGTCTTGGCGATGAACTCCTGAGTGGTGGGCACCCCTTGCCCTATGTTCTCCTGAGGAAAATGTGCTGCGTAGCACTCCTCCAAGTGGTGCCCAAGCGCCTCCCTCATGAGGTTGGCAAGGCCCGAGGCCCTCCAGAAGAGATCCCCCGAGCCCTGTCGGAGGAGGGCGCTGGGCGCGCCTTCCTATGCGATGGAGGGAGGCGCCCCTGGAACGGACGCTGATCCTGATGAGGCTCCTGCCGTGACGCCATCCTTCTGAGGTCCTGCGCGGCGCAGCTACTTCTTATTGGGGATGGCCTCCGGAGGGCCCTCACTTTTGCTGTCGGGGTCGTCGATTGCTGCGGCTTGGAAGGCCTGCTCGAGGGAGCACACCGCATCCCTTTCTTCACATGGGACCATGATGACCCCACCACTTCCGGGCATCTTAAGGACGTTGTAGCCGTGGTGGGTGACCGCCATGAACTTGGCCAGGGCCGGATACCCAAGGATGGCGTTGTACGACAGGCGGATGTGCGCGACATCGAAGTCGATGACCTCGGTGCGGTAGTTGTCGCGCGTGCTGAAGGTGACAGGCAGGCGGACCTGCCCTATCGGTG
Source organism: Triticum dicoccoides (assembly GCF_002162155.2). Lineage (NCBI taxonomy): Eukaryota > Viridiplantae > Streptophyta > Magnoliopsida > Poales > Poaceae > Triticum > Triticum dicoccoides. Next base: position 294,841,653 of record NC_041388.1, read on the forward strand.
TGGTGGAGCCGTCGACGGATTCCTGAGAAAGGTTTGGTAGGCTGGATCTGCTCATATGGCACTTGGAGGTTGTCGAATGTGTCGACGGACAGGATGTTCAGCCCTGCACCGCCGTCGATGAGGGTCTTGGTAACCTGCACATTGCTGATGACTGAGGAACACAACATCGGGAGGACGCCGGTGGTGGCCTCGCACTTGAGCTGATCTGCCGAGTTGAAAGTGATGGCGCACTGGGACCACTTGAGCGGGCGCGCGGCCTCAAGCTTGGGGAGCACCGCGTTCACCTCGTGAGCGAACTGTTTGAAGATGCGCTGAGAGGCTAGGGCCTGGGTGCTGCCCAAGATGCAGGCGATTGCACGCGGCTCCTGGAAGCCCCCAGCCCCTCGTCCTGATGATGGTCGTCGTTCCTTCTTGGTGGCGGCAGCGGGCGAAGACCGACGTTGCCTTGGGGGCGATCCTCACGAGGCTGGTCCCTCCAGGGCCCCTCGCGAGGATGGTCCTGCCAGCGGTCCTCACGAGGCCTGTCGCGCCATTCCTGATGCGGGCCACAGTCGTCCCAGCGTCCGCCTCCTCGTCCTCCTCCGCGGCCATAGCCCCGATCGCTGTGCTCGGGGCGTCGACCGTAGCGTCCCTCGCATAGGGCTCGGAGCTCTTGGCAGTCGTTGGTGTTGTGGGTGTTCAGGTTGTGGAAGGTGCAGAACGGTCGGCTGTTCTTGGATGACTCTGGCTTATCTCTGCCCCATTTGGTGTCGGGCTCCGCAGCTAGCACTGTCGCTTCCTTGCGCTTCACGTCCTTGGCCTTGGCTTTCTTCTCTTATGTGCCCACGGCTGGCGGCTCAAGGAGAGAAAGGCGCCCCTCCTCAGCTCTTCCGCACTTGGTCGCCAGGTTGAACAGCTCCTGAGACGTGCAGAGCTCCTCGTGGATAACGAGCTCTTCCTTCATCTTGACATCACGGACGCCGTCGGAGAACACGGAGATGATGGCCTCATCCGTGACCGTGGGGGTCTTGAGGCGGGTGTTGTTGAAGCGCTGGATGTACTTCTGGAGGGTCTCCCCTGGTTGTTGCTTGATGCGGCGCAAGTCGCCCGCGGCCATCGGGCGGTCGTGAGTGCCCTGGATGTTGGCAACGAAGTGGTTGCGCATCTCGTCCCAGGAGGAGATCGAGCCGTGCTGCAGGTTCAGGAGCCATGAGCGGGCCCCATCCTTGAGAGCCATGGGAAACCAGTTTGCCATGACTTTCTCGTCGCTGTTGGCTGCTTCGATGCTTAGCTCATAGAGCTGCAAGAACTCCGCAGGGTCGGCGATGCCGTCGTAGCGAGGAAGCAGATCCGGCTTGAATTTGCCTGGCCAGGCAACGCTGCATTGCTCGGGAGTGAAGGCATGACAGCCGGCCGTAGTTATTGGGGCCCGCTTCGGAGGTGGAGCTTGGTCTTGATGAGGTCCGCGTGGCGCCACCACGGGCGGCGCGCGGTCTTGACGAGGCGGTGCGGGGAGCATGGGTGCAGCTCCTCGCGGCCGAGGGATTTCTCGGTAGCTTCTCTCTTCGCGCACGGGCATTGGGCATGGCGGATCACACCACGGGGCCGCGCCCTTGGTGCCAAGTCGCCGTATTTGGGCTGGGGTGGTGGAGGCACGCCTCGGACCTCGTCGCCCGTGGCCGGCTGAGCGTGAGGCAGAGAGACGGATAGCGCTGGGGAGCCCCCTGCGGCGCGGACGAGCTCGGCGACGTGGTCGAGCCACTCCTCGTAGAGATAGTCGAGTGGGCGGTAGTGCAGGAGTTCGTTTGCGGCGAGGAGTGCGGCCCGTGCCTCCATGGGAGCGTGGCACGCATGGGACGAAGAACCAGCCGGGGTCAGCGATGGAGTGGCGATGTGGCTGTCCTGCCGTACCGAAGGATGCAGCAAAGATGCTTGCTGCTCATTCCCCACCGGGCCGGTGGCAGCGTTGGCGGCGGGAGATGGTGAACGACGAGGTGGCCCGCCGATGGGGGTCGTCTGAGCAACGCGGGTGGTGAGGGCAGCCCGACGCTCAGCTCGAGCACGCCGAGCGTCCGCCATGGAGACGATGGAGCGACGGAGCGACGAACTGATGGAAGGGAAGCTGCGGCGCACCCCTACCTAGCGTGCCAAATGTCAGATGTGGGGTTCCGGCAAACCCTTAAGGTTCGAACACTAGGGTGCGCGCGAAGTGTTTTCCTCCCACCGATCTATGCTCTAGCTCGCTAAGATCTCGCAGACAAACTCGACGAACTTGCAACACAGAAAGACACAAGATTTATACTGGTTCGGGCCACCGTTGTGGTGTAATACCCTACTCCGGTGTGGTGGTGGTGGATTGCCTATTGGGCTGATGATGAACAATACAATGGGATGAACAGCCTCCTGAGGTTGAGGTGTTCTTGTGCCTGGCTAACTTGTGTGGTTCTAGATGGTCTAATTGGTCCTCCCATGGTCCGCCCATGATCCGCCCTGCCTATGGTGGTGGCTAGTCCTACTTATAGAGGCCCTATTCCTCTTCCCAAATATTGAGCGGGAAGGGAGCCAACAACGGCAGGCTAATTTGAAGGGGACAACTAGTACAAGCCATCCTGACAAAAGTGGTCTTCACCTGCCAAAGGCTCTGGTGGTGACGCCGTCTTGGGCTCCATGATGACCTCCGTCTTGCCGTCCTTCTGGTCCTGGTCTTGTTGCACCGACATGGCAACCTTTGCATGATGCCTCGGTACTCCTCGCCTGCGCTGGCCTCCTTAGCACCAAAGAGGAAACAAGTACGTTGCGCGCGCTCGCGCCCGCCTGGCGCCCGCCTGGTGTCGATCGTCATGGCTCACGTCACGAGAGCCTCGTGAGGTTTGCCTTGCCTTGTTATCTCCGCCCCTCGTGAGCCTGCCCGACTAGGCCACTCCAAAGGAGGTCTTGTGCCGTCCGCCTCGCGAGGCTTGGGCCCTCGCGAGGGTCTTGGATGCCTTGTTGATTAAGATGGGCCGTACGTCCTACTGGCTTAGCCACGCAGCGGGCCGCAGGCAGGCAAGTCTGGGGACCCCCGTTCCCAGAACGCCGACAGGCGGATCCTAGCTTCGTGGGAAATCTTGAAGAACAATTCAAGAATGAAAGGAATCCTTGACGGACCACCATGTTGAGCCTTTGTGAAGAACTCCGGTAATAAAAGGATGATAAAAGGAAGAGAAGTTGAAAAACACAAGGTGAAGCCTTGCGATGATTTAGATGGAGCTTCGCAATGGGATAATGCGGAAAACTTGGAACTTAGCAAAAGAAAAATTGAAGCATCTCAAACCGAGAATTTTACATGATGAACAACTCTGGAAAGAAGAAATTAGATCACTTGGCTGAAACAATAATATGAATTACATTATGCGTATCGTTCAGCAATTTAGATTGATGACAAGCAACAGATTTGGCATACTACTTATTCTCGTAGAAAGGATTAAGAGAGATATAGCGCAAACTTGGGAAGGTCTTCAACGAACCACCTGTAGGATTGAAACGACGAAGAAGTTAATATGAGAACATAGGAAGAGCAATCTTGAACAAACTGCCGTAAGAATTAAAAACAAACAAAGAAAAGAGAGCGACACACCGGGAAGAATTTGAAAATGAATGAAGATACTTGAGAGAATTTAGATACAAGTGAACGAAGAGATCACGAGCTGATTAGAGAATACGTGAATGATGCCACAGTAAGATTTGGAGAATGAGAGCTGAAAGCTGGAATGAATAATTCTGAGATGATGGACTCCGGCGAATCAAACTGAAAAGACTCCAGAATTGCTCCGGATGGGTGAAAAGAATTCTCACAATCTAAAACACTTATGAGAGGATGGAATCAAGCTTGGACTACGCATCTTCAAGAGAACGGAGCAAGATTTAAGAGAAAATATTCTTTAGTCTTCAAATGCAGAGAATGACGATGAGAAACACCACCACAAATTGTTGAGATACTCCGGGAAAATGAAAAACAAAGAGGTTGAGCCAACAATGAAAAATAATCTGAAATTGATGTTGGAAAACATCTGACTGATGAAATTCATTCTTATGTCAAACTTCGAAAAGAATTTTGGAATAGCTCCGGAAAAATTGGAAGAGTCAGGTAAGATCCTAGGAAAAGACATGTGGGTTAGGGCCCACTCAAAAGATACACCGTTGAACAATTTAAAAGAAAGATTGCGCCGGTTGAATTAAATGGCTCAAAAGAGATAACTCCAACGAAATAGCTTGAACGGATTAGGAATGAAAACACGAATCTCCCGAGATATCTTCAGTACTCCAGAACAAAAGAATGGCAAGAAGTGGATGATTAAGGGGTACACCGGCATGAGAAAACATTTGAAACGAGGAAAGGATATGATCAACAAAGCTTGAATTTAATTCACCAGAGAAGCAAAAGAATGGAAAATGATGAACTTGAAGCTTCCTAAGAATCGCCTAATAAGAACATTGAAATAAAAGAATGAAGAGACTTCAAATGAGTAAAAGGATACTTGATTAAGAAATCTGAGTCCTTGAATAAAAAGGGTGGGAGGGTGGGAAAACAAAGGCAGCTTGGGGCAGATGGAGTGGATACCATTGAGAAAACTTAGAATTGATCGCGCGAATGGGAAAAATGATAGGACTAGCCTGCAAAGAATAACGCCGGTTGGAAAAGAATTGACATGACAATCTCGATGACCAAAAAGATTAGCACTCCTGTAGAAATGTGAGAACACTGTTTATTAAAGGTATGGAATCCACATTTGACTTCGAAGCAACTCGAATACCACAATACAAAACAAAACAAAGGATTGGCTTGTAGAATAAGCTGGAAACAAACATATGATAGATCCCATATCGTATCATGTGTCTGTTGGAAAGATATCCTACGTGATACTTGAATTCCCACCTAAGAACTCCCAAAACTTTCTGGTTATGCAATCTGGTGTTGGGGATACAGGGAGGCACAATATATATCACACAACTAACAAGCCCTATGCTCCAACTGTATCCATCCGTCAACTCATAACCAAGAAACCTTCGGAGATCGTGTACCTCAACCTTCGAAAAGCATCCGTTATACAAGTTATGGCAATACACCCGAACTCCCTCCCCAGTACTAGGTGGCGTCGAGGTTATGTTACCACTGGCTGCATAAAAGAGATTTTCGATGTCGGTGAACTCAGGTATTCCAGAACTGCAATGATAAAATTGAGACGACAACACCTCGGAGCTCAACTCCCCGGGACACTGCCACAACCCCTGAATGTCAAGAGGTGTGAAGAACAATGTTCTCGTCACAAGAATATCGAAACGATCCCAAGATACCCACATGATCCTAAATTTTTTTTATGAAATTTGAGGAGAGGAAAGTCAAAACATCTACGTCGGGAGGCCTCACCAGAGCGACGAAGGGACGGAGGAGTAAAAAGAATCCTACTCTCCATTATATATAATCCTAAGACTCAAAACATTTTTTATCTAGACTCAACAACGTGAGCGATTCGATCAAGCAAGGGGCTCCTAAATCAGGGATGGCTCTGATACCAACTTGTAATGCCCATCACAAGCTCTCACGATCAACGGAGGATATTCCTTCTCCCGGAAAGACCTAATCAGTCTCGGAATCCTGATTACAAGACATTTCGACAATGGTAAAACTAGACCAGCAAGACCGCACGATGTGCCGACAAGTCCCGATAGGAGTCGCACGTATCTCGTTCTCAGGGCACACCGGATGGGCAAGACGTCGGGTTGGCTGACACCCTAGTTGCGTAGGGGGCGCCGGACATCGCTCAGTTTGGACCAACACTCAGTGGAGCACTGGCCCGGGGGGGTTAAAATAAAGATGACCCTCGTCTTAGCTGCTCCCAAGGGAAAAAGGCTTAGGTTGTTAGGAAAATGTAAAACCAAGGTTGAGCCTTGCTGGAGGAGTTTTATTCAAAGCAAACTGTCAAGGGGGTCCCATAACCCCAGCCGCGTAAGGAACGCGAAATCAAGGAACATAACACCGGTATGACGGAAACTAGGGCGGCAAGTGTGGAACAAAACACCGAGCAAAAGGCCAAGCCTTCCACCCTTTGCCAAGTATATAGATTCATTAATTAAATAAGAGATATTGTGATATCCCAACATATCCATGTTCCAACATGGAACAACCTGCAAGGCACCTGCAACTAGCAACGCTATAAGAGGGGTTGAGCAAAAGCGGTAACTTAGCCAAAAAACGGTTTGCTAGGAAAGTGGTTTAGAGGCTTGACATGGAAATATGGGAGGCATGATAAAGAAGTGGTAGGTAGCGCAACATAGCGATAGAATGGACAACTAGCAAGCAAAGATAGAAGTGATATCGAGGGTAATGATCATGTTGCCTGAAATCCCGCTAGGAAGAAGACCGAAATCCATGAAGAAGACAAACAGACATAGTCGAACGAATCCTCACAACTCTGGAACAAAACCAAAGCTAACGAGAGAAGCAACCTGGAAAGAAGCACGCAACATGGTAAACACACAAGCATAAACATGGCATGATGCACAACCAAGGATGATGCATTTCTGGTTTAAAAATGCACGGCATGGCAATGTGCACAAATAAAACTACAAGTTAAGTGGAGCTCAATGTGCAACGAGATGCATATTGACAAAACACCACATTCAATTATTTAGTTCTCTCACGTTTAATCTACTCAACAATATTAAATGTTGGTTAACATGGCAAGAGGTGAGGCATAAGTAAACTAACTATTTAGGCAAGTTTAAATGAGGCCGGAAATAACAAACAACAATTCCGAAAAATCCCCATATGCATATTATGAATTTGGTACTGTTCTGCCCTAAACCATATTTTAGAGTTGTTGAACTAGGCATTTTTCTACCATAACAAACAACAATTCCAGAAAATCCCCATATGCAATCTGAGTCCACCATGTTAAACTAGGCATTTTTCTACCCCATCTACATATAAAGTTTATTTAAAATGGAGCTACTGTTATTTAGTTGTGAATAAATCAACTTAACATGGCATATGAGCAGATTTAATCAAACAACATTTTTAACATGGATGAAAGATGCAGATTATGAAAGTAGGCAAAAGTCTAAGCATTTTACATATTTAAAGTTTTTACATATGATGCACGGTTGTGAATTTATTATATGCATGAACATGGAGGGGTAATATGTAAATATGCGTTTTTTGGGATAAAAGGCAAAATTCACAGGGCACGGAAGAAATATGCATGTGCCGAATCTGGTTGGCCCAGCAGTGCACAGGAGAGGGGCTGGACGCGTCCTCACCCATGGGCCAAACCCAGCTCGGTGGAAGCAACAGGCTTGGCAGGCTATGAAGGGGTGTTGGGCCTTGGGGAGGCAAGGACGTAGATCCGGCAGGTCGGCTCCATTCCTGGCAGTATCCGTAGGATCTGGAGAGGTGGTGGCCGTGCTCCTTCAGGCAGCCTCCATGGCGACGCTGCATTGAAGACAGTGAGAAAGATGCTCTGTGAGAGAGAGAAAGAGAAGCACGGGAAAAAGAGGGAGAAGGGGTGGTGACGCTCATCTGCGGGTCCGCCGGCAGCGTGGCTAACCAGACGGAGGCGGGGAGGAGGCTGCAGGCACTACAGTTGGTGGATCAAGAGGAGTGGCTGGTTGGTTCGATGGCAAAATTGAGGAGGGGAAGGTGGTGGCTGCTGATTTGGAGCGGGGGAGATCCCGGGGAAGAGGCGGTAGAGGGATTCGGGGGATGGGACAACTCCCCTAGATTTTAGGGTTGCTCTATTTATATAGTAAGTAAGCTAGGTTTAGAGGGGTATTTCGTCCCTCCGATTTTTCATCGGACGGTCACGAACAAATAGCTTAGGAGAGTCCAATGAGAAACCGATGATGATTTAGGGATGTTTGGGTATGATCCGGATCCAATGGTCATGAATGCCTGAGTTGGGCCCGGGAAGTTTTAGACACGCACGCAAAGGGGGTTAGGCAGTCACGATCAAGAGGGAAGCGAAAACCCGATTGGTCCAGAATGCTCAATGAAGACAAAGCGGTCCAAGGGAAGGTGATGAAGGCAAAGGGACAAACGGCAACGACGAGCGAATGTAAGTTTTCAAAACAAAGACGGCAACGAGTGCCGATGCAATGCAAATGATGACATGATGAAATGCAATAAACAAATAAAACACACGGCTGACATGCAAAACACGGAAGGCAACTGGGAAGGCATCTGGAGCGTCGGTCTCAGGGCGTCACAGAGATAGAGAGAGAGTGTGTGAAGACACCCCGACACCTTGGGAGAGATTGTGAGCATGTGTGAAAGAGAAATGCCGATGTAAATAAAGTGTGTGCACTTATGCGTTAGATAGAGAGATATATAGCGCGTTTGCGAGAACGGGCCGAGGCATAGTGCATCTATGTGTAAAAGGCGGTTCTAGCATTAAATTAAAATATAAATGGCATTATTATTTTTGGATGACGTCATGAATTTTGCTATTTGTGTATGAACGAAAATCAGTCTATCAGACACCCATACTCTATTGAATTCTAGCATGTGCATGTGTTTATTTCATATTATTGATCCATAGAGTGAGAGCGGTTTGAAATACAGGCAATGCATTGCTTTTGCAATTCATACATAAACATTAATTAGTGCACTCCATGTTGTTAGTGTGAAGCACTTTATACATTTGTCACTTACATGGATACATTCCAAATTGCTAGCTATGAAATAGAATACATGTTGAATTCAACATAAAGGGGGTTTCGAAGATTAGAATTCATAGGAAGTGCATTCATCTATTTGAACCCGAGATAATGGCATTTGTAAATCAGATCTAAAAGGGGGCATCAATCTTTGTTGTGCGTTTGAACATGCTATATATTCGTACGCATGTCTAACTATTTTTTTGCAACCAAGGAGATTATATCTGGAACCATGCATGAACCGAGGTAAGTTGCATATTTTTTAATATATACTCGTGTACAATATATATTCAAATGTACCCCTCAATTCCAAAATAATCGTAGTTTTAGGATTTTCAAGAGTAAAGATTTGTGAAGTTTGACAAATCCTGAAAGTTCAATTCAAGAGAACCAAAAACGTTAATGCTTCTGCTCCATAATATTGAACAAAGTGCCAAATAAGCCTCTGGTTACCTGAAACCGCGCGAGAGTAATATTTGGTGGTAGGAAATTATTGTCCTGACTCTGGCCCGTGTAGCCTATCGGCCTGATGTCCAAAGGTCTAAACCGGGGTAGGTCTGTAACTTCACCAAGACGCCAGTCTCAACCGCCTCCGAGAAGCATTCATATGCCGTGGGCGCCTAAACACCCATGCGCTCGGCCAAAATCTATCCCGCCCACCATTTGGGACACCTGAGATTACTATCCTACCCCCAACCCGCAATATGTCTGAAATTTTAGATGGGGGCAAAAAATTTAAATTTCCCCAAATTTCAAACAAGCGCGTCCCAAACCGAAACATTGTTCCCCCTTAGTTCCCCCTCCCTCTGTTTCCCCATTCATACTCTGTGGGCGCCAAAGCACCCTTTCCACCAGCCGCGAAACCCCAGCCTCCTTCGTCATCCACCCATTGCACCCAATCCACCGCCGCCCTCCTCCATCACGCTGGAGCAGGTACCGTGACGTTGTCGTCCAACACAACCACAACCGCAACACCCTCAAGGACTAAGCAGCTGAAGCCAAGGCAGAGCTGCCTCCACGATGCCGACGTCGACGTGCGCTGTACCAGAACCACTTTGACCACGTCGTCCTGCGCCTCATTGCTGCCGCTCCACTGTCACAACCGTCCACCGCACTAGAGCTGTTCCCGCAATGCCTTCGTTCGCCGCCTCGAATTCGCCCCGCCGCCGACCGACGGGCACCGCACCACACTCAACAACTTGTCCATGGGTTCGTCCAAGGCTCCACCGTCCTCCACAACTTCTCGTTCCCAGCAAACCACAAGAAGATCATTGGAAAAACAGAAGGAGGACACAACACTGCCAGCAGAAAGAGGTACTCCTCTTCCCTTATTCATGCAAATCTTACGTCTCTGCTCACACCGTATTCATCCCACGAAAGAAACTAGTTGACCGCTTCTTACTGCATCTTCTTCGTGATACTCAATGCACAAGTTTCCTCCCATTTACTATTTCACCTTTCCTAGAGGTCAGTAGCCCACCTAGATTTCAATTCAGGGTCAGTCGAATCACAATTAGAAGAAGCAGCACCCGCTTAGGCGCATAGATCACCTAGTCTGCATGTTCGCCGAGGAAGCGGCGCATCGGTGTCTATCATAGGGGTGTGGGGTGCAGGAGCATCTTGCGCCTGATCTGGAGGTCGGCGGGGCTTTAAGGGATGGCCGGGGGGCGGTGCCAATCACGGCGGTGCGGTGAGGTCGAGGGGAGGGTGGAGGCAGGGGACTAGGCCTGTGGTCGTTGGCATTTTGAGGAAGATAGTAACACTGACTGGCTGGAGGTAGATGAAGGTGATCTGCCCGTTCTTTGTACATCGGACGGTGCATAAAAAATGGACTGACCTATTTGTTTTCAGTCGACTGTTATTTTCATAGGACCACACCTTGTGGTGTGCTAGAGGAGCATCTGCATTTCCCAACCATCCATGTGCTCGTATTTCAAAATCCTAGAATCTGGTAATTTCATGTGCCATGCATGTTGTAGAGCTATCATATGCCTCCCGTCATTTATTTCTCACTGACATGCTATCTGCTACCTTTACACTGTACTACTTGTGCACACACTTCATCCATACTCATACTATTGTTTTTTATGCATGGGTATTCCAGACTCAAACACAGTGTTGATGAATACAAAAAAGAAAAGACAGAAGTCACTCCAGTGTAATTCGAAGATAAGCACTAAGCGTTTCAGCACTCCAAAGGGTGCAGTGTCAGGAGATGGAGACAGTAAATGTAGCTCTGCAGTTGATGATCTCAATTTCCACACACAACCATCCCATGTGCTTGCTTTAACTTCACGCTGTCAAATGTGGTTGCATGTTGCATATGGTGTCTAGCTTGTATTGCTTCCAATTTGGTTAAATTGCATCTGCTTACTTTACACATTACACCTTTGATAATGACATGCCTTCCTGTTTTTGATACATACTACATATGTCTATTAACCATGTTCGTACATCAAACTAATGCTCTTTTGTATCCCTCATCGATCACTTATGATGAGACAGTCACCCCAGTGGGTTACCGTGAGATGCCTACTCGTTTAAAGAGTGCAGTGTCATCCTCCCCACATGATTCCCAAGAAACGGAAAGGCTAAATGAAGATGGTCAACATAGCTCTCTAGTTGATGACTGGAGTTCCCCCACACCACCATCGCAGGTGCTTCCTCTTACTTGGCAGTGTGATATGTGGTTGCATGTTGCATATGGTGTCTGCCTTGTAATGCTTCTAATTAGGGTAAATTGCATCTCCTTAGTTAACACATTATACCTGTGAATATGACATGCCTTCCTCTTTTTGGTACATACCACGTCTTTCTATTAACCATGTTCTTACATCAAACTACTTTTCTTGTGTATCCCTCATCAATCACTTTTGACGAGACACCTTCAAGTTGATAGTGTAATATTGGATGCATCTTGCATATCATTTCAAACATGTATTGCCTCTAATTTGTTGAAGTGCCACTTATAATGAGACACATCTAACTTGGTAGAGTGATTTTGGTTGGATCTTTAATATGGTATCTAGATTGCATTACTTCCAATTTGTTGAAATGCCTTCTGCTTAGCTTTTTTTGTACATACTCCATCCTCCTACAATGTGGTTGCCATACATAAAAGTTGTGTTCGTCAGTATCATGCATCAACGAATTTGGAAGTGCAAATTTCATTCCTTTTTCTTGTGTGTTTACTTGACAATGCAAAATCTAAAAGGACGAAGGCACAGAATGATGGTGGTCCTCTGGAGCAACCGAAACATATGATCTCTGCAGATTCTCTTGCTACTCCTACTGCAGTGCAAGTTCCAAATCTCATCCCCCTTACTCCACAACCCCACACTACAGAAAAAGACACATCCGTGACATTTTGGGCCGAACGAATTTTTTTTCTGTCATACATATGACACTTCTATGACGATAATTGTGACAAAACCCGGTATCATCATAGATGTGGTGGGCTCCTACTTCTATGACAAAAAATCATGACAGAAAATGGGCTTTTCGTCTTGGGCGGGCCGGAGACACAACTGCATGACATTCTTTGGGCCGTCCATGACGGAAAAAACCGTGGTAGAAGCAAGGGGGAGGAAAATTTCGGGGAGTTCCCTGTTACGGTGGGAGGTCGGGGGCCAAGCGATGCGCGTTTCTCTCGTACACGTACGCGCGTGTGTGCGAGGCGTTGGCTCTAACTGAACCCGAGCGAGGCATTGGGCTCTAACTGAACCCGAGCGATTGCACTGTAGGCTACGCATTACTGAACCCGAGCGATCGATCGATGGTTGTTAACTGAACCCGATCGAGCAATTCCTTCGCTACTACTGCTAACTGAAGCTGATCGATGCTGCCTCTGGATGAACAGTGAGCGTTGCGGAGGGGGGGTTTGGATGAACAGTTCCCGGTGGGGGAGGATGAACAGGACCCCGTGGTGTTGCCTCTGGATGAACAGGACCCCAATCGATCAAGCCGGTTGGGGCTGGATGAACATGACCCCGTGGAGGGCTGGATGAATAGGACCACCCCGTGGAGGGAAGGATGAACAGTAGACGATGGAGGGCAGGATGAACAGTAGCCTGTGGAGGGGTGGTTGAACAGGAGTCCGTGGAGAGGGCTGGTTGAACAGTAGCCGGTGGAGTAGCGCGTGGTGGAGGCTGGATGAACAGGAGCCCGTGGATGAACAGTCGCAGGTGGAGGCTGGAGGAGGTCGACGGTGGATGAACGGTAGCTCGTGGAGGCTGGAGGGGGTCGACGATGGAGATGAACAGTATCCCGTGGAGTCCCGTTTTGCGGTACGCCACACCCCTCCCGATGAACAGGACCCCGTTTTGACCGTAGGAGGTCCGTTTCGTCCGTTTTGCGGTACGCCACACCCCTCCCGATAACAGGACCCCCATTTCGACCGTAGGAGGTCCGTTTCCTCCGTTTTGCGGTACGCCAGACCCCTCCCGGTCAACAGGATCCCGTTTCGAACGTGGCCGGTCGAACACAAGGCCGTTTCCTCCGTTCTGCGGTACGCCAGACCTCATTTCCATCGCCTGTAACGTCCAAGCCCTCCCGATGAACACGACGCATTCCGTTGCCTCCCGATGAACACGACGCATTCCGTTGCCTCCCCATGAAAGCGATGACGTTGTTTCTCCGTTCCGACCCAGCCATGTACACGAGCCCTGGCCGTACGTATGAGCGAGTAGGCGTTCGAGACCCCGCCCGTATGTACACATACGTGGCCGTATTTTCTTTCTTGCACCCTGGCCGCTATACGTACGTGTAAATGCTACGTGCGTGCCTCTACTACGACACGTGCGCGCCTCTACATCGACCAGTATGTATGTACACGTTCGCGACCAGAATGACAACGCTACGTACACTTCGACCGGGTGGGTCCCGACTGTCAAGCACTTCCTTGCCTGCGAAGATGTAGCTGGTGGGTCCCAGCAGTCAGGGGGCGAATCATTTTTTTGCTCGGACGCACTTCCTTGCGTGCGAAGATGTAGCTAGTGGGTCCCAGCAGTCAGGGGGAAACATTTTTTCGCGAAATACAGTGGCCCGTCCGGTGGGTCCCAGCTGTCAGGTGGACGAATCATTATTTTCTGTGTAATAAGGAGGCACTTCCTTGCTGCGGCCGTGGACCCAGCTGTCAGCCTCTCCACGTACAGTCCACATCCGATGGAAGTCGTTCCTTGACCACATTGACCATGCCGCGCCGAGAGCACCAGGGCAGTGGACGACGGCGAGGCCTAGGAAGGGGACGACATGGAGGCAGGGAAGACTCGGTAGTTGTTTCCCACGCAGAGGGGAGTAGGACTGTACGAGGGTTTACCGGTTCGTCTGCCGTCGCCGAAGAATAACAGCAGGTGTGGGTGAGTAGAGGGATGGCTAGGCCAGCGATGGGAGTACGGTCGGGCGGTGAGCCCTGCGCGGCAGCACAGCCGGCCGCGAGGAGGAGGGTGCAGGCAGTCCCGCCGGCGCTTGTTTGAGCGGCTGGAGCGGGAAGAGGAGAGATTGAAGAAGCACGACGGCCGTTGGATGGATATCCAACAGTCAGTGCTTGTGCGTCAACCTTTTTTTAGGAAAGCCTCAAATCTGTGGAAAACAGCATACAGCCCATCTGCCATTATTTCTAATAATTTACAGCCCATTTGCTAATTCTTAAGGTTTTTTGGAGCCCATATTCTTTTTGTTAGCATTACAGCCCATATTGTGGCAACGGTTAAAAAATATACGAAATTTTGCATATTTCGGTGCGGTCCGAACTATTTTTAATCCTGAAATTTTGACTCACATTCAAACTGATTTTAGAAATAAATGTGTATCAATATAAAATCCAACAAATTCTACACGCATAAAAATTAATGTAATTTAGAATCTTGAAATGAAAAAAAAGATATTTGAAACTAATTGCCGGTTTGATGTGTTTTAAAAATGTACAACCCATTGCTCACTACTGATGGGCCATTTTCTCGGCCAGCCGAATGAAAGCTCTCATCATCTTGAAAGATTTGCAGGCTAACAGGCCTGACAAAGCGACTTACTTGGCAAATCACAAAAAAAACTGGGCTGTGGCCATGGACCCAACTGTCAGCCTCTCCACTTACAGTACTCTTTCGATGGAAGTCGTTCCTTGACCACGTTGACCACGCCGCGCGGAGAGCACCACGGCGGTGGACGATGGTGAGGCCTAGGAAGGGGACGACATGGCAGTGGAAGCCCGCGTGGAGAGGACTACGAGGGTTCACTGGTTCGGCTGCGGTGTGAGGCTGCCGTTGCCGTAGGGCCTGGCCAGCGGTGGGAATAGTAGGGGTGGTGAGGCCTCTGCGGCAGCATAGCCGGCCACAGGAGGCAGGAGCATGCGGCACGACCGACGCTGCTTTGGGCGGCTGGAGCAAGAAGACCAGAGGTTGAAGAAGCACTACGGCCGTTGGATGGACATCGTACGGTCACTGGAGCTAGAATCGTTCATATTGACTAGGTTGACAAAGCCCTTCGTCCCCGTCAACTTAGTAGGCCCACAAGTCAGCCTCCCAGCAAGGTGGGTCCCAGCTAGCCAGGGAAGTATTCATTTTGTTTGTGCGTAATACGGAGGCACTTCCGGTGGGTCCGAGATGACAGCGGGGGGAACGTTTTTTCGCGAAATATGGTGGCCCGTCCGGTGGGTCCCAGTAGTCAGGGGGAAACGATTTTTTTCGCAAAATACTGGTGGCCCGTCCGGTGGGTCCCTGCTGTCAGGTGGAGGAATAATTATTTTCCGCGTAATAAGGAGGCACTTCCTTGCGGCTGCCGTGGACCCAGCTGTCAGCCTCTCCACGTACAGTACTCTTCCGATGGAAGTCGGTCGTTGACCACATTGACCATGCCGCGCCGATAGCACTAGGGCAGTGGACAACGGCGAGGACTAGGAAGGGGATGACTCGGAGCCGGGGAAGACGCGGCAGTGGATGCCCACGCGAAGAGGAGTATGAGGGTTCACTGGTTCGGCTGCGGTGTGAGGCTGCTGTCGCCGCAGAATAATAGGGGGTGTGGGTGAGTAGAGGGATGGCCTGGCCAGCGGTGGGAGTAGTAGGGGGCGGTGAGGCCTCCGCGGCATCACAGCCGGCCACGGGAGGCGGGAGCACGCAGCATGACCGGTGCTGGTTTGGGCGGCTGGAGCAAGAAGACCAGAGGTTGAAAAAGCACTACAGCCGTTGGATGAATATCGTATGGTAACAGGAGCTAGAATCGTTCATATTGACTAAGTTGACAATGCCCTCCATCCTCGTCAACTTGGTAGGCCTACAAGTCAGCCTCCCACTATGCTGGGTTCCAGCTGGCAGGGGGAATATTCATTTTTTTTGTGCGTAATAAGGAGGCACTTCCTTGCGTGCGAAGATAGCTGGTGGGTCCGACATGTCAGCGAGGGGCACTTTATTTCGCGAAATACAGAGGCCCTTCCGGTGGGTCCCAGATGCCAGGTGGAGGAATCATTATTTTGCGCGTAATAAGGAGGCATTTCCTTGTGTGCGGCCATGGACCCAGCTGTCAGCGCGTAATACGGAGGCATTTCCTTGTGTGCGGCCATGGACCCAGCTGTCAGCCTCTCCACGCATAGTCTACTTCCGATGGTGTCGCTCGTTGACCACGCTGACCACGCCGCGCCGAGCGCATCCAAGGTGGTGGACGACGGCGAGGCCCCGGACAGCAACGAGCCGGAGATGGGAAGATGCGGGAGTAGAGTCGCAGACAGAGAGGTGTACGAGGGTTAACTGGTTCTAGTGCGGTGTGGTTCGACAGTCGGTGGAGAAGAACAGGAGGTGTGGAGGGGTGGAGGGATGGCCTGGCCAACGGTGGAGTAGCGCTTCAGAGCGAAGCGTGCTAAGCAGAGCTGCTAGCAGCAGGAGGCGGGAGGTGGTCCTGGCGGCGCTGGAGGAAGAAGACGAGATATTGAAGATGGATGTCGGTCATTGGATGTAAATCCAACGGCTAACATGTTAGAATCATTTGTTGACTAAATTGACAACGACTTGCATTGGCTTCGACCTATTGGCCCACATTTCAGCCTCCAAAAATGTGGCACGTATTCAACCCATTTTTTTAGACTTTATAGTCTTTTTTTGCGCGATAGAATTTACAGTCAATTTGATCTCTTTTTTTTGAATTACAGCCATTAGCTGGGCTGGGTGAACAAATATTGTAGCGTCCATGCGGCCCGTTTATTTTATTTCCTAAAAAATTACAGCCCATTTACACTTTCTCGAAATACACAATTCTGTTGGGCTGATTCTAATTATAATGTTGGGTTGGGCTAGCAATGTTATCAAAAAATAAAAAGGGGCTGAGCATTTTGTTATAAATATATTTAAATAATAAGTGATATTATTACATTCGTCCTTAAATTTACAGTCTTACCAAGCTTTATATAATAACATATAAAATAATTTTTTTAGAAAAATAGGGAGCATCTCCCCGGTTCCATTGCTGAGAACGAAACCACAACATATTCTGATACAGCAGCTCAAAGAGCAGTTCGAAAGCAAAGGTAGAAAAGCTACAAACTAGGGGGTGGATGAACAAGTTCTCTGAATAACACAAATCACCCGAGCTGTGCCAAAGGCAGAGCGGATAGAGCACTCAAATGACACAAGGAGGGTCCAGCGAAGCCTTCATGGTCTTCAGTCGAGGGGCCATGTCAGTCTGCGGCGACCAGTAAGCAAGCGGAGACACCGGGATGGAAGGCGTAGCAAGGTGGGTGTCCCTCTTTTTCGGCGCCAGGTGCCCATCATCTTCATCAGAGATCTTGAGACGAGCCCACGGGTCCAGCCCCAGAGCAGGTCGAGCCTTGTTCAGCCACAAGTGATCGCCAACGGTTTCTGGAGGGATCTTGTTAGGGTTTCCACGAAGCTCATCAACTTGTCCTTGTCCGATCCGGAGGAGAGAATCACCCAGTTCCTCACCATGTTCCTGATCAACCTCAAGACCTGTGGAATGGAAATCCAGGAGGTGTTACTGAAAATCATAGCATTTCTATATTTCCAGAGGCACCAAAGGACAGCTGAGCTAACAGTGTTTAAAACTGAGCACTTTTTGTTAGCAATCCAGAATATGACGACAGATTCGAAGGATGAGCCAATCTGACTAGAGAAATATTCCTCAATGTGGGCCCAGAGATGTTTAGCAACTATACATTCAAAAAATAGGTGAGAACAAGACTCTTGTTCCAAGCAGTACACACAATCAAGGGGTTTGATGATGTGTCTCTTCCTAAGGTTATCCCTAGTCATCAATTTGTTTTTGGAGAGAAGCCAGAGAAATACATGAATTTTAGGGGGAACTCTCAATTTCCAAACAAGCTTGTATGAGGATCAATCTACCTCTGTAAGAGGATCAGGAGTTAGCTGACTTCCTCTCTACTCTAGCCAAACAAACTTGTATGAGGATCAATCTACCTCTATAAGAGAGAAGTTTGCCCCTCCACCCAGCAATCCTTTTAATGATTTTATCCAGAAGGGGTTGGATATCCTCTCTCCTCAGTTTATCATAGTGGAGAGGGATACCTAGGTACTTAATGGGGAAGTTACCTTTATTACAGACTAGAATAGAGAGGAAGTCAGCTAACTCCTGATCATCCATGTTGATAGGGATGAGTTCACTTTTAGAGTAGTTGATTCTCATGCCTGAGACTTGTACAAACCAGGTTAGAACAATTTTTAGATTGCTAGCATGTGTGGAGTCATTGTCTAAGAAAAGGATGGTATCATCTTCATATTGAAGGCAGATGATGCCATCAGGGTAGACCTCAGGACAGAGCCCTGCAATCAGACTATGATCAGCAGCTTTTCTCAGCATTTTAGTAAGAACGTCCACTACTAAATTAAACAAAAGCGGGGAGATGGGGTCACCTTGCCTAAGGCCTTTACCAGCAAGGAAAAAATCACTTTCACAGTTATTTAACTTGACCCCAATAGACCCCCCATGAGTAAGTTGCTGGATCCAACTCTCCTCTATGAAAGGCTTGGAAAAGATCTAAGAGATCATTTTTCACCAAGTCCCAAAAATGCTGGTAAAAACAAGAAGGGCATCCCATCAGGACCAGGATCCCCATCAGTATAAGAGCTAAAAATGGCTTCGTTCACCTCTGTCTCTGAAAAAGGGGCTTCTAGCAGCTCATTTTCAGCAGGAGAGACTTTTTCAGAAGCAGAGAAAAAACTGTTTTGTAGAGAGAACCCAGAAGGGTTTTCTTTCTTAAATAGGTCTTTGTAGAAGTCACTAGCCACTTTCAGCATCTCATCTACCTCAGTAACAGGGCCATTAGGGCCATCAAGGGAGTGAATGAGGGTTTTCCTCCTCCTCTGGTTAGCTACTGCATGGAAGTAAGCAGTATTTCTATCACCTTCCTTAATGTTCCTATCTCTAGACCTTTGTTTGGCTTTGATTTCTTCTTGAAGCCAAATTTTCTTGAGCTCTCCATGGACAAAGTTTAATCTATTAGTCTCAGCCTCAGAGAGGTCAGTGGTTTCTGCCTTAATATCTAGAGAATCAAACTCAAGGAGGAGAAGCCTTTTGTATCTTCTAAGATTAGCTTCCTCATTGGAGTTCCACCCTTTGGTAGTTCTTCTAAATCTCCTGATTTTGATCTGCCAATTTTCTAGGGGGCAACTGCTCCCAGTAGGCTCATTCCAGATATTCCTGACTAGCTCAGTAAAATCTTCTCTAAGCAACCACCACTTTTCAAATTTAAAACTATTGCTCTTTGGAGTTTGGTTAAGACCAGAGTCCCAGAGCAAAGGAGTGTGATCACTACCACATCTGGGCAGAGCTCTACAACTAGAAAGGGGAAAAACTATCTAATTCTATGTCACAGAAAATTCTGTCAATGGTGAACATAATCTTGGAGCAGCACTTCCAACATATCTACCAGAACTGTGGGTTTTCCTTCTGACGGGGCAATTCTCAACTTTATGGGTAACCATTTTGCAGATAAAACAACTCTTGGGCTTGACACATTTATCCAAATGATGCCCTGGTTCCCCATAGTTGTAGCAGATCACCTCAGAGTATACCATAAGGCCCGAAGCAGGGGCAGGAGCAGTTTTCTGGATGTCCTATCTTTTCTTTTATTGATTCTTGCCTTGAGATTTCCCACTGATATGAGAGTCAGAACCACCAGCAGATTGATCTTGGGCAATTACAGGAGCCTGCCCAGATTGTGCCCCCATTTGGGGCGGAGGTGGGCCGTACCACTGCCCAACCGGCGCTCCCCCCATTGTGATAGGGGAAATTCATCGGAGTTCCTGGTTCCTTCTCATCCTCCAGCCAGATGTTGTCTCTCAGGAAGCAGAAATAACCACCAGACAGCTCAATTGAAGCAGATTGCAAGCCTAATTTCAATCTTCTGCAGGTTTGGGGGAGAGGTAAGGTAGGGGATCCACCTACTCCGGCTCCGGTGGCGTGCTGGTGGGCAGGAGTCCAGTCAAGCATTCCCATCTCGCAGCACCGCGTGGATCTCCTGAATTCACTTCTCCTTTCGCCCATCGAACAAACGCAATCGGCGGGTCACCAGGGTGGGGCATCCTGTGCTTCTCCGAGAAATCTCCTTCGTAGTAGATCCGCAAGGCTAGATTCAGTAGCTCCCAATCCACATGATCCTTGCACATCCGAGCATACCTGCGCGAATGAGAGAACGGATTCGGTCCCTCCTTGGCTTCGTCCCTCGCAGCTTCCTCCTCTGCTTCCCTCCATTCACGCATGCACTGGATCCAGGAGAGAGCGTCATCGCGGATCCGCATCGCCCGCTCCCTCTATCTCCTCCCTCGAGTCTCCCGCAGCACCGCCGGCGCGACGGAGTCGAGCGGCTGGAGCATCCGCGGGAAGGCTTTGTATACATGTGGGAGATGCATCTTGTGCATCTGCCTGTCTTCCAGCCATTCCCCCGTGGATATGGCCAGCAACTCCATGGGGTGCGCGAGCGGACTTGCTGAGGGGGGCAGGTGCGCCCGGAGTCAGGAGGCGGGGGGTGGCGGCGAGATCTATGGCGGCGGCGAGCG